>NC_045444.1:52465812-52677911 GCF_002776525.5 Piliocolobus tephrosceles
ATAAATAAATAAATAAATAAATAAATAAATAAATAAATAAATAAATAGATAGATAAATAATTTTAAAAAGATGAGCTAAGATAATGTGACTTAAAAAGTTAATATAAAGAATTTTCAGCAACTTCTTTGTAGCAGCAGCAGAGATTCAAATAGAAGAACAGAGATAGCAAGATAAAAACCCATGGACTATGACTTTATTAGAACCAGTTGAAAGGGAATTTCATTCCTGGTGAGGATGCAAAAAGTATGGACAAGCTTCATTCCTGTAGTAATACAAAGGGAAACCCAGATAAAACACAAAACTGTACTATTCTATGAAATTACTAAAGACCAACTGATGCAAGAAAGTCTTCATGAGCTGATTCCCAAAGAGAGAAATGACTCATATGTAACCACCAAGTCTCAGAGTAGGTCTGGGGCAACTTCTGGGTTGGGTCTAGGTAAAGGAGAAAGGCTGCCAAAAAACATAAGAAATTGACATGCTAAGGAAAGGCCAGCTAAGCTACTAATCAAGATTGGGGCAGGCAGGAATAACTGTAGTCTTGAAGATACTCAAATAACAAAATAGTTTGCTTGACCTAACAATAATGGCTACTGCATCACCACCATCACCTGTTTTGCTGAGAATAGTGCCACAAAGGTAGGGCTGAAAAGCCAGACAAGGAAACAACACAAATTAAATCAAACAATCAGTCTAATGTCAATCAGTCCACTATTAGAGTCCCTGAGAAGTAACAAAATGTGACAGAATATATTTAAATAAATAGTAATTAGACATTTTCCAAATTTCATGAAAGACATACATCCACAACATTAAGATTTTTAGCAAATCTCAAAAAGAATAAAGCAAGAAAATCACACATAAGTATATCACAGTCATCCTGCTGAAAATCCACTATAAATCCTAAAAACATCCACAGGAAAAACATTACTTTATATACAAGGAAACAAAATAAATAACTTCTCCTTAGGGACAAGGCATGCCAGAAATTATGACAAATTTAAAGTGGTTAAAAAGCAAAAAACACTACCCACTGCTACGGCCCCAACCCCAACAGCAACAAAGCAACTATAAACTTAGAATTCTATATCCAGCAAAAAACGTCTTTTAAAAGGGAAGGTAAAATAAAGACATTTTCAGACAGATGGTGTCCAAGAGAACCTGTGGTCAAAGCAAAGTGACAGTATTTTAGGAATAGTATAGAGAGGGATCCTGCCTTAAGTAGATATCCAGTTCGTATGAAAGAAAAGACCCCTTCAAATTCCAAGAGCCTATTATATTACCTGCTTTTTAATTGGAATATTCACAATTTCAGTTCCCTGATTTTCTCCTTCCCTTCAGTCCAAAACACATTTGCATCTTTTAGAAGTTATCTTTACTTATCATGTTATCATATTTCATTGTATTCATAATTGTTTCAGGAATTAAGGTCCTTTACAAATATTAAGTGAAATCTTTATAATCTGAAATCTAAGGGGTGTCTTAAACTTCATTAAAAATGTTAAGCTCCATTAAACTTAGTTAAGCTTCATTAAATAAGGGTTATCGTCTTTAGTCTTCTTAAACAAAGCTGAGAATAACTAAACATTTAAAATTCTTTTTAATGCTTCTATGCTCAAAAGACTACATAAGACTGGTTAAGCATCAAAAGTTAATTAACCCAGGATCATTTAACATCTTTTTTTCCTGCTTGATAGAACACCTACATTGCTAAATTAATATGGATTCCATTAAATAGTTTTAAATATTGTTAAAATGTGTTAAGCATTATTAATCCAATTAATCACCATAATGACAGTAAACACAGTACATATTATTCAACTTTCAGAAAGAAAATTTGTTTAATTTGGATAAAATACACTAAGCTTATGAGTAACTAACAATAATATTTATTTCCCTTTAATATTAACTTCTCCTTATTTTGAAGTGAAGACACTGAATCAGTGAAATTGTAAGCCTTTATCTGAATTGAATTTTGTCTACTAGCCTATACATTCAATATCATAAAGAATCATTTAAAATCTGCACTTTGCATGATTCAGATTTTATATCTATATCTATCAATTCGTCAACAAATGAATAGATAAAACTGTCAAATAAGGTAGTTCTGTATGTGCAATTACCAAAGAGAAGAAAATGCATAGCATTTTGCAGGGCACTTGAAGTAACCCACAGTTATTTTTCTGAATCAATATCTGGTTATTGGTGGGGCCATTAGGCTATTGATTCATCTTGATACCACATGAATTAATATTTAAGAATATATCTGCACACTCTTCAGACGTTGAATTTTCTCGATGGTTTTCTTTTACCTTATTTTCTTTCAGTTAAAGAAATGTATCAATCAGAACAAGGTGTCATAAAAGGGAAATGAAAATATTTTTTAAATGATAAAAATAACATGTATTTACTCTTTTAACAAATATTTTTATTTAAGCAAGGATGCTGCTCAGTTCAGCTTTATCATTCAGGGATTAGGTAATGCCCAGGTTGTGAAGGACACATGACTTTAATTAGTCACTTGGGGCCCATAGCTAGTCTCTACCAATGTGCTATAGCAATCTAAGAGCTGTGAAGAAAAGAGAATGTCCTTAGTTCAAGTCCCCACATTTTGATACCATCATAACTTGCCAGATGCTCCATATAACATCTCTGTCTCTGTCACTTTCATTGCTATTGTGTGTGCCACTTTCATTGCTATTGGGTGTAGTAAAAAAGCCTGAATGTCACAGCAACTTATACTGTAGCCTTTGTCTGCTGTAAAGTCCTTTATTTACCTAGACCACATGCTAAACTGGCTGGTAAATGGGTGAAGTCCGAATACGGTATTTGTTTTCTCCAATTATCCTAAAAACCCAAACATTATGCTTCGTTGTGCATAGAGTATGGTATCAATTGCTTCTCACATTTGAAGAGACATTGTAACATACCACTTTTTAAACTGCACAGATATGGCAGTCTATTTAACTTTTACAAGATTTACCTCACATTTTCATGAATGCTTTTGTCTTACTAAGGCAGCTAGAGAGTTTGCTACATCATGATGCTGGTCAAATTAGCTTAATGTCATCAGTACAATGAATTAGCCTAATATTTAGAGGAATACAGGACAATCAAGGTCCCTCTGGATTTCATGATGACCAGGACCAGAGAAGTTGACATATCCTCAGGAAGGACAGCCAAGGCATTCTGCTGTTTCTGAGTGTGAGGATATCTGTTGATAGGAATTCTAAAGAAAGCAACATAGGTGTGTTGGAATATATTTTTCCCACTAAAAACTCGATTTCCCCACCTCAGCTGTGATTGGTAAAATCTCCCAATCAGGTTTGCAATAATATATACAATTATTCATTTTGCAAGGCCTACTTGGATGTTGTATCAGCTGAAAATGTAAATGAATGGGGGGCTCCAGAACGAATTACCACCCTTGAATTTTCCAAGTGTTTGATAATGGTGTTGATCTCTACCAATTGCCTGGAACAGAGTATTATCTTTTTGTTTATTATCATGTTTGCAGGTGTGTCATAATGGCTTCCACTTAACACAATGATGCCATAATGACCTTCACTTCATTGAAATTAACCTACAGATTCTTCCACTTACTAAGTATATAACTAAGTATATATCCTAGGGCCAAGGAAAGAACCACAGTATGTGGTTATGATTCCAGGGGATGACCTGTGAGATGTATCAGATCACATATCCATCTTTTTACTGACCTCCAATCCCACTCATTCTGACTAGTGGCTTCTAGTGGGCTTTGGGGTCTCTAAGAGTTAGCCTCAATTTAGAGGCAAACTATAATAATTCCTGGAGGGTCTGAGTATTTCCCTGTTCCCAGACATGCTCACCTTACCTTACCAAGATACGGAAATCTTAGCAAGGTCTCCTTACCTTACCAACATTACATTTCAAGGTAAGGTGAACATTACATTTACATTCCCAAGTTTCTGTAACTTTTTTGGGCAATGGTTATCTTTTCCCACACTGGATCTTTTACTTCTCTGTTTGGGCTATTTTCAGATAAAAATCTCTTGTTACTGGCCACACGAAGTTTTGATGTTGGGGTCTTATGAGAATCAGGCATCCATTGGAGCAACTGCCAAAGTCAAAGGTTTTTAGGAGGATTAGGCTGGTTCTCCTGGTTAAGGAGGAGACAATTCTGTAAATACAGAGGTTTAGGGTGATTTGGAGATTTGAAGTCCTTGGTCTGTTCTGTTTTTACCCAAATGACCCCGTATCTCAGTTTCCAACTTCTTCAAATCATACATTAGTGTAAATGAGGAGAGACATGATGGAATTCTGCATTGAATTGACACTATAACTTTATAGCTTTTAAAATCATACTAGCTTCATCTATTTTCAGGCTATAGAAGATAAGAAGCCTTTTAGAGCTCCATAGAGGTTGTCTAGTTCTTTTCCTTTTTCCTCGTATTCTAAGATGGTCATTGAAAAAATTTCGCTTCTCATTTTCGTGGGTACCATCTAAGGTTTTCAGAAGCAGCTATCCCACACCACGATCTTTGTAATCCTTTCAGTGACATAATCACTAATGTAACCACCTCCTGATATGCAAATATCAAGGCAAAATAGCAAAAATAGATAGCATTTTTCTCAATTTATATATTTCAATCTTTCAGGAAAACTCTTTTTATAAATTCAAAGGATCATTTGGAGCCACAGAAATCTAGCAAAATCAAATATGCTCATACAGCAATGATAGTTCTCTGCTTAGAGCTAACCCTGTGCTAAAATTGTCTTCACTAATTAAACTTAAGTCTAAATAAGAACTTAACTCAATCAGGAGGGCTGATTCTTAAGTCAATCAGAGGGCTATTCTTCTCTCTGAATACCTGACGGGCACACTCAATTTTTGTTCCAGCATGTTGGGGTATGAATTCTCTCCATTAATCTCAATAATGGAGAGTCTAGGTGTTTGACTCCTTGAGGATTCATATTTCAAAGTTAAAATGTCTTAAGATTTTTCCTCTGAATTTCAGTGATTCTGACAAATTACCCCAATCTCCTAAATCCTGTTGTGCACTATGACATGTACATCTTCGGTATCTGCATTGTGCCAAAAGAATCTGATCTGGTGAAGTTATCAGATTATTTACACAATAACAAATGAAACTGTATTCAGTGCCACACGCTACAAGAAAAACTCTGTTTTTCTAGGTGCCATCTTTCACTCAGTTATAGAAACAATCTTAATATCAACACACTCAAATTTCCTATCTCAGAAGGTGAACAGATTAACGAACAGGAACGATATCTAATAAAGGAAACATTATGTTCTAAATTACTTCATCTTAAAAAACACATCTATTTGAATAAGTAAAATTATAGATTAAAAAACTTTTTCTTAAATAGAAATGTCTTTTTATAGCATCCTCTACCATGCTATTTCAGCTTTGAACTGAAGAGAGTCTCTAAGAGAAGTGAATCTTTAACAACTTGATTTAACTCACAGCTAAGAATGATTTACAATTAGTATATCAATTATTCATATACAAATGTTTTTAGGCTACATGGAATATGTGTACAATTTGTCACATAAGCAGTTCAGTTTCTTCATAAGATAAATATGCTTAGGAAATTATTTTCTCATAAAGCAAAGGTAATATTAAGCTGAACCCTTGCTGAATTATCAAAAATGTGAATTAGGAGGGCCCAAATTAGTTTTTCCTCTAGCCTTATAAACAGTATCTAATAGTTTTATAATCATGTGATATTTAATATCCATATATTTCATGTAAATTACTCTCTAAGATACAGTAAATATTTATATGCAAAGGCTGCTTAAAAATGTAGGGAGCGTTAAAAGCAGCAATAAAATACATTTATTATTTGAAAAAGTGTTTCTCCTAAGACTGCATCAATGAGTTCCATATTAAGTTTTGTTACTTTATGCTTCCCAGTGATACTTTTTCTACTCTTTTAATGTCATAAGTGTAATGGGCCAACTGCAAAACAAACCATGTTTATTTTACCTCTAGTCACTAACTCTAAAGCAAAATTTTGGAGTCAGAGTTTACCTGACAACTTTCAGATGATGCATAAAGCACTCTAGTATACCTCCTTTAATTTCCCTTCACTATTCAGGCTGTACTGTTGATAGCAAAGGCCAAGTATGTCTACATTCAAACAGAAAATATGTAAAAGGATAATCACCTCACAGCATGGAAAGTCTAGTTGATGGACAATGTAAACTGCATGCCTCCCGGTACTTGGGGCTAGAGCATTTCTAACTATTAGGAAGGAATTGAAAGACTGTGGCATAACACCTGGTAGTGTGGGTTGAACTGTGTCCACCCAAAAGCTATGTCAAAGTCCTAACACCTGGTAGCTGTTGAATGTAACCTAATTTAGAAATAGGGTCTTGGCAGGTGTAATCAAGTTAAGATGAGGTCACACTGTATTAGTTTGGGTCCTAATCCTACATGACTGGTATCCTTATAAGGAAAGAGAGACAGAAGTTACACAGAGAGAAAGCCAGGTAATGATTCAAGGAGAGAATGGAGTGATTCATCTATAAGCCAAGGAGCACCAAGAATTGCTGGTAACATCAGAAGCTAAAGGAGGCTTTGAACAGATTTTTCCCTAGAGACCTCAAAGAGAGCATGGACCTGTTGATACTTTCCAGCTTCCAGAACTGTGAGAAAATACATTTCTTTTATTTTATGCCATCCAGTTTGTGGTTTTTTGTTACCACAGTCCTAGGAAATAATATACCAAGATTTCTATGACAGGCATGGCTTTCTTTTAAGTTAAAGGACACTTCATTAAAAATATGTGAGCCAGGCATGGTGACTCACACCTCAGTTACTTGGGAGGTTGAAGCCGGAAGATCACTTGATCCTAGGAGTTCAAGGTTGCAGTGATTGTACCACGGCACTACAGCTCTGGCAACAGAGGCAGACGTCAGTCGTGTGTGTGTGTGTGTGTGTGTGTGTGTGTGTATTTGACTGGGTAATAGATTAATATGTTAGCATCCATTAACACATCATCCAGAAAACAGATTATCAGAAGAAGTAAAACAAAATCAGATAAACTTTTGATGAGGATAAGCATTATTACAAAGTATGGAAAATCTGTCCTAAAAGAAGTGATATAGCTGTAGTCTGACCACTGTATTCCCTATTTATTCGCAGGGTAGAGTGAGGGCCTAGTAACTGGAAAAAAAATTATACATTAAATAGCAATCAGAGTGTTGGAAACATATGTAATTTATCATTATATTGAGGAGTAGAGCAAAAACATAAAAGATTATTGTGATACTTCCATTAAGACCAAGGATAAGAGGAAATGGGATAAAGAAATTCATTGCATTGGCTAGAAAGGGACATCTTTAAACATCATAATATTCAACATTTGCTGATGTTAGAATTAAATGTAGATAACAGAACATTAATAGTAGTGTTCAATAAATTGAACTAAATTATTACTTAACATGTAATATAATGATAATATCAATACAAATGATATAGTGATAATAAATATTCTTATGCTAAGAATAGATCATTTGAAAACTATAATCATCTGGAATAATTTATTTTATCTAATCCTTGCATAAAATTTCATTGAGATTTTATGTCTGCTATAACTATTTAAGCAGAAGCCCGGAAGATAAATTACTATGGGAGAAAGCTACTCTGGAATTAAAACTCTTGCAATTTTAATAAAACAGAACTCATAACTACAATTTTTGTATGTCCTGTGAAACAATTTTTTATCAAGTTCATTTGTTTTGTTATATACAAATGACAAAAAAGACCATGTGGTAATCCAGACAAATTATTAAGGAATTCCTAAACACAAGTTTAATTGACTTTAGAAACAAATGTATGGATGGTTTACTGAAGTAACTATATTATTAAAAAATTAGTCTAGCACACTACCATAGAGTTTCAAATATACTTAACTCTCTTGCATTTCTTTTTATTTTCATATAAGGTCTTAGCATTCACAATAATAACTAGCATCTAAAGCTATGTGAATGAGAAGCCAGTGGTAAGTATGCAGGCAATTAAGGCCAATGTAAGTAAATAGAAACCCACTGAAATTCTGAAATTTATTATATCCTTTATTCAAACATCAAACAAAACGTTCCACACCTAAAACAGCCAAAAATGAGTATTGGTATTCTTTCAGTGTAGTGCTGGTCTTGGCTGTCTTTTGACTATGCAATGTTCAACTCTGTAGGGACAAGAAGTTTATAGATTTCTTGTTTGAAAGAGAAGCAAATATTTTTTGTCCAGTAAAACAGATACCACTAAAGATTATGCAAACCTGTTGGAGACAACCAGCATATTAGTCTGTTCTCACACTGCTCTGAAGAAATACCCAAGACTGGGTAATTTATAAAGGAAAAAGGTTTCACTGACTCAGAGTTCTGCATTGCTGGGGAGGTCTCAGGAAACATACAATTATGGTGGAAGGCAAAGGAGAGGCAAGCATCTTCTTCACAGGGTGGCAGGACAGAGTGAGTGCAAGCAGGTGCAATGCCAGATGCATATAAATCCATCAGATCTTCTGAGACTCATTCACGAATAGGAGAAGAGCAGGGGAAAACCCCCCACCACGATCCAATTTCCTCCACCTATCTTGACATGTATGGATTATGGGGATTAATTCAAGATGAGATTTTGGGTTAGGGCACAGCCAAAGCAGATCAACCAGTTTCATATTCAATCCAGAAATATTATTCTAACATTTCTTAAATGCCTTATTTAAAAGGGATCTTTGAACTAGTCATGATGCTTACTGGTTTTCTTATTACTTAATGAGTTAAACAAAATCTTTGATACGTCTTCATTTTACATTGAGTGGGAATCATATTTTTCAACTCTTGAAAATTATTTGTTTTGGAGATCATTCACTGTGATGCCTAAGTGGGCTCACAACAGAGCCAAGTAAACTGTGTTGTAGGAGACCTGCCTATCATAACTGTTTAAATTCAGACATGCCTTCTTGCCTCTGGAGTGAATCTCAAGTGGCAATCAACTTCAACTTTTCTGACACTGTAGAATTTTTGGGTTTTCCTCACTGGTGTTTCTGTTGTTTCTGGTTCACATATTGTTAATAATGTATTCCCCATTGATGGTAGCATTGGATAGAAATTTGACTTTGTTGTCTGACCATTTAGTAGTTTCTGTTTATGGATAATAATCGGCCATGTGTTGAGTGAAATATGCCGAGAATTTGGTTTATTAGTTTATCTTATTTGTCTGTTTTTCTATTTGTGAGCTCAAAACAACTAACATTTTGTGCCCATTTGGAAAGAGAACAACTCGGTTTCTGAACTGGTGAATTTTGTGATTCTCTTCTTACTTTTGATCTGTGGTTGAAGATGTAGAACTGAATCTGGGTTAGTTCTCTTTATATTTGTGTTTTTGTTTGTGTTTCTATAATTCAGTAGAGTATTTACATCTCTTTGACAAATGTGAAGTATTTTTCTACCTCTGGTAGGTGTTAGTAGCTTACAGTAAAATGTCTCCTAAAATTAATAAAGTTCTGTTTGGATTGGTTTATAAAGAACAAATAATACTGTTAAGCTAAAGATACATCAATAATGTATTTTTGAAATTCACTAAAATAAGCTTGTTTTTTTACTTTAGAAGTTGCAATCCCCCATACAAAAATAATAATCTTTCTCACAGATATTGTTAGTTCAAATACATTGTAAAAATCTAAGTGAAAAAGTCAAGCCTTATCAAATCACATTGATTAATCATTTTAAATAAGAAAATAATTATATGTATTTTTCTCTGATTTATCAGTGTTAAGCACAGTTCAAGATATATATTGTTTTTTAAAATATTTAGGTTTGTTTCCTAAACCTGAAGTGATTAGTGAATCTGCATTGTTTTCACTGGCTTTCTGATCAAATGAACTGATGTATCTACAAAAGGTATAAGCTTATGAAAGATGTAAATTTGTGTTCAACTAAATTGAATCAATACTGAGATTTTTAATATAAAAGTGATTATGTTTTGTATTTCTTAGCTTGAACAGAATTATCAAGTTACTTGGTAATTTAAAATCTTTGTCTAACATTAAGATAATTAATGAATAATCTTTCCATATGTAGATAATTATTACTTAATGTAGAATATGGAATCATGGACCATTAAGCATAAGTTTAAGATTATATACTTTTGGTTCTTAGTTTTATGTGCTATAGCGTGCAAATACTGTTGAGTGATTCTAATGAATGTGTTCCTCATTTTTGCCACTTTAAGAAGGGCAAGAAGACGTGGCTATAGAAAGTGGCTATATTTATAAGCTTTATTAGCCTGCGAACGTGTTTGCATATAACAAACAGGTTTTACTTATCTGCCTCTTAGTTTACTCTGTAAATACAAATTTTAAGAAAATTTACTTAACTCACGTTAACTGTTAATTTCTAGGAGCAGTAAAATTATACTAGGAGCAGTAATGACAGAGAACTATAACTGTACCTTTTTTTAAAAAAGAGGAGTTTGGAACTTTTACTGTCAACTATAATGTTAACATTGTATTAATGCTTTATCTTTGTTAAACTGGTCTTAGAGCCTAATAAAGGATAGTAAAAGGTTATTCTTTACCTTCTACATAATGTGTCCATTAGCAGTTTCTAGATTTTTCCAGTATAATTGTTTCTTCTTTATGTTGACTATATAGCACATCCTCAAGTATTAAAATAATATTTTCTTTGGTCGTGAATATGCTAAATTTCTTTTAAATCACATTTCCCTCTTCCATGTTTATCTTAAGATATTTTATCGTCCCTCTGTTTAAACGATCCTTTTTTCTCTCTGTCTCTCTGAGCAAGAACACTATTTTGGATTTCTCCCCTTGCTTCCCATATCCCAACAGTGGTATATTCCAATCTGCCCAAGTACTCAAGAGTTACACAGATCAGAGCAGAGAACTGGGAAAAGTAAAGGAAGATAGAAGGGAAGGATGTTACCACTACAGAAAAAAAAAAAAATTTTTTTTTAAGGTACAAAATTGATTACCTCAGTAGACCTTATTTTTTTACCCCTGAGATTCTGAGTTAAAGATGTGTGTGCAGTCAAAGTAATGTTGGAGAAAAATAAATCAACACATCCCCCTCTTATTACAAAACGCACATGTGAGCCTCAGGTGGTTCTCTGTCCAGCAGGTGCTACCTCTTGGGAAACAGGCAGGGCAAGTCAAGACCATAGCCTCTAGGGCAGCAGGATATATGGTTCACCATGATCCAATGTTAATCACATTACAAATCTCTGATAACTTGATTTTTGACTCTCAAATTTGAACCTAAATTAAGGAAAGCTAAAATAAAATGTTCACAATATCTTTCAAAACTAAAACTATCTTTGAGATTTCTCAGAGAACGCCTGGAAAAACAATAGAATTTGTTGTTCCATCTGATAAATTGGGATATGTTAGAAATAATTAGTTTTGAATGACATGTTCTATATTCCTTAATTAGCTCAAAACTATTGTCACAATCAATTAAATTTTCTTCCTATGAAAGTGTAAATCAATTCTGACCAAGATAACCTAAAAGCTTATTATATGTGGATCTTATTAATATTTAATTTTGCATTTCACTGAGAAATCTTATTCTAACATTTACTGATTGCATATATTGTATATATATAGCTTCTCAAATGAATCAGTTGAAACTTTTTACAGTACCTCTCATTAATTAATAAGCTAAATAATATGTTTGATATATGCTTATTTTATATGTGCATGAGTCATGGATTTTTAAAAACACATAATTTGTTTATTATAGCAAAATACACATAAGATAAAATTTACCTTTTCATTAACAATCACCAGTATCTACTTCCAGAACTTTTTCATCATTCTAGATAGAAATTTTGAAAAATAATACTTTAACACAACAAATACTGAAATTTCAATTGAAATTTGAACATTTATTAAAATTTTTGTTGGGTGTTTTCTGTTTATTTGCTTGATTGTGTTTTCCCTGGCACTCTACTAGGTGCTATGGAAACAAAAGTAAATAAAACAAACAAAAATACTCTTTTTCATGTGGTTTACATTGTAACTGAGAAGAGAAATATTAAACTAAGCTATTAAGTAAACTATGTAGTATTTTTGATAGTGATACATGCTAACGTGAGTAATACCTGGAAAATAAATAAAAAGTGTGAGGGTGAGATAAATTGCAACTTTAGATAAACTACTTCAAAAAGTTTCACTGAGGAAATGCTTTTTAAAAAGTAAGGTGATAAACTACACGAATACTGGGAGTGCAAGAAGCCTAGGCAAAGGAAAGATGAAGGGTTGAGGCCAGTGATGGAAAGTTCTTTGGCACATTTGAGGAACAGAAATAGATTGGTGTGAGAGGAATTGGCAAGAGGAAATTTCCCCTAGTAATGGGAGAAATTTCAGAATAGAAATGGGATGCTAGATTGTAATAATAAAATGTTATGGTTTAGGTGAAGAGTGAGTTGGCACAAGGCACTCAGGTTCTTTTTGTTTGCTTGTTTTTGTTTTTAATTTTTTGTAGAAATAGCATCTCACTATGTTGCCCAGGCTGATCTCAAACTACCAGGCTCAAGTAATCCTCCTGTTTCAGCCTCCCAAAGGATTGGTATTAGAGGGGCAAGTCATTGTACTTGGCCTTTATTTGTTTATAATCCGGTGAGCTTGGAAGCCACAAAAAGGCTTTAAGCAGAAAAAGTATATGGTTTGGCTTATGTTTTAAAATTATTCCTCTGAAAGCTGTGTTGCAAATAAACTGAATGAAGCAAGGACAGAAGAAGGAAGGCCAACTAGAAGACCATTTCAGTAAGCTGGGTGAGAGATACATATCCTTTCCCACATATTCTGTCATGTGTTGCTTAACAATGGAGATGCATTCTGAGAAATGTGTCATTAGGCAATTACGTCATGCGAACATCATAGAGTGTACTTACACAAACCCAGATGGCATAGCCCAATACACTCCTAGATTATATGATGTAGCCTATCGCTCCTAGGCTCCAGCATGTGACTGTACTGAATACAGTAGCCAATTTTAACACAACTCTAAGTATTTGTGTATCTAAACATAGAAAATGTACCATAAAAATACAGTGTAAAAGATAAAAATTGGTACACCCGTATAGGACACAAAACAAGAATGGGGCTTGTAGGACTGGAAGTTGCTCTGGGTGAGTCAGGGAGTGAGTGGTGAGTGAATGTAAAGGACTAGGACATTACTGTACACTAATGTAGACTTTATAAACACTGTACAGTTAGGCTCCACTAAATTTACTAAAACACTTTTTTCTTCAATAATAAGTTGGCTTAGTGTAAGTTTTTTATTCTACAAACATTTTAATTAAATATTTTGACTCTTTTGAAATAGTTTAAAACACAAACATGGTGTACAGCAGTACAAAAATATTTTCGTCTTTAAGCATTTTTCCATTTTTAAAATTATTTATTTATTTTCCTTTTTAACATTTTTTGTTAAAAAAAAAAAAGCAGACACAAACACACACATTGGCCTAGGCCTAAACAGAGTCAAGATAATATTACAGATTTCTACCTTCATATTTTCTTTTACTAATGTCTTCAGGGGCAATAAACATGCATGGAACTGTTATCTCCTATGATAATAATGCCTTCTTCTGGGATACCACCTAACGAACCTGCTTAAGGCTGTTTCATATTTAACTTAAAAAAAATAAATAGAAGGAGTGCACTCTAATTGGAGATATATTCTCCATAGATCCTCGTCTGAATCCATCATGTAACCTTCTGGCAGGAATGAATGAACATGCTAGGAAACAATGCAGAATGAGCTATCAAACAAACATTACAAATCAAATAAAAAAGTTTACTGCCATAAAAAGGGTCAACATACCCAGGAGTAGAAAAATTGTACGTGGAAAAATACATTCAGAGTACTGGAGTAATTTGAAGTCACTCTAAAGTAAATTCATTTTAAATTTTCAAGTGGCATATACAAAATGGCCAAGAGATTGTAAACTAACAGATGAACATGAAAAAAGAGCTAAGAATGTATGTGCTAGAAAATTAGAATCCTTTACATTTAAAAATCAATAAATGAGTATTAAATTAAACATAGCTGAAGAAAGAATTAGTACATTTGATAATACATTTAGGTACAAATGAAGGGAAAGATACTCAGTTTCCATGGATTGGACGAAGGTCCATACTACTCAAGGAAGTCTACAGATCTGAAGCAAAATTCCGATGACATTTTTGCAGAAATGGTAAAAACAATCCTATAATGTGTACGAAACCATGAAAGACTAGAAATACCTGAAGAAATCTTGAGCAAAAGAATAAGCTGGAGGCATCACACTACCTAAGATCAAAATCAGTTACAAGCTATAATAATCAGAACAGCAAGATACTGGCACCAAACCAGACATATAAGCCAATGAAACAGAATAGAGACTCCAAAAATAAATCTGTGCAATTATGGTCAATTCTCTTTTGATAAAGACATTAAAAATAGATACTGGAGAAAAGACAAAATTTTTAACTGTGGTATTCGGAAAACTGGATATGAAGAAAAAGAAAATTAGACCTTTATCTTATACCATATTTAAAAAAATCAATGGAAAATGAATTAAGGACTACAATTTAAGGTCTGAAACTATAAAATAACTGGAAGAAAGCACATGGGAAAAGCTCCATGACCTTGGTCTAAGCAATGAATTTTGGCTACGACCATAAAAGCCCGGGCAACAACATCAAAACTAGAAAAATGAAATTGCATCAAACTAAAAACTGTTTTCACTGTCAAGGAAACAATCAACAGAGTGCAGAGACAACTTTAAAAAATGGACAGCCAGGTGCGGTGGCTCATGCCTGTAATCCCAGCACTTTGGGAGGCCAAGGCGGGTGGATCATGAGGTCAGCAGATCGAGAGCATCCTGGCTAACACGATGAAACTCCATCTCTACTAAAAATACCAAAAGTTAGCCAGGCGTGGTGGCGGGCGCCTGTAGTCCCAGCTGCTGGGGAGGCTGAGGCAGGAGAATGGTGTGAACCCGGGAGATGGAGCTTGCAGTGAGCCAAGATCACGCCACTGCACTCCAGCCTGGGTGACAGAGCGAGACTCCATCTCAAAAAAAAAAAAAAAGACAATGTTTGTAAACCATATTTCTAATAAGGGGTTAATATCCAAAATGTGTAAGGAATTCAAACAACTTAATAGCAAACAAACAAAACACTTAAAAATGTGCAAAGGTTGTGAGTAGACATTTCTTCAAAGAAGACATGCAAATAGCCAACAAATATATAGAAAGATGCGCAACCTCACTAATCATCAAGGAAATGCAATTAAAATCAAAATAAGATATTACCTCACACCTGTTAGAATGGCTATTCTCAAGTAGAGGAAAGATAACTGTTCTGTGAGGGTTTAGAGAGAAGAGAATCCTTATACATTGTTGGTAGAAATGTAAATTAGCATAGTCATTATGGTAAACAGTGTGGAGATTTCTCAAAAAATTAAAAACAGAACTACCCTATGATTCAGCAAACCCACTAGTGGGTATGTATCCAAAAGAAATGAAATCAGTATGTCAAAGAGATATCTGCACTTCCATGTTCATTGCAGCCTTATCCTCAATTGCCATGACATGGGATCAACCTAATTGTTGTCCTTCAACAAATGAATGGGTAAAGAAAATGTAGTATGTACACACAATGAAATACTATTCTATCATAAAAAAGAAGGAAATCCTGTTATTTTCAGAAACATAGATGAACCTAGAGGAAATTATGCTAAATGAAATAAGCAAGACACCGAAACAAATACCACATCCTCGCACTTGTATGTGAAATATAAAAAGGTGAAACTCACGGAAGCAGAGAGAATGGTGGTTACCAGAGTTTGAGGGTTAGGGGATGGAGATTAGGGAGGTCTTGGTCAAAAGATACAAAATTTCAGTTAGACAGGAAGAATAAGTTTAAGAGATCCACTATGCAACATGGTCACTATAGCTAATAATATATTGTATACTTGAAAATTGCTGAGATAGGTTTTAACTCCTTTTATCACCAAAAAAAGTGTATAAGATGGTGCATATGTTAATGAGCCTGATTTTTGCCATTCTATAATGTATACATATTTTAAAACACCATGTTGTATACCATAAATATATACAATTTTAAATTATCAATTAAAATAAACACATAAAATCATGTACATTTCCAGAGTGCAACAAAATTAGGACATGTGAAAGAGAAATTAGTTGTATCAAGAAATGGCAGTATATAATAAACTTCAAAGAATAGGATAATAGAAAGGATGAGAAGATGATAATCAAAGAAACAATGGCTCAGAATTTTTCAAAATCGAGAAAGTGTCCAAAATTTGACAAAACCCATCAGGTGCTAAGCAACACTAATGAAAATGAATCTACAATCAGCATACAAAAATAGTGAAAAATATTGAAAATATTTAAAAGTGAATATACAGATTTTCTATGGAGAAATAACAAGCATATTAAAAGTAGGGTTTATCTTAGCAACAATTTATCTTAGAAGACAATGAAATAATATCTTCAAAGTGCTGAGGAGAAAATGTCTTTGAATGTTGAGTTCTGTGTCCAAAGTCTTTATTAAGGCATTTCACACACATACAAAAATCAAAACAGCTCACCACTATCAAGATAGAATAAAATAAATCCTCTCTTTAGAAAGAAAACAAAAGTGACAGCAAAGTTAGCCTTCTTTAAACAAAGAATCTCTTTTAAATAAAAAGAAAAGCTACAGTGTAAATCATTAAGATCTATAGCATTTCTATTGATCTAGAAACTATGCTGTGAATTATTTCTTTTCACTGCTAACAGAAGGTAGAATTTGGAATATTTACAATGTAGGTTGTTAAGCAAAACTCTGTCTTCCCACTAATCAAGTTAAAACAGGTCTTAAAACACGGAAAGTGTTCTGCATGATTGAAAGTAGCAAGCTTCCTGCAGTGCTACATTTTCTTGACATTTAATGTTCATAAGAACTCTCTACATTTTATTTTTATCACTTAGATAAACATGAAATTTATGTTTGTTAACATCATAAAACATTTAGAAAAGTATAAATCAGAATATATGGCTCATTTTTAATGTAACATTGGTTCATTAAATTTATTGTAAATATTTCAGATTTCACTGAAATTCAAATGAAAACCACATTACTGGAGTTTAAGACACATGTGTACTGCATTTCTTTTACAAGAGCTATCATTTTCTTTTCCTTTGTATTATAAAGATTCCAATATGATTTCTGTTCTTTGTAACAATAGCTAAGAATATTTTATTCTCTTGCAGAAGCCTGAAAACAAGCTTAAACAAAATGAACATATGTCTTAAGTGTTTGTTCTTTAACCTACCCATGAACTGTTATCGACAACTTATTAAATCAAAAAGAAAAATAACTCCAGGCAGAAGAAGTGGGATTCTCAAAACAATGGTGAGAAAAAGATCATAAAATATATTGATAAACTTAATTAAAGGACTCTAAAATAAAAAATATGTGTGTACATATTTGACACAAATATGTATTTGTTTGGGACAAAAGGTGAGAGTTCAGAAAAGATTCAGTTTTGTTAAGATCCTTTTCTTCAGAAAAGAAATGTATATGCAGATTTACTTTAGAATATATTACTATTACTGTATATTAATTAAATTTGGCTGTTTATTATTGGTAACTATTAAAAGAACAGAAAAATTCTAACCTAGATCTTTGTATATATTAGAAATATGTCAATTTTTGAATATTCTCCTGTAAAATATGTATTATTCATGTATATGTTTATGTTAAAATACAAAATATTATCTAGAAACATGCACACCAAACTCACCATAGGTTGTCTCTGAAGTGGGTGCTATCAGAAGCGGTTGGGGATGGGGCTTGAAGAGAATGCTTCCTCTCATACAGTAGAGCCTTCAGTCACCCCATATTTTAGAATAGGGTAAAATACCATGAACGCTTCTTTCTAGCCTGTAGGTGAGGTGGGGAAAGGAAGGAGATAAAGGGAGAATAACAAAAAGCCATTAGACTCGCATCTCCTGGATTTTCATCTCCAGGTTTCCACTGTTTGCAGGTCAGGGGAGACAG
Organism: Piliocolobus tephrosceles; assembly: GCF_002776525.5. NCBI lineage: Eukaryota > Metazoa > Chordata > Mammalia > Primates > Cercopithecidae > Piliocolobus > Piliocolobus tephrosceles. The sequence goes on from NC_045444.1 coordinate 52,483,904, forward strand.
GGGAACATCAAGCAAAATTAGGTAAGTTGAGAGCAAGGGCTAGCCTATTACTCCAGGTTGATTTATCAAGTCTCAGGTGAGACTCTTTCAAGAGTTGCCTAGTACTAGCTTGGAGCATGGTAATAACAAAAGCAACGTGGTAGGCCTTCTCGGCTGGGCTGAAGCTGATCTTGACGTTTTTACTTTCCTACATGGCCCTCCATTCCCACGTGGTGTGAGCTCTGACTTACACGCAGTGGGGCTGCTGTGACAAATCCATGTGACCCCAGAGCTAAGGCTGGTGCAAAAGATATGGCTTCTGTTGGGGAAGTAAAATGAGGCAACAAATTAGAAAAATACTTTGGCATTTAAAATATAAATTAAACACAGGCCTACCATATCATCCAAATTATTAGCTATCTGCTCCAAATAAATGAAAGCATACATCAACAGAAAGATATATACATGAATATTAATAGCAACTTTATTTGTAATAGCCATCGTTGAAAACAGCCCAAATGTCTATTAATCAATGAATAGTAAAACAAACTGTGGAATATTAATCTTAACAATAACGGGAAAAATTATTGGATATTCATCCACTTAAATGGTTCTTAAAACAATAGTGAAAAGTGTAAGAAACCAGATTTTTAAAAAGAGTGCATAATATATTATTAAATTTATATATAATTCTAGAAATTGAAAAACAATCTATAGTGAGAGAAGGAAAATACATGCTTTCCTGGGAAATGGGTGAGAGATGTCATGAGGGATGGATCTCAAAGGGCAAAAGGAAATTTTGGAGCTAGAAGAATTTATTATTTTGACTATGGTAATAGTTACTTGCAGTTGTACAAATATCACAACTTTATCAAATTTTACAGTTAAATATGTACAGTTGATTATACATCAATTATATCTCCATAAGGCTGCAAAAGTATTTTTAATGAGCCAAACCTCAGCAAAAAGTAACTGAAATTTTGAGCACTGTATATATAAGAAAGTACACTACACTTCTAGCCCCCAAGGAGAAAATGTATTCCCTTTGTATTTCTTTTATAATTCTTTTCTTGGGTGAACATAAGTACCATCATAATGTGTACACCACCTATATTTAAAATATAATATAACATAATTATGCTAATACAAAAATTAATCATATTATACATTAATCAGTGGCAATAACTAATGTTGATGAGTATTTGAAGAAATGGTTACTCATCCAATGTTGATGTTAATAACCTAGTAGAAAAAATAATGACAACACTGATCACAGTTCTAGAATTCTACATTGTTATTAACTGACATTTCAGGTTTGACTTATGAAATATTTTTTTTAATTTTTTTTTTTTTCGAGACAGAGTCTCACTCTTGATGCTCAGGCTGAAGTGCAATGGCACGATCTTGGCTTACTGCAACCTCTGCTTCCCAAGTTCAAGCGATTTTCCTGCCTCAACCTCCCGAGTAGCTGGGATTACAGGCGCCCGCCACCATGCTAGGCTATTTTTTTGTACTTTTAATAGAGACAGGGTTTCACCAGGTTGGCCAGACTGGTCTCAAATTTCTGACCTCAGGTAATCCACTCACCTTGGCCTCCCAAAATGCTGGGATTACAAGGATGAGCCACCATGCCCAGTCAACTTATGAAATAATTGTGGATGTTCATTGTAATTAAATACAAGAATGTCCATATCATTTTCTACACACTAGTAAAATGCTGGGGGAAAATTCCATAACATAAATGGTCATTTATATGACATTTAAAATAAATTACATATACAGTGAAATAATATACAGACAGAAAAAATAGTATTTTAGAAAAATATATAATCATTGTCCCTTCTGGGAATGTTTCCTAGCACTAGTAAAAAGTACACATATAAAAGTATATTTTTCAGACTTGTTTATAATTACAAAATTTAGATACACCCCACATTTACATGAATAGTAAAAGAAATATTATTACAGTCAGACCATGGAACACAAAGTCACAACTAAAAGACAAGCAGTTTATCATATACATTTGTACTGACTTGGAAAGATGCCCATGATGTAAAACAATACACACACACAAACACGTGAGCACATAATTCCCAAAATATTATGTATGATCCTATGATCCTATTTTACAGATGTGTGTATATGTGTCAAAGTAAGGGAAAGAGAAAGGAGAAGGCTCCTATACTCACAGAAGTACATGTTGTAAACTACGATCCCTGGGACTGGCTAGGTTTGGGAAAGGTTAGAGAGGTGTAAGAAATTTCACTTTTAACTTCACTCATTTAGGTTAAGTTTGAAAATTTTTATAAAATACATATGTTATTTGTGATTTAAAACACAAAGAAATTAATTGGTAAAGAAGATAGCACTAGTCATGCTATTTTTAACATGGAAAATCCACTAAATATAACATTATGGTTTTGTGTTGGTTTTTTTTGGTGGGGGGAGATCCTATGTTTCCTAGGCTGGTCTCAAACTCCTGGGCTCAAGTAATCTTCCTGCCTCAGCCTTCTGAGTAGCTGGGATTATAGGTGCTCACCACCATGCCCAGAAAAACATTATGTATTGTATGACTTAATTTCTGAAAATTATATTTGCATATATATTACTCATCTTTTACTAGATTATGACACATTAACAAAGTCTCTATGAGTAACAATAATTGTGTTTGATGACTCGTCAAGGTGGTTTTAATTTCAGAACCCAGTATGAAAGTGAGCCCATATCTGGGATATGTTCCTCTCTTGGCAGACGAGTAGTACAGAATTGCTGGTAGAAACAAGCAAGGCTCTTTAAGCTTCTGCTCAAAACTAGCATAAATATTTTCTGCTCACATTTTATTAGTTAAAACAGGTCAGTCGCCAAGCCTGACAATGGAGCAAGAAAGTGCTCTCTGCCTGTAGTTAGAAACTTTAAGTAACAGACAACTAATAAAAAAATGGAATCATCTTATTGGAAGCATATATTAAACACTTCAAACAATAAAACAACATACCACAGTTTTAAAAATATTGTGAAAAGAACTAGAACAAAATGTTGGCATAGGCTATTTATCTCTGGATCATGAAATAGATGGTATTTCAGTTTTTTATTTTTTCACCTTTATTCATTAAAATTTTCTACAATTAACAGGCATTTTTCTTGAGACAAGTCAGTTTCACTGACTACCTCAATGAAATTAACTTCCCACTAACATCTCACTCTCTATGCCCTTGACCTGCTTTATTTCTCTTCATAGTACTTACACCATCTGACTTGCTCATTTTTTTTCAGCTATGTGTTTGTTTATTTTATACTTTTCCAGCTAGAATTTAAGCCGCATGAATGTGGAGAATTTCTCTGCTTTGTTCATTTCTCCACTCAGAGCAGTTTCTGGCATATAACAGACACTCAATAAATATTTCCAAATAAAAGAAAAATAGCAATAAAGGCAATTTCAAAGTTGATATAATCAGTTGGGAGGCAAACTCTTGGATATTGAATTGATTTAAGGAAATAAATGATTGTGAATTATTCTCTTTTTTTCTTCCCTTTTGAATCTCAAAGTACAGAAGAAGCTTCCTCAATACAAATCCCCTCTCTCTTTCTCTGTTTTTGTTTGTTTGTTACTCAGAGGATTACTCTTCTCTTACACTCAGTTGCTGACTGACACTACCCTGCAAGCCTTTTGTCCCATCCCCCTCAGCTTTCTGTCCTCTCACTTGTTTACTTTCCTTTGCTCTGATGTGAGTCAGGAAATAGAATCCAGTCAGGAGATCCTACCAAAAGGGAGGACAGTCAACAACACATCCATTGCTCACTCTTCTCCTCCTCATCTCCTGGGAACTGTGAGGAAATCCTGGAAGAAATGCTGTGGAAAGAATTTGAGAAAGTGTAAACACACAACTTGCTATTTAAAAAAAAAAAAAAAAAAAATGAACTTAAGCAAAAAGGAATTTGTTTTTAGTGAACTATGTGAAAAGAAGGTAAGCTCAAAGTATAAGATTCCTAGTTGGGAACAGCTAAAATACCTATGGGCTCTGCATCAGGGCTGTGTCCCAACTTAATATGGATAAATTCCTGGACACATACACCCATCTATGACTAAACCAGGAAGAAGTTGAATCTCTGAATAGACCAATAACAGGCTCTGAAATTGAGGCAATTATTAATAGCCTACCAACCAAAAAACATCCAGGACCACATGGATTTACAGCTGAATTCTACCAAAGGTACAAAGAGGAACGGGTACCATTCCTTCTGAAATTATTACAATCAATATAAAAAGAGGGACTCCTCCCTAACTCATTTTATGGGGTCAGCATCATCCTGATACCAAAACCTGGCAGAGACACAACAAAAAAAAAAGAGAATTTTAGGCCATTACCCCTGATGAACATCAATGTGAAAATCCTCAATAAAATACTGGCAAACAGAATCCAGCAACACATCAAAAAGCTTATCCACCATGACAGAGTCAGCTTCATCCCTGGCATGCAAGGCTGCTTCAACATACACAAATCAATAAATGTAATCTATCACATAAACAGAACCAAAGACAAAAACCACATGATTATCTCAATAGATGCAGAAAAGTCCTTCAACAAAATTAAACAGCACTTCATGCTAAAAACTCTCAATAAACTAGGTATTGATGGAATGTACCTCAAAATAATAAGAGCTATTTATGACAAACCCACAGCCAACATCATATTGAATGGGCAAAAACTGGAAGCATTTCCTTTGAAAATTGGCACAAGACAGAGATGCCCTCTCTCACAACTCCTATTCAACATAGTGTTGGAAGTGCTGTCCAGGGCAATCAGGCAAGAGAAAAAAATAAAGGTATTCAATTCGGAAAAGAGAGAGTCAAATTGTCTCTGTTTGCAGATGACATGATTGTATATTTAGAAGACCCCATCGTCTCAGCCCAAAATCTCTTTAAGCTGATAAGCAACTTCAGCAATGTCTCAGGATACAAAGTCAATGTGCAAAAATCACAAGCATTCCTATACACCAAAAACAGACAAGCAGAAAGCCAAATCATGAGTGAACTCTCATTCACAATCGCTACAAAGAGAATAAAATGCCTAGCAATCCAAATTACAAGGGATGTGAAGGACCTCTTTATGGAGAACTACAAACCTCTGCTCAAGGAAATAAAAGAGAACAGAAAGAAATGGAAGAACATTCCATGTTCATGGATAGGAAGCATCAATATCATGGAAATGGCCATACTACCCAAGGTTATTTATAGATTCAATGCCATTCCCATCAAGTTACCAAGGTCTTTCTTCACAGAAATGGAAAAAACTACTCTGAAGTTCATATGGAACCAAAAAAGAGCCTGCATTGCCAAAGCAATCCTAAGCAAAAGGAACAAAGCTGGAGACATCATGCTACCTGACTTCAAAATATACTACAAGGCTACAGTAACCAAAACAGCATGGTACTTGTACCAAAACAGATATATAGACCAATGGATCAGAACAGAGGCCTCAGAAATAACACCACACATCTACAACCATCTGATCTTTGACAAACCTGACAAAAATAAGAACTGGGGAAAGGATTCCCTATTTAATAAATGATGCTGGGAAAACTGGCTAGCCATATGTAGAAAGCTGAAACTGGATCCCTTCCTTACACCTTATAAAAAAATTAATTCAAGATGGATTAAAGACTTAAATGTTAGACCTAAAACCATAAAAAGCCTAGAAGAAAACCTAGGCAATACCATTCATGACATAGGCATGGGCAAGGACTTCGTGACTAAAACACCAAAAGCAATGGCAACAAAAGCCAAAATAGATAAATGGGATCTAATAAAAGAGCTTCTGCACAGCAAAAGAAACTACCATCAGAGTGAAAAGGCAACCTACAGAATGGGAGAAAATTTTTGCAATCTACCCATCTGACAAAGGTCTAATATCCAGAATCTACAAAGAACTCAAACAAATTTACAAGAAAAAAAATCAAACAATCCCATCAAAAAGTGGGCACAGAATGTGAACAGACACTTCTCACAAGAAGACATTTATGCAGCCAACAGACACATGAAAAAATGCTAATCATCACTGGTCATCAGAGAAATGCAAATCAAAACCACAATGAGATACCATCTCACACCAGTTAGAATGGCAATCATTAAAAAGTCAGGAAACAACAGATGCTGGAGAGGATGTGGAGAAATAGGAATGCTTTTACACTGTTGGTGGGAGTGTAAATTAGTTCAACCATTGTGGAAGACAGTGTGGCAATTCCTCAAGGATCTAGAACCAAAATACCATTTGACCCAGCGATCCCATTACTGGGTATATACCCAAACAATTATAAATCATGCTACTATAAAGATACATGTACACGTATGTTTACTGCGGCACTATTCACAATAGCAAAGACTTGGAAAGAATCCAAATGTCCATCAATGATAGACTGGATTAAGAAAATGTGGCACATATACACCATGGAATACTATGCAGCCATAAAAAGAATGAGTTCACATCCTTTGTAGAGACATGGATGAAACTGGAAACCATCATTCTCAGCAAACTATCACAAGGACAGAAAACCAAACACTACATGTTCTCACTCATAGGTGGAAACTGAACAATGAGAACACTTGGACACGGGGCAGGGAACATCACCAACACCTGTTGTGGGGTGGGGGCGTGGGGAGGGATAGCATTAGGAGAACTACCTAATGTAAATGACGAGTTAACGGGTGCAGCAAACCACCATGGCACAGGTATACCTATGTAACAAACCTGCACGTTGTGCACACGTACCCTAGAACTTAAAGTATAATTTAACAAAAAGAAAAAAAAAGGAACTAACTGGAAATGGATAAAATAAAACCACATACCAAAATTATAGGATGTAGCTAAGGCAGAGCAATTTATTGCTATAAACACATGTATTAAAAAGAAAAAAATCTTAAATCACTGACTTAAATGTCTTCTTTAAAGAACTAGAAGAGCAAACCAAACCAAAAGTCAAAAAGAGGAAGACAATAATAAAGTGTGGAGTTAGAATAACTGACATAGAAACATTTAACAAAATCAGAAGTTAGGTTTTTTGAACAGATCAAAAAAATGGACAACCCTGTTTATAGGCTAACCAAGAAAAAAAGAGAGAAGCTTCAAGTTGCTAAAATAAAGAACAATATAGGAGTTATTAGCACTGTAGAGATTAGTACCATAGACCTCACAGAAATGAAAAAGATTTTAAAAGAATGCTATTAATAACAACATGCCAAAAAAGTAGATAGCCTATATAAAATTGACACATTCCTAAACAGGCAGAAAGTACTGAAATTAAACCACATGGAAATAGAAAAAATGAATACATCTGAAACAAGTAAAAAGTCTAAATTTATAACTTTATAACTTTCTACAGAGAAAAGCTTAGGCCTGTGTGGTTTCACAGGCCAATTCTGCCAAACATTTAATATAAATTAACATCAATCCTTTACTAATTCTGCCAAAAAAGAGTGAGCCCTTCTTCACTCATTCTGTGAACCCAGTGTTATAACATTATACCAAAACCAGATAAAGACATCACAAAAAAGAAAACCACATAGCAATATCTCTAGGAATATAGATACAATAATTTACGATAAAATAATAGGAAACCAAATCCAGTGACATACAAATATGATTGTCCACTGCATACAAGTGGGATTTACCTCATGAACAACTGATTTAATATACAAAAATCAATTAGTGTAATATAGCATATAGAGTAAAAACTACAAGATTACCTCAATGCATACACAAAAAGCATTTGACAAAATAAAATTCCCCTTCATAATAAAAATAGTCAAGCAAGTAGGAATATACAAGAAAGCTCATTCAATCTGATAAAAGATATCTATCAAAAAACAAAGCAAAACAAAAACAAAAAACTCTCATGTAACATAAAAAAGTAAAAAGCATCAAAATTGGAAAGAAATAAAAGTATCTCTATTTACAGATGACAAAATTCTATATATGGAAAATCCCAAAGAATCCACAAGAAAATTACTAAAACTAACAAGTAATTCAGCAAAGTTCCAGGGTACATGATAAACACACAAACATTGATTATGTCTTTATACCCCTACAATGAACATTCCAAAAAGGTAATTAAGACATAATTCCATTTATAGAAGCATCTAAAAGAATAAAACTCCTTGAAATAAATAACCAAGAAAGTTAAAGGCTTTCAAAGTGAAAACTGTACAACACTGTTGAAGACATAAAAGATGACCTACATAAATACGTTACTTCACCAATGTCGTGCAGCCTTGATCACTGTAGCTATACATCTTTAAATTAGTTACAGTGATTTGTTCCCCTTTATTTTTCTTTTTAAAATTGTTTTGAGTTCTCATGTATTTCTACGTAAAACTAAGAATTAAATTCTATATAAATTTTAGAATAATCTCATCAGTGTTTCCAGAAATTGTGCTACAATGCTGACAAAAATTGCTTTAAGCCTGTATATCACTTTGGAGATAATTGTTGTATTTACAATGTGGAATTTTCAAGTCATTAACATAATATATGTTCCATTTATTTAATTTTAGATTTTTTCATCACTTTTTTGTAGTTTTCAGCCTAAAAGTTCTCTAATGTTTACCTAGGTTTATACCAAAGTATTTCTCTTTTCTTAAGCAGATCTAAAGACTATTTTATGTTTAATTTTGATATATGTATGTGTTCATTGTTAGAATATAGAAATACAGTTTAAATAAATATTTATCTTGTATTCTGTGATGTCCCTGAATTTACTTTTTAATTTTAGGATTTTGGGGGGTACATTCCTTGGGAGTTTCTACATAGTCAATTATGTCATCTGCAAATAGGAACATTTTGATTTTGTTGTAATCTATATGCTCCCTTCTCCACTACAAAAAAAAAAAAAAAAAAAAAAAATTCTTGTTACTCTTGGTAGAGTTTCTAGTGTCATATCAAAAAAGAGTGTTGAGAACAGATATCCTTTCCCTGTTCTCGATATTAGAGGGAAAACATTCTGTAGTCCACCATTAAGTATGTTAGCTATAGGCTTTTTTTACATGTTAAAAAAAAAAAAGAAAGAAAGAAAAAGAAAAAAAAGAAAGAACAATAACAACAAAGTTTTATTTTCTGGGGTACTTGTGCAGTTTTGTTGTATAGATAAACTGCATGTCATTGGGGTTTGGTGTTCGGATAATTTTGTCACCTGAGCAATAAGAATAGTGCCCGATGGGCCGCTTGCAGTGGCTCATGCCTGTTATCCCAGCACTTTGGGAGGCCGAGGCGGGCGGATCACGAGGTCAGAAGATCGAGACCAGCCTGGCCAACATGGTGAAACCCCGTCTCTAATAAAGATACAAAAATTAGTTGGGCATAGGGGCGCGTGCTGTAATACCAGGCGGAGGCATTTGGGAGGCTGAGGCAGAAGAATCCCTTGAACCAGGGAGTCAGAGGTTGCAATGAGCCAAGATCATGCCACTGCACTCAGCCTGAGGACAGAGTGAGACTCCGTCTCAAAACAACAACAACAACAAAGAATAGTACCCAACGGATATTTTTCCTTGGAAAGGTTCCCTTTGATTTCTATTTTTATGAGAAGTTTTATTATGAATTAACAGTGAATCAATCTCTGTCCATTTGCTTTCCCTTATCAAATGCATTTTGAGCACCAATTATTATGATCGTGTAATTTTTCTTCTGTAGGCTGTTGTTAATGTTGAATTATATTTAATGATTTTTGAATACTGAACTAGCTTTTGATCCTCAGCATAAACTCCACTTGGTCATGATGTATAATTGTTTATCTATATGCAGAATTTCATTTGCTAGTTTTTAAAAGAATTTTTACATTTATATTTATTAGGAATACTGGTCTGTTTTCTTTTTTCCTTTTTGTACTGTGTCTGTCTAGTTTTGGTAATAAGGTATTATTGGCTTCATAGAATTGAGAAGTTTTCCCTTCTTGTATATTCTAGAAGAGCTTGTATAGAATTAGCATTAATTCTTCTTTAAAAATGTGGTAGCATTCTCCAGTGAATTCATCTGGCCCTGGAAATTTATTGTTTGATTGTTTAAAAATAATAAATGGAATTACCTTAATAGTTTTTGAGCCTATCGATATGATCAATTTCCTCTTGGGTGAGTTATGGCAGATTGCATTTTTTGAGGAATTGGTCCACTTGTTCTAAGTTGTCAAATTTATGTGCATAAAGTTGTTTCTAGTATTCCCTTAGTATGCTTTTGATGTCTGCAATGTCTGTAATAATATTTTCTCTTTCATTCCTAAAACTGGTAATTTGTGTCTTCTTTTTATTTTCTTCGTCAGCCTTCTAGAGGTTTGTCAATTTCATTGATCTTTTTCAAGTTCCAGATGTTTCTTCTGTTCATTTTTTCTATCATTTTTCTGTTTCCAATCACATTGTTTAATTTTCTCGTCGTGATTATTTACTTCCTTCCATTTGGTTTAAATTTATTTTGCTCTGCTTTTTCTAGTTCCTTGATGTAAGTGCTTAGACTACTGACTTGACACTTCCCTATTTTCCTAATATGAGCATTTAGTGTTATAACTTTCCCTCTCAACAATGTGTTAGTTTCATCTTTTCAAATTTGATACGTTAGATTTTCATTTTTATTCATTTAAAGATAATTCTGTTTCCCTTGAGACTCCCTCTTTGATCTATTTATTATTTACAAGTGTGATGTTATTTTCTTTTCAACTGTTGGTTATTTTTCCCTTGTCTTTCTGTTAAATAAATATTTATCTTGTATTCTGTGATGTCCCTGAATTCACTTTTTAATTTTAGGATTTTGTTTCATTCATTATGATTGGAGGATACACTATGTATGATTTAGTTGACTGAAGTTTGTCTATGACATTTCTTGGCCTGGATATTTTGAAGTTTATCTTGTTTTGCTTTTCCTCAGATTCTTTAACCTGTAAGCTTACATTATTGCCTAATTTCAGAAGTTTTCAGCTATTATGTCTGTGAAATTTTTCAGTTATCCTCTCTGTCTTCTCACCTTCCGGAATTATATTGGCACAAAAGTTAGCTCTCTTTTTATAGTATGACAGGCCAGTGAGACTTCATTCATTTTCTTTCTTCTTATAGTTTTCAATTATTATTGCTTTTCTTCATTTTTGTGGACTCTTTCTTCTTTTCTGTCCATTCTGCTGTTGAGCCCATCAGCTAAGGTTATTGTATTGGTTATTGTAATTTTAAGTTCTAAAATTTATACTTGATTATTCTTTACATCTTATATTTATCTACTGAGACTGTCTACTCCTTTTCAGAGACTCCTTATTTCAAGTGTTTATGTAATAACTCATTGAAGTTTTTTGTGATGGCTCCACTAAAATCCTTGTCAGATATGTCTAATATGTCTGTAATCTCAGCATTGGTGTCTGTTGGTTCTCATTTTTCATTCAATTTGAGATTTTCCTGCTCTTTGGTATAAAAAATTATTTTTGATAGGAAAGTGGATATACTGCTTATTACGCTATGACACTCTGAATCTTTCTTAAACATTTTGTTTTAACTTTGCTCTTCTGACACTTCTCCAAAAAGAAAATGGTAGTACTCACTAGTTACTGCCAGGTGAGTCAAAATCCAGGTACCTTATTCAGCCTCTGTTAACTCTTGAAGGGAGAGGCACCCCTTTTCTGCTTGATGGAAGTGGAAGTTCCAGCTCCCCAGTGGGCCTCCACTGATAACACCCTGGCTTGGAGGAGCAAACATATCCAATTTTTTGGCCCATACATGGCTTCCGTTGACATGGAGTTGGGGGACAGGGAAACTCATTACTGCTGAATAACGAAAGTTTTATGTTTAGGCCTCCTGTTGTATCCCTATAAAAGAAAGGGGAAGTTGCCTCTCTAATGTGGTATGAAGTGTAAATTCAGGTTCTTCACAAGGTCTCCACTGACATTTCAGGGATTTGGGGGTGCTCATTAGTGCCCAGTGAGGATCTAAGTCCTGGCTCCCAACTTAATGTTCATTGACACTACCCCAACTCCCAGTATTGGGTTTGGGGTGCATTGTTATAGTCTATGGGGTGGAAGTTTAAGCATTTTACTTGTTCTTTGTTGGTATATTTGGAGGTATAACCACAGCCCTTCATGTGGTATTTGGCTTGAGTACACAGATTATTGTCTAAAAGCTTTCTGTCTTGCTATAGAAACTTTCTTTCTTTTTTCTCTTTCTTTTCTTTTCTTTTTTTTCCTTCCTTCCTTCCTTCCTTTCTTTTTCTTTCTTTCTTTCTCTTTTTTCATTTGTTCAAAAGAGCGTGCTTTTTTGTTGTAGTTGCTCACATTTATATTCCAGGATTCTGCCTTCTCCAGCTACAGAATATATGATAAACAAACAAAACCAATCGATAATGTTTGGCTCTGTATCCTCACCCAAATCTCCTGTAGAATTGTAATTCTCAATGTTGGAGGAGAGGCCTGGTGAGAGGTGATTGGATCATGGGGGTGGTTTCCAATGATTTAGCACCATCCCCTTAGTGCTATCTCGTGATAGAGTTCTCCCAAGATCTGCTGTTTAAAACTCCTGCTCCCTTTCTCTCCTGATGGTCATGGGAAAACATGCAGGCTTCTTCTTTACCTGCCACCATGATGGTGTTTCCTAAGGCCTCCTCAAAAAAAGAAGACTGTGCAGCATGCAGAACCATGAGCTGATTAAACCTCTTTTCATTAATAAATTAACCAGTCTTAGGTATATCTTTATAGCAGTGTGAGAACAGAATAATACACCATGGAACTCATTCTTATGTCATTCCTCAGGTTCCAAGCTCCCTCACTAATCTGCTTTCTTCTCTCCACCATTTAATATTTCTTGTGTTTATTTTATATGTAATTTCAGAGTTTTAGTTGCACATAGAAGATGCAGTAGGTAAAGTACTTCTAATCTACATTGTAGGAAGCAGAAGTAAAAATGTAATCCTTTTCTAATACAACTTTTTATACAATTCAGTATTTCACTGACTTTACCTCTGCTGTTTTATCTGCCTGAGATACTCACCCAGCCATGCTTCTCTAGCAAAATGGAAAACTCCTCATCATTCTTCATGACTCACCTCAAATATTTCCATTTTTAAAGCCTTCTGTAGCCTCCATTTCTATGACTGCATTCATTTTTTTATAGTGACACTATGACTACCACCATGTGAATGCACTTACATTCATTTACATTAACTCATTGTCAAACTATCACTTTTAAACTATTTAAAAATATTTTAATAGTCTGATAAGAGCTATCTCTCTTACTACACTTTCAAGGAAGGAATCATATCTTGTTCATATTATGTACTTGAAAAGTATAGTGCCTAACAATAGAAAAACTCAATGTTGTTAAATGAGTGAATGGGTATAAGGATGAAGGAATGGCAGGCTTTAATTGAAAATGAAGACTAAATATTTCTGCAGGAACACCGAGTTGTAACAATGGAAATAATCTTTTTAAAAATATGAGGAGGAAGATAAATGAATAACTAATAATTTGATTGTATTTTATGGTTAATGGGTAGCTTCCTGGAAGACAAAGAGTGAGAGAGAGATAGGTAAAATAAATTAACTTTTATGTGAAATAAGATGTAATAATCCTGATTTTTTCACCTCTGTACTAGTGTCATTACAAAAAGATCCATTTACTTGACATGTCTTATTATCTCAATTAAGCATAAAATATCCATTTGAAATGTTAATTTAAAAAGTTGACATGAGACAACAGGACATTAAGTGCCATGTACATTAAACTTTGTTATTATTTGTTTAATTTTCATTGTTGCGTACAAAAACCACACTTCACTGTTTATAAAGATAAACATGTGTTGAAAATAAAAGAATGAAAAAAGATATTCTGTGCAAATAGACACCAAAAGAGAACAGAAGTAGCTACACTTACACAAACAAAATAGCTTTCAAGACAAAAACTATTAAAACAAAAGACAATGAATGTCACTATATAAGAATACAGCGGTCAATTCGGCAAGAGGATATAACAATTGTAAATATGTATGCACCCAATACAATACTGAAGCACCCAGAAATGCAAAGCAAATATTGTTAGTGTTAAAGAGAGATATAGGCCCTAATACAATAAGAGCTGGAGACTTCAACCTCCCACTTTCAGCACTGGACAGATTATACAGACTGAAAATCAACAACAAGGCTAGGCTTAGTGGCTTAAGCCTATAATCCCAGCACTTTGGAAGGCTGAGGGGGACAAATTACCTGAGGTCAGGAGTTTGAGACCAGACTGGTCAATATAGCAAAACCCTGTCTGTACTAAAAATCAAAGAAAAAACAAAAAAGTCAAGAATCACGGTGTATGACTGTAATCCCAGATTCTTGGAAGGCTGAGGCAGGAGAATTGCTTTAACACAGGAGGCAGAGGTTGCAGTGAACCAACATTGTGCCACTGCATTCCAGCCTGGGCAACAGGGCAAGACGCCAACTCAAAAAGAAAAAAAAAGAAAGAAAGAAAATCAACAAAGAAACATTGGATTTGGTCTCCATTACAGACCAAATAATGTTTATAGAACATTTCACTCAACATCTGTAGAAAACACATTCTTCTCTTCAGCACATGAATCATTACCAATGATAGATCATATGTGAGATCTATCATTGATAGACTACAAAATAAGTCTTAAAAAATTCAAAATTTAAAATCATATTAAGTATCTTTTCTTCCCACATGTAATAAAACTAGAAATCACTAACAAGAGGAACTTTGGAAACAATATGAACCCATGGAAATTAAACGATATGCTCCTGAATGACCAGTGGGTCAACAAAGAAATTAAGAAAAACACTGATAGATTTATTGAAACATATGAAAATGGAAAAAAAAATACCCACACCAAAACTATGGGATATGGCAAAAGCAATACTGAGGAAAATTTATAGTAATAGTGCCTATTTCAAGAAAGTTAATAAAAATCAAATAAACAATCTAATAATGCATCTTAAAGAACTAGAAAAGCAAGAGCAAACCAAATCCAAAATCAGTAGTAGAAAAGACATAATAAATAACAGAGCAGAAATAAATAAAATTGACATTTTAAAAAATATAAAACATCAATGAAATGAAAATGTGGTGTTTTAAGAAGATACACAAAAACAACAAACATTTAGACATATTAAGAAAAACAGCGAGACCTGTATAAATAAAACCAGAGATGAAAAGGACAACAATACAACTTCTACTATAGAAATTCAAAAGATTATTAGAGACTGCTATGAGTAACTATATGCCAATAAATTGCAAAACCTAGAAGAAATGGATAAATTCCTAGAAATATACAACCTACCAAAACAACCATGAAGAAATTCAAAACCTGAATAGACCACTACAGGTGATGAGATTGAAGACATGCTAATGTCTCCAACCAAAGAAAACCTGGGACTCAATGGTCTCACTGGGGCATTTTACTGAACATTTAAAGAAGAACTAATATCAATCAGACTCGAACTATTTTGAAAAATAGAGAATGAGATAATACTTCCAAACTCATTCTATAAAATCTCTATTATCCTTATAGCAACACCAGACAAAGACACATTAAAAAAAGAAATAAAGAAAACTATAGGCCACTATCTCCAATGCACATTGATGTAAATATCTTCAAAAAATACAAGCAAAGTAAATGGAACAACACATTCAAAAGATCATTCATCATAACTGTATTAGTTCATTTTCATGCTGCTATGACAAAATACCCAAGGTTGGGTAATTTATAAGGGAAAGAGTTTTAATTGACTCATAGTTCCTCATGGCTGGGGAATCCTCAGGAAACTTACAATCATGGCAGAAGGCACTACTTCACAGGGCAACAGGGAGAAAATGAGTGCAAGCTGGAGAAATGCCAGATACTTATAAAACCATCAGTTCTCAAGAGAATTCACTATCATGAGCACAGCATAGAGTAAACTGCTCCCATGATCCAATCACTTTCTATTAGATCCCTTCCATGACATGTGATGATAATGGGAACTACAATTCAAGATGAGATTTGGGTGGGGACCCAGGCACACCATATTATTCCATGCATGGCCCATCCCAAATTTCACGTCCTCACATTTCAAAACACAGTCATACCTTCCAAACAGTCCCCAAAGTCTTAGCTCATTCCAGCATTAACTCAAAAGTCCAAGTCCAAAATCTCATCTGAGACAAGGCCAGTCCCTTTTGCCTATGAGTTGATAAAATGAAACGTAAGTTAATTCCTTCCAAGATACAATGGGGGTAGAGGCATTGGGTAAATACAACTGTTACAAGTGGGAGAAACTGGCCAAAACAAAAGCACTATAGCCCCCATGCAAGGCCAAAATCCAATAGGGCAGTCATTAAATCTTAAAGTTCCAAAATAATCTCCTTTGACTCCATGTCTCACATTCAGGGCATGCTGATGCATGAGGTGGGCTCCCATGGCCTTGAGCAATAAGCAAGTGGGATTCATCCAGGGATGCAAGGATGGTCCAATGTATGCAAATCAATCAGTGTGCTACATCATACCACCTGTATTAGTTTGTTCTCACACTGCTATAAAGAACAACCAGAGACTGGGTAACTTAGAAAGAAAAGAGGTTTAATTGACTCAGTTCCACAGGCTGTACAGAAGGCATGGCTGAGAGGCCTCAGCAAACTTACAATCATGGTAGAAGGGTGAAGGGACAGCAAGCATGTCTTCACATGGTGGCAAGAGAAAGAGAGTGAAGGGGGAAGTGGCACACACTTTTAAACAACCAGACCTCCTGAGAACTCATTCACTATAATGAGAACAGGAAGGAGGA
Organism: Piliocolobus tephrosceles; assembly: GCF_002776525.5. Lineage (NCBI taxonomy): Eukaryota > Metazoa > Chordata > Mammalia > Primates > Cercopithecidae > Piliocolobus > Piliocolobus tephrosceles. Next base: position 52,500,656 of record NC_045444.1, read on the forward strand.
AGTCAGGCCCCATGAGTCAGTCACCTCACACCAGGCCACTCCTCCAACATGTGGGGATTATAATTCGACATGAGATTTGGGTGGGAAACAAAGCCAAACCATATCACGCTGCCCCTGGCCCCTCTCAAATCTCATGTCCTTCTCACATTTCAAAACACAATAATACCTTACCAACTGTCCCCCAAAGTCTTAACTCATTCAGCATTACCTTAAATGTCCAAGTACAAAGTCTCATCTGAGACCAGGCAAGTCTTTTCGGCTTATGAGCCTGTAAAATCAAAACAAGCTAGTTACTTCCAAGACACAATTTGCATATACGCAGTGGGTAAATATTCCCTTTCCAAAAGGAAAAAATTGACCAAAACAAAGTGGTTTCAGGCCAAAACCCAGCTGGGCAGTTATTAAATCTTAAAGTTCTAAAATAATTTCCTTTGGCTTCACGTCCTGCATCCAGGATGCACTGAAGCAAGCGGTGGGCTCCCAAGGCCTTGGGCAGCTCTGCTGCTGTGGCTCTGCAGGTTACAGCACCCATGGCTGCTTTCATGGGCTGGTGTTGAATGCCTGTGGCTTTTCCAGGTGAATGATGCAAGCTGTCAGTGGATGTACCATTCTGTGGTATGGAAGACAGTGGCCCTCTTCTTGCAGCTCCACTAGGCAGTGCCCCATTAGGGACTCTGTGTGGGTGCTCCAACCTCACATCTTCCTTCTGCTCTGTCCTAGCATAGTTTCTTCACGAGGGATCCACCCCTGCTGCAGACTTCTGACTGGACATCCAGGCATTTCCAGACATCCTCTGAAATCTATGTGGAGGCTTCCCAAACTTTAACGCTTGCCTTCTGCACACCTTCAGGTCCAACAGAATGTGGAAGCTGCCAAGGTTTAGGGCTTGCATTCTCTGAAGCAATGGCCCAACCTGTAATTTGTCCTCTTTAAGGCATTGCTGGAGCTGGAGCAGCTGGGATGCAAAGCACCATGTCCTGAGGTGGCATGGAGGAGTGGGGCCCTGGGCCTGGCCCACTAAACCAGTTTTCTCTCCTAGGCCTCCAGGCCTGTGATGGAAGGTGCTGCTATGAAGGTCTCAGAAATGCTTTGGGGGCATTTTCCGCATTGTCTTGGCTATTAACATTCAACTCTCCTTTACTTGTGCAAATTTCTGCACCCTTGAAATCCTTCCTAGAAAAATGAGTTTTCTTTTCTGCCACATGGTCAGGCTACACATTTTCCAAAGTTTTATGCTCTGCTTTCCTTTTAAATATAAGTTATCTTTGCTTATGCAAATGATAGTAGGCTTTGAGAAGCAGCCAGGTCTGAATGCTTTGCTGCTTAGACATTCTTTCCACCAGGTAACCTAAATAATCTCTCTTAATTTCAAAGTTCCACAGATCCCTAGGGAAGGGGCACAATGCTGCCAGTTTCTCTTCTAAAGCATAGCAACACTGATCTTTGCTTCAGTTCCCAATAAGTTCCTCATCTCTGTCTGAGACCACCTCATCCTGGACTTCTTTGTCCATATTGCTATCAGCGTTTTGGTCAAAATTATTAAACAAGTCTCTAGGAAGTTCCAAAATTTCCCTCATTGTCCTGTCTTCTTGTGAGCCCTCCAAACTGTTTTAACCTCTGCATGTTACCCAGTTCCAAAGTCACTTTCATATTTTTCGGTATCCTTATAGCAATACCCAACTCCTGTTACCAATTTTCTATACTAGTCTGTTCTCACACTGCTATAAAGAACTACCTGGGACTGGGTAACTTACGGAAAAAAAGAGGTTTAATTGACTCAAAGTTTCACAGGCTATTCAGGAGTCATGGCTGGGGAGGCCTCAGAAAACTTACAATCATGGCAGAAAGGCAAAGAGAAAGCAAGCATATCTTCACATGGTGGCAGGAGAAAGAGTGAAGGGGAAAGTGCACACCTTTAAATGACCAGATCTTGTGAGAACTAATTCATTATCATGAGAACAGCAAGTGAGAAATCCACCCCCAAGATTCAATTACTTTCCACCAGGCCTCTCCTCCACCACATGGGAATTACAATTCAACATGAGATTTGCGTGGGGACACAGAGCCAAACCATATCACCAAGAGAATGAAGGACAAAATCCGTATGATCATCTTCATTGATGCTGAAAAAGCATTTGATAAAATTCATCATTTATTCCTGATAAAAGCCCTCAAAAATTAGGTTTAGAAGGAGCATACCTCAACATAATAAATTCCACATATGACAGACCCATAGCTAGTATCATACTAAATGGGGAAAATTGAAAGCCTTCCTCTAAGATCTGGAACACGACAAGGATGCCTACTTTCACAAGTGCTATTCAACAGAGTACTGAAAGTCCTAGCTAGAGCAATCAGACAAGAGAAAGAAATAAAGGACATCCAAATTGGAAAGGAGGAAGTCAAATTATCCTTGTTTGCAGATGATATAATCTTATATTTGGAAAAACATAAAGATTCCATTAAAAACCTATTAAAACTGCTAAACAAATTCAATAAAGTTGCAGTGTACAAAATCAGCATACAAAAATCATATTTATATGCCAACAGCAAACAATCTGAAAAAGAAATCAAGGAAGTAATCCTATTTACAATAGCCACAACTAAATTCATAGGAATAAACTTATGCAAGAAATGAAAGATCTCTACAATAAAAACTATAAAGCATTGATGCAAGAAATTGTAGAGGACAAAAATATGGACAGATATTTCATGTTCCTGGATTGGAAGAATCAATATCATGTCAATGTCTATACTACCCAAAGAAATCTACAAATTTAATGCAATCTCTATGAAAATACCAATGACCTGCTTCACTGAAATAGAAAAAATAATCATAATGTTTATATGGAAGCACTAAAGACACAGAATAGGCAAGCTATCATGAGCAATAGAGCAAAACTGGAGGAATCACATTATCTGACTTCCAATTACACTACAGAGCTACAGTAACCAAAACAGTGTAGTACTGGCATACAAACAGACACATTGACCAATGTAACAGAACAGAGAACCCAAAAATAAATCCATACGTCTACAGTAAACTCATTTTCATCAAGGGTGCCAAGAGCATACATAGGGGAAAGTACTGTCTCTTCAATAAATGGTGGTGGAAAACCTGGATATCCATATACAGAAAATGACACTAGACTTCTATCTCTCACCACATCAAAAATAAAATCAAAATGGATTAAAAACTAAAATCTAAGACATGAAACTGTTAAAAGTAAACATGGTGGAAATTCTCTGGTACATTGGGCAAAGATTTCTTGTGTAATACCCCAAAAGCACATGCAACCAAAGCAAAAATGAACAACCAGGATCACACCAAGTTAAAATGCTTCTTCACAGCAAAGGAAACATCAATAAAGTGAAGTGACAATGTACAATATGAGAGAAAATATATCCGACCTATCCATCAGACAACAGATTAATGACCGGTATATAGAAAGAGCTCAAACAACTCAACAGGAAAAATTCTAATAAACTTATTTAAAAATGGGCCAAATATCTTAATAGATATTTTTTGGGAAAAAAAGGACACATAATTGGCAAACAGGCATATAAAAACCTTCTCAGCACCACTGGTCATCAGAGAAATGAAATTAAAATGACAATGAGATATCACCTCACCGCAGTTAAAATGGCTTTTATCAAAAACACAGGCAATAACGTATGCTGGCAAGGATGTGAAGAACAGGAAACCCTCGAACACTGTTAATGGGAATGTAAATTAGTACAACCACTACGGAGAACACCATGGGGGTTACTCAAAAAACTAAAAATAGAACCACCAGGTGATCCAACAATCTCACTCCTAGGTATATACCAAAAAGAAAGAAAATGTGTATACTGAAGAGATACCTGCATTCCCATGTTTATTGTAGCACTGTTCACAATGGCCACAATGTGGAATTAATCTAATGGTCCATCATCAGATGAATGGATATGAAAATGTGGAACATGTACACAACAGAGTCCTAGTCACCCATAAAAAAGAATGATATCATGTTATTTGCATCATTGCAACAATGTGGATGGAACTGGATGATATAATGTTAAGTGAAATAAGACAGCGGTAGAAAATAAACTGCTTATGTTCTTAGTCATATTTGGGAGCTAAAAGTTAAGACAATTAAACTCATGGAGATAGAGAATAGAATACTGGATACCAGAGGCTGGGATAGGGAGAGTGGGGGGTTGTGGAGATGGTTAATGGGTACAAAAATATGGTTATGTAGAATAAATAAGATCTAGTATTTGATAGCACAACAGGATGAGTACAGTCAACAGTAACTTATAGTACACTCCAAAATAACCAAAAGATTGTAACTGGAATGTTTGTAATATAAAGAAATGATATATGTTTGAAGTAATGAATACCCCCATTTACCCTGATGTGATTATTATGTATTGTATGTCTGTATCAAAATATCTCATGTACCCCATAAATATACATACCTACTATGTACTCATAAAACTTAAAAATGTAATAAAAAAGTCAGTGACTTCACAATGTGAATAAAATACAATCCCAGAAAATTATAAACATATACTTAGAAAAATAAAATTTAGAATAATGTATGTGCATATATATATGTTATATATTTTTCTATTATGTATCCAGCAGAATATCAATAGCAATAGTAAATAATCAGCCTAATATTAATTTAAATAGCTGTTGCTAAATGACAAGTTCTGCTGGATTAAAAGGAAATGGATGACTTGTTAACAGATATATTAGTCAAGGTTCTCTGCAAAATCAGAACCCAGAGGGTATAATAGATAGATAGATAGATATGTAGGTAACAGGAGATTTGTTATGGAATTAGCTCCTGCAATTATGGAAGCTGAGAGGTCCCATGACATGTTGTCTGTAAGCTGGAGAACCAGGAAAGCAAATGATATAATTCAGTTCCAGTCTAAAGGCCCAAGAACCAGAGGACTAAAAAGTACAACTCCCAGTCTGTGGGTTGGAGTGGGGGGTGCTGATGTAAGTCCCAGGTCCAAATCTGAAATCCAGGAGCCCTAATGTTGAGGGCAGAAAAAGACAGATGCCCAGCTTAAGGAGAAAGAGAAAGTTAATTCATCATTTCTCTGCCTTTTTGTTCTCTCTGGACCCACAACAGATTGTATAATGCTGGCCCACATTGGTGAGTGGGTAGCCTCTTTACTCAGTCTCTTGTTTCAAATGCTGATCTTACACAGATGATTCTTTACCAGCTATCAGGACATTCCTTAACCCATTGAAGTTGACACATAAAATTAACCATCATGAATCTACCCCTTGTCAATTTGACATGTTATGCATCTCCTTGAACCTTAATTAATCCCCAAATAAAAAATAATGAAATAATGATTACACCTAACATGATACAACTGTCCTGCCTACAATCAGAAATGCACTAATTCCTTTTCCAGAATAGGAAGTAAAGTTCTTGAGTGATGTTTATCCTTTCCATGATATGCCACAATAAATAATGTAAAATTGACAACAGTTAATACTGATCTAAAGATAATACATCTTATGTTACATAAGGGAATGAGAGAAAAGTATTTGCTCAATATACATATATCCACACATACTTGTAACAAGGAGGAAATACTCATGACAATTACAATTTTCATTATTGTAACTAGTTTTGTGGTCTTGTATTTGTGATTATCTTCTTCTACTACCCATTCTGTATTCCCTTTGCCTTCAGCAAGAACCTCTGCTGGTTGTGGCTTTTGACTTTGTGGAGTAACTAAAATCTTCATTCCTGAATCTGGGTATTTGTAGTCCTGCCAGGATTGGGTTGTTCTAGTATTCTGTTGACATTAATTTACAGGGCATGGTGACACTAAGTAATGCACTAAGCCATCGCCTATATTTCAGACATACTCATCCTTACCACCATTGTGGAGTGGCAGCCCAGTTTTCTCTTAGTAGTCTGGATCACGCGATCCAGTCAGTAACGTAACTTCCTTACTGGTCTGTTGACTCAGAGCATGAGGACCCCAAGAGGCCATGTGGCAGTCTTAACTTCTAGTTCAATGGGATCATCTTTTGTCTGTCCTGTTAGAAGCACTTCTCCCTAGAGAACTAAAACTTATAGGCGAGTGGAGCATAAAGTGATAGGAAAAGGAAGGAAAATTTTTGCTAGTGGATTACTAGGGCTAATGATCATGGTACCACTTCCATTTTCACTTCTTGATTCCAGGACCAATGAATCCTGCCTATCAGAGAAACAGATATATTGGATGCTGATTAAAAACATATACAGCCTTCTAGAGAATCTTTCTGTAGGGCTGCAGGTATTGTGACCTAGCTGACACTGGAATTGAATATCCAAAAGGCCATTTCATCATTCTATCAGGACAGCTGCTTCAGGATGATGGGAAACACGGTAATCAGGGAATTTCATGAGCATGGACTCATTGCTGCTTTTCTTTGGCTGTGAAGGGAGTTCCTTGGTCAGATGCGATGTTATGTAGAATACTATGATGATGGATAAGGTATTCTGTAAGTCCTCCAGTGGTAGTTTTGGCAGAAGCATTGGGTGGAGGAAAGGTAAATCTGTATGCAGAGTGTCTATGGCAGTAAAGACAAAATGTTGCCTCTTCCATGACGGAAGTAGTCCAGTGTAATCAACCTGACATGAGATAGCTAGCTCATCACCCTATAGAATGGTGCCATATTGGAGGCTCTGTGTTGGTATCTGCTGCTGGTAGATTGGGCACTCCTTGGTGGTGGTACCTAGGTCATTTCCTTGGTGAGTGAAAGTCCATGTTGCTGAGCCTACATATAACCTCCATGCCTGCCACCATTTCCATTTTGCTCATAAGCATATTGGGCGTTACTCAGTCTACTGATTCAAAGGGTGATCTCCTCTGGAAATACTCAATGATCTGAGAATCTCTTAGTCCAGTCAAGATGATATCACAATAGATTTTTTTCAAGTCTCAGTATGGATCTAGTAAATTATAATTAATGAAATTAAATGCTCAAGGGTTTACTTATTTATAACTCACCCAAGTGATGCAATCCAGATTTGCATACAATTTACTTAAACTACATTGGTATGTTGATCCATTGAGTGAGTAGTAGAATCGTATTGAGGTAGTTAACAGTAAACATCATAATAAAGTCTTTAACTGTTTTTTTTGTTTTGAGACAAAGTCTCACTTTGTCACCCAGGCTGGAGTGCAGTGGTATGAACTCAGCTCACTGCAACCTCCGCCTCCCAGGTTCAAGCGATTCTCGTGCCTCAGCCTTCTGAGTAGCTAGAATTACAGGTGTGCGCCACCACACCCAGTTAATTCTTGTATTTTTAGTAGAGACAGTGTTTCACCATGTTGGCCAGGCTGGTCTTGAACTCCTAACCTCAGGTGATCTGCCCAGCTCGGCCTCCCAAAATGTTGGGATTACAGGTGTGAGCCACCACGCCCAGCCTAATTTTTTCTTACAACAAAGATTGAGACAAAATTTACACACAAAAAAAAACTAAACACAAATGAAAATTAAAAAACCAAATGAAAACCAAACACAACTTTGTCTCTTATTTTGAATTTTTTTGGTCCATATTTCCTTTCAGTCTTCAGTAATCTACTATCTTTTTTGTTGGCAAAGACTTTGTCCTATTCTCATTTCTTCATATACTTTCCTATGTAACAACTTTCTTATTCACCAGTATAGAGAAGAGCATTTTGTATTTTAGTATTTCAATAAGCAGATATTTTACTTTTAAATTCATGGTCAAGTTTCTGTGGTGCATAGATTTGATGTATAATGAAGACAAGAAAGGACTATCTCATAATGAATAATATATCAATAGCCTGTGACATCTAGATCAGTAATTCAAATTAATGCTAAAACAGACCATGATATATTGGTTTTCCAATAGTACTTTATCTTATTAATAGGAATTTCACTGTGCAGTGTAGATAATGGTTAGAACCATTTGGGCTCTCAAATTCAAGTGACTTGTATACATAAAATCCATGGCAACACCTGGGATTGAAAAACAAAATTATATTACTTTTTTTTTTTTTTTGCGACTAAAGGACCTGTTTAGGAAACATCAACATAAGTAATAAAAAGCTATTAGAAATTTTCTTTAAGTTGACATGATAACATTTCTCCTTTCAAGTTTTGAGATATAAAAGTGCAAAGTTCAATTTCTAGCAGAAATTAATTTTTCACATGCTGGCATCAAGAATACACTTCATCTTGATGTCTATCTGTGATTAGAGGGAAAGCCACAAGACAAAGGCAAGCTCTAGAATAATTTAAAAGACCCACTCTCTGACCTTTCAGATACTTGAGAGAGAAAAAAATAGAAAGTAATACTTGTATGGGAAAACTTGTCATATTTAGAAAAATTACTTCCACTGTACCATTTATATGCCTTCAGGAACAATTAATATAAAACTAACTTAAACAAAAAACTTGATATTTACTGTAGACTAAAATAACTCACAGTAAATCCAGTATCTCTCACTCTTTTCCTAGTAACTTTTTCAGCTCTTGCTTTTTCATGTGTTGGTTTAATCCTGAGATTGTTATTATGTTTGCAGAACCAGTCCCAGGATTCACATCAATTCATGATAATCACCTTGAACAGACTAAGTGTCACTTAAATAATCATTTTCCAAAGATAACAGATTAATTGTGGCATGAATTCCTAGAAAACGTCTCCTCATATCTCATTGTTTCAAAGTGGTTCACATGATTCTTAAATCAGTCACTGACAAGGGAGGGTGGGGTTATCATTATTTCAATCAGGTCCAACCTTGCATTTGGAGGTGAGGTCGGCTTTTCCTGACCCACAGGGAATAGAGAAAGAGTGGATATCTATATATATTAAAAAAAAAAAGAAGAAGAAGAAGAAGAAGAAGAAAAGAAGAAGAAGGAGGAGGAGGAGAAGAAACTTTGCTAGAAATAAAATGAAAGGCAGGAATGGATACATCAGTAATAACACTGTAACCATATGTGCATATACATTTTTAATGCAAATCTCTAAAGAAAATGTATCTTTATATTCTTGATGAAAACAAATTAATATATAATTTGTTGAGAACTGAGCCTTGTTGATCAAGTTTCAACTTATATCTTATATTGGGTTGCTGTAGACAAAAATTTTATTCCCTTTACAGAATTAGATTACTATAAAGGTAACAAAATTTTCTGTTATTACAAAGAAAATGGAAAGATGGCTGAAAAGTTAATCAAGCTAGTATATAAAGTGATTAATTGAAATATGGTTCCTTATTGTATGTGTTCTTCATATATAATGAAGCTCCACTTAGCTCTCCAAAGATTAAGTGTATATGCATCCATGTCCACTCTCAGCTCACTTCCATTCTGCAGTGAAGATGAAAATCTTTCATCTTACAGATTCCACTTTTCTGTCTCCAATCCATTAATATATCAAAAGACCATCTATTTTAGCGAGTAAGAGTTAGAATATGAGATGAATGTTTCATATAAGGAATATGTTGTGTTTAGACCCAAGTTATAGTGGCTAAAGGCATATTTCGTTAAAAAGAGACATATTTGGGCTCATAAACTTCAACTCCCCTCACATCCAACTCAGCACACCACATAGTTTCCATTTGGTCTGAGGAGAGTACAGCTATTTCAGCCATGAATTCCCAGTTAAGTATAAAAGCTGGTAATTTATAATAGGATATGTGATGTAATTTTGCCCTCTGGTGCCTTCTTTGCCTAGTTGGCAGTTTCATGATCTCCTATAACAAACAAACAAACAAAAAAAGAAATTGTAATTCTATTTTTAAAACTCTTTCTTAAATTAATTTGAAAACATTCTCAGGCTGGGCGTGGTGGCTCAAGCCTGTAATCCCAGCACTTTGGGAGGCTAAGCTGGGCAGATCACGAGGTCAGGAGATCGAGACCATCCTGGCTAACACGGTGAAACCCTGTCTCTACTAAAAATACAAAAAATTAGCCGGAAGTGGTGGCAGACACCTGTAATCCCAGCTACTCAGGAGGCTGAGGCAGGAGAATGGCGTGAATCCAGGAGGTGGAGCTTGCAGTGAGCTGAGATCGTGTCACTGCACTCCAGCCTGGGCAACAGTGCAAGACTCCATCTCAAAAAAAAAAAAAAAAAAAAAAAAAGAAAAGAAAACTTTCTGTAGCACTAATACTGCCAGAGTTTTGACAAGGCAGTCCCGGACTCACCTCTCATAATAGTATTTGTTACATGTTTCTTGCCAATTTGCTACAACCACCTATGTGTGAAGGCAGTAGCCATTTTGAATATTCAAAAATTGGTCACTTACTTTGGGGGACTAAATGTGACACAAATTGTGTCTTCCTACATTCTTTGAGAAGAATATAGTCCCATGAGAAATGGAAGCTTAAAAAATTTAGTACCTAGTGAGGAAGTCCCTTCCTAGCAACCAGCCTATTTTATGAAACAAGATCACAAATTCTTGGTGAACAGAATATCTTGAGCAAAATCAGTGTTATTAACTAGAGAGATCGGTTTAGCAATCATTCCAGAAAACAGTAAAGGGCCAACAATTCATCTTGGAAAATGATTCATAACGTTGCATGCACTTAGACACTTCCATTTTTATTGCAAGCCAAAGAAAAAAAGGATTCTGGTGAAAACTATTCTACTGAGAACCTACTTAAAAACCACAACATCAACAAAAACCTCAGACTTCTTGCCATGCTGGCCAAAAGTGGTCCAGTGAACTCTTCTAAAAATAATGATTATAAAAATTGAAAAAATATTTTAAACAAACACAACTGTTTGAAATAAGACATTTAAAAAGGAGACAGAAACAATAGGAAAGATTGTTTGAAAGATGACTATGATAAATAAGAATTATAAGTATGTGGCTTTTTGTTTTTTTGGTCTGAGGATGGTCCCCACCTTTCAGCTCCAGCAGCAAAAAGTCATAGCCTTACCAATTCAAGGTAACTTTGGACAAAGTTCAAAATTAACAGCTTCAAAAATTAAATTCAAAAGTTAAATCTGGAGATGTAGGTGGAAAGTCATGGGAACAATGGAGCCACATAAGGACCAACCTTCTAGATCTTATAAACTACATTTGCACTGGAGTTGTGACAGTCACTATTTATTGCCTGTTAGCTTCAAGTTCATTCTTCATTGCCTGCTCTGCAAAAAATGTACACGGACCCTATAAATATATTTTCCTGTTGTTGGCTGACAGTGAGCACTATCATTAGAGGGTGTTGAAAAAACATTGTAAGAGGTTAGGAGATAGGCTTCTTGGTTCTGGTGTGCTCTCTGGGTAGGCTCTTGCAGCTTAGCCTCTGCAGCTCACTCTCCTGGGAGACTGGTTTAGTAATCGTTCCAGTAAAAAATAAAGAGCCAACAATTCATCTTGGAAAATGATTCATGCAAGGCTTCCCTGGCACCTATCTCCTGCAGTGTACAGCACCCAGCAGCCAGCATTTACCTGAGCACTTCCCTTGTGCAGTTTTGTAGTAGAGTGCTTGCAGTGAAACATCTCCCCTTGAACAACTTTCTCTGGTGTTCTAGAGGATAGATGTCCAGCAAGTTCTACCTACACAGCATCACAGTGACTATTCTGCCATCCAATCACCATAGCCATGTCCTCGCTAGCATGGCCTGGGCCTCAGCCCTGAAACCTCTTTCTTAGATGTGGGGGCACTTGGGATGTTAACATATGCCTTCTAGTTGAAATTTGCCTACTTCTGTCCCAAAAACCTATAATGTTTTTTACACACTCTGTCTTTAGGAAAATGAGACAAAGTTTGGAATAATGTGTATGAAGCTGATGCTGAGGAGCTTGTAATGAAAGTTTCCAGGGGATCTTTGAAACGTTAGAATGCTAGGAGATGTTTTAAAGGAAGGCATGTAGGTTAAGTCACAGACTGTTAGTTAAAATGGAAAGATTGTAGAAGCAATCATCCGAGGAAGGGAGTTAAGTTCCTAATTTACATCTGTTTTTTTTTCTTAGCTTTTACAGGGGATGCCTAAAATAAAACGAAATTTTAGAACTTGATTTCTTGTGAAAGTTTGTAATAAATGGTATATTCTTTGTATTTTAACTAATAAGGCTATAATGATACTTGATTAGTTGTTCAGTCTGATTAGATTCAACTGCCTTTAGTAAAATCTATTAAAAGTGCTTATCTCATCTCCAGCACAAAGGGGTAGTGTTGCTGGAGTTCAGCTAGTGTTGCTGGTAGGACTGGAAGTAGGAGTAAAGTACAGGTGAGTGTCCTTACCTACCTCTCTCTGTAACAGGTGAGATTCCTATTAAACTCAAATTGCAGAGATTCAGGGTAATTTGCCTGTCCAACAGAGAAACCTGTTGAGATTCACTCAGGATGGTGGCAGAAACACTAAAGGAAAATATTAGGGAAATTTATAGGGAATAGTCACAAATCTTTTTGAAAGGCCAAAAGGTTACATAACTTGTAATAATTGAACAGGCTGAAGGCAGCCAGTTCTTCCCTTAGAGCATTAGGTCATAGGGTAAATAGTAGGGACAATAGCGGCTTCCGCAGTTCTGTTTACCCTACCTCCATTAACTAACCTTTCAGCAGTATAGCCCTCTCAGGGTTGAGCGGAGGCCGACCGGGATATTGCCCCCAGTGGTATTTACTTTAAACCACCCTACCTGAGCTTTAATCACTCGTAAAACTACTCTCTTAACCATGTTAATTATCCTCACGTGTTTTGACTCAGAGTTTCTGTTGTTAATTGTATGCTAAATAAATGCCTGGAGTGCGAGCTGCTCAGGGCCGGCCATAGTGACAAACTTCTCTTGGTGGACAGGTGGATGGGCACTCGGCAGGACTAACAAAGCAGAATACCTGTATCAGTGTACGTTTTATTTATCCGTCGTTTAGGTCAGGGTCTGAGGGCAGAACCCTGCAGCTAATGCCCTCTCGTGAGGAGCAATACCTCAACTGGTGCCCCCTGTGAGGCCAGTCAGGGGTCTGCAGAAACAGACTCTCCGCAGTTGGAGCCCCTCCTGAGGCAGGCTGCAAAGGAAGTGTGAGGACCACCCTGGTGAGGAAAGCTGCGAAGGAAGCGTACAGGAAACGCGACGGACCACCGGAAAACGAAGGTGAGGAAAGGAACGCGGTGAAGTCAGTGAATAATCAGTAAAGTCATTGGTGCCCACTCGAGGTTACCAAGTTCTGAGGGAAGTTAGGTCAAGCTGAGTTTTCATCATAGGACAGCAGTTATCAGCACAGCAGAAACAGTACATAACAGTATTAAAACAGTTGTCTAAGGCTAGAGGAGCCTCAGTTTCGCAGGCTCAATTAAAGGACCTAATCATCCATGCTAAACAAACTGCTGTAACGCAAACTGTTAAATCCCAAAGCCCATGGTATCCAGAAGGAATGCTAGATGTAGAACTCTGGGATCAAGTGGGGAGAAATTGTAGCATCAGGCGCGAAGGCGACAGGTCCCAGGAACAGCTTTAACATTATGGGCTTTAACTAGAGCCGCTGTGGCTCAGTTACACACAGAAGAGCCTAAAAAGAGGAAGTAGGAGAAAACTGTCACCTGTCTTACCACCACCTCTTCTCTGGGCCCTAATATCACAGGGCCAACATAACAAAGAGGAAACGGAGGTTTTACCTGAGCTGCAGCCTCCAATAGATAAGAAAAAAGACAGAGGATACGCTATAGCAATCACTTCCTGTCTTAAGTAGGCAGCATTAGAAGGAGAGCTCTTAACCTGCCCAGTAATGCAAGATCAGCAAAGAAATCAGGTACATAAAGGTATAATAAAAAGCATTAGAGGCTGGAGCCCTGCGGCCAAGCAGGCAGCAGACAGAAGGAAAGGCTCAGCAGCAAGGAAGCTCGCAAACACTGAGCTGGCAAATGGTCCGGGGAACTCGCCTGCGCCGCGGCAGTAGCAGTGGGGAGTCAGGCCCAGCGCGATGGAGTTAGCCTACTGCAGAGGGCCAGGAGGCGCGCAGCGCCCGAGTCCGCCCAGCCGGCAACACCTGCCCTTAGGCAGCGGGAGGGGGCGGCACAAGCGAAAGCAGCAGCACAAGTGTAACAGCCCCCGCCCCGGGACCCATCTGCTCAGCTCTCTAGCTCTGCAAGTGGCCCACAGCAAAATCTCGTGTGCTCCTTGTTTGTTTACTAACGACATCCTTCATTATAATTCTCTAAGATTTAAGTAAAACGTAAGAATTTGAAAAACCTCGTTTCTAATAATGGCTTCTGTTATCTCTCTCCTACCCCTGACTTAGCTCTCCAAATCCAAGTTAAGTAAAACAGGAACCTCTGAAGGGAGAGATTACAGAGGGCCCATGAATTAGTTAAAAAGCAATTAAAAGCTAGCATGCAAAACCACACATTACCCTTTAAAGGAGAACTCTAAACCTAATCAAATGATATATGTTAAATTAGAAGATAAAAATGTTGTGCCCTTCTCAGAAAGTGAAGAAAAGTTGTATGTAAGTGTAGTGAAAACATATGCATGAATGACTGTCTTAACCCACTGATTACATATAGTCTTTGATTTGTACTTGCTAAAAGAGTGCTGAATTGAGTTCCCCAGCTAGTGAGTCACTGTTTTCAAGACTGTTTGCCACATTGGAGTCCATAAATATAGTCAGCCTGAATACTCGATTGCAAGATTTAAGCTATTCTGCCTGTGGCTTTAAGCACATGGTTAAAGTATACTTGAGTCTCTGCTTCTAGAAATGCTTTCAAATTTTCTTTTTAAACTTCATGTTACTTATTTCAGCTTGCCATCTTAATGTAGTCAATTGATAAGTTATGACCCTGCTATCATCAGGATTCATTTAAGAGGCAATTCAAAGTGGCATTGCACTCCCCTATACCTAATGCTTTAACACTGTTTACTGATAGGTCTGGTAAACATGGAAAAGTGGTAGTCTGGTAGAGACCATATAATCCAGTCACTCAATCTAAATTTACTAGCACTCAGAGAGCTGAGGTTACTGTTTGTTTATTAAAGAACTTTCACAGCCTCAGTTAAGTTCACTCTGGAGTCCACTCTGTGTGCTCTTTTTTCCCAGCTTCAGTAATTGCTAGACCAATGTACACATCCTATTTTTATTACACACATTTGAGCTCACAGCTCACGGCCTGGCACATTGGCTTATAGCAATGATCAAGCAGACCTTCAAGTTATGACATCACTACTTGACCAAGTCACCCAATCACACCTGTTTTTCCACCAAAATTGGAAAAATGTATCTAAACAATTTCAATTTACCCAGAGGTTAGCCAAATATCTACAATGCCCAGATTGCCAATTCACAGGCACATCCCCTCCTTCAACAAGTGTTAACCCTGGAGGATTGGAACCCAATCAGTTATAGCAAACAGATATTACACCCCTGAATTTGGAAAACTAAGATATGTGCATGTATCCATTGATACCAACACTCATTTAATTAATGCACATGCTTTGCCTGGAAAGTCTACTCAATATGTCATTAAACATCTTCTTTTAACTTTTGCATTTATAGGACAGCCTACAAAAATAAAGACTGACAATAGTCCAGCTTCTAGTAGCTCACAATTTCAACAATTTTGTCACACGTGGAATATCAAACATTCCACAGGCATCCCATATAACCCCAAGGACAGGCAATAACAGAAGGAGCACAGTTCACTCTTAAAAATATGCTCAAAAAAGGAAAAAAGAGGAATATAGGTAAAGACCCTGCAACACTATTGGCACAAGCCTTATTTACCCTTGTTTTTTTAAAATTTAGATGACAAATTTTAATCAGCTGTAGAAAAGCACTTTGCTAAAACCTCTCAAGGCATAAAACCTGCAGTTGTATGGAAAGATGTGAACAATAATAAATGGTGTGGTCCAAGTGAATTATTAATGTGACGAAGAAAGTATGCTTGTGTCCATACCTAGAGAGAAATAAAGGGAAAGAATGAGTAAGAGACTAGAAAACAGATCAGAAAGAGACGCAAAAAGAAAAACTAAGGAAAGAAACTAGGAATAAGGGAAAGGAAATATTAAGCAAGTTATAAATATAGGAATGTACCTTTAGTAATGAAGGTTATAAAACACAGCCAGAAAGTTAAGGCATGTTGAAGAATGTCTGTGAAAGTCATGAAGAAATTTATGCAGGAAATGTATACTTTTTGGTTTTAAAATGTTAATTATGAAAATTTTATGTGTAAACATACTGGCAAAAGTTAAAAAGGTATCATCCAGTTTTTCTGTAAACATTAAAATAAAGCACAACAAGTTCTTCTTAAAGCACTAATCTGCTCTTTAAAGATTGTAACAATCTCTTAGCACAGGCACCAGCCCTAGAATTTCCAGCACCAGCCTGGAGACCATGTCCTCATCAAAGGAAGGAAAGAAGGAAAAACTCAAGCCAGCCTAAGAAAAACCCTACAGGACCCACAGCCTCAACAATGAGGCTTCCACAAACAACACAGACCCCAGACATTATGCCGAAGCCAAAGGCTAAGCCAAATAAATTATTCATTTTTAATTCTCTCATTTTGTCTGCTACATATACCTGCTACACTCTATTAAGCTCATCTCTCAAATCTGTCTTTTTCAGCCCTGTTACTTAAGCAAACACTCTTTCCAGCTTCTAGTAAGTTAACTGCTTGGCTGGAAGGAGTTAACATACCCCCAGTAGTGTTCCTTAGTAACAGCACTCATCAAACTGAAGTATCAACACTATAGCTCACTTTTTACCTAGAAAGCAATGCTGCTAATTGTACTCATAATTGTCTTATGTTATTTGCTAATTCTAGGATGGAAAGCCGCAATAAGAGCAGTTGTGTCTGGAATTGGTGGGTTCTTGGTCTCACTGACTTCAGGAATGAAGCCGCAGACCCTTGTGGTGAGTGTTACAGTTCTTAAAGATGGTGTGTCTGGAGTTTGTTCCTCCTGATGTTCGGATGTGTTTGGAGTTTCTTCCTTCTGGTGGGTTCATGGTCTCGCTGGCTTCAGGAGTGAAGCTGCAGACCTTCCCAGTGAGTGTTACAGCTCATAAAGGCAGCATAGACCCAAAGAGCAGCAGCAAGATTTATTGTAAAGAACAAAACAACAAACCTTCCACAGTATGGAAGGGGATCCAAGCAAGTTGCCCCTGGCTGGCTCAGGCAGCCTGCTTTTACTCCCTTATCTGGCCCCACCTATATCCTGCTGATTGGTCCGTTTTATAGAGAACTGATTGGTCCATTTTGACAGAGTGCTGATTGGTGCATTTGCAATCCCTGAGCTAGACAGAGTGCTGATTGGTGCATTTACAATCCTTTAGCTAGACAGAGTGCTAGACAGAAAAGTTCTCCAAGTCCCCACTAGGTTAGCTAGATACAGAGCACCAATTGGTGCATTTACAAATCCTGAGCTAGACACAGAGTGCTGTTTGGTGCATCTACAATCCTCCGGCTAGACATAAAAGTTCTCCAAGTCCCCACTAGACCCAGGAGCCCACCTGGCTTCACGTAGTGGATTCCACACTGGTACTGCAGGTGGAGCTGCCCAACAGTCCTGCGTTGTGTGCGGGCACTCCTCAGCCCTTGGGCGGTCAATGGGACCAGGCGCGGTGGCGCAGGGGGCGGCGCTTGTCAGGGAGGCTCAGGCTGCCCAGGAGCCCACGGAGGTGGGGAGGGGGCAGGTCCCGAGGCCTGCCCCACGGGGAGGCAGCTGAGGCCTGGCGAGAATTCGAGCACCCTGCGGGCCGGGCGCACCCTCTGCAGCTGCTGGCCCAGGTGCTAAGCCCCTCACTGTCCGGGCGTCAGTCCCCGCCTGTGCTCAGAATGCTGGGCCGCCGAGCCCACGCCCACCCGGAACTCGTGCTGGCTTGCGAGCGCAGCGCACAGCCCTGGCTCTCGCCCGTGCTTCTCCCTCCACACCTCCCTGCAAGCAGAGGGAGCTGGCTCCGGCCTCGGGCAGCCCGGAGAGGGGCTTCCACAGTGCCATGGCGGGCTGACGGGCTCCTCAAGTGCCGCCAGAGTGGATCCTGAGACCGAGGAGGTGCGGAGAGTGAAGGCTGCTAGCATGTTGTCACCTCTCACGGTGACCACCTCACCTGACAAACGTGTGACTGCACATATCTGTGCTCTGCAATAAGAAAAAAAACCTAATAGAGAAAACAAAAAAGGAGGAGTTCATGGGATTCACTCAGGATGATGGCAGAAATATTAAAGGGAAATATTAGGGAAAGTTACAGGGAATAGTCACAAACCTTTTTGGAAGGTGGAAAGGTTACATAGCTTGTAATAATTGAACAGACTGAAGGCAGCCTGTTCTTACCTTAGAGCATTAGGTCATAGGGTAAATACTAGGGACAATAGAGGCTTCCCCAGTTAAGTCTGTTGACCCTACCTCCATTAACTCTCCTTTGAGCTAGATGGCCTTCTAGGGGGTGGGGTTGGGGGGGGGAGGTCAACCAGGGATATTGCCCCCTAATGGTATTTACTTTAGACTCTGGTACCTGAACTTTAATAATTCCTAGAACTCTCTTAACCATGTTAATTATCCTGAAGTGTGTTGACTCAGAGCTTCTGTTGTTAATTGTATACTAAATAAATGACTGGAGTGCAAGCTGCTCAGGGCCAGCCGCAGTGACAAACCTCTCTGTGTGTGCAGGCAGTTGGACACTTAGCTGAACTGGCAAAGCAGAATATCTGTGCGTCAGTGTGTTTTATTCATCCGTCATTTAGGTCAGGGTATGCGGACAGACCCCCGCAGCTAATGCCCTCTTGTGAGGAGCAATACCTCAGAAACTCATGAAACAGAAATCGTTGCATCTGTGTGGCTATTAAGTTTCTTGGGAGAGTTTACAGGAGTTGGTAATAGAAACCATTATAGCTAATTTTATCCAAATGTACCTTTCCTCTTTTTATTTTCTTTACAGCCAAGATGTGTGGAAAGCTTGGGATAGGAGATTGTCCAGTCTGAATGCAAGTTGCTTTTCTTCTATGTAGCTATTTAAGTCACTTAATAAAACATTGTTTTATTTTAAGTTTCAGGATACACATGCAGTTTCTGCAGGTTTTTACATAGGTAAAGCTGTACCATCATGGTTTGCTGAACCTATCAACCCATCACCTAGATATTAAGTTCTTCATGAATTAACTATTTTGATGTTCTCCCTTTCCCCACCCACACAACAGGGCCCAGTGGGTGGTGTTCCCCTCCCTGTGTCCATGTGTTCTCATTGTTCAGCTCCCACTTTAAGTGAGAACATGTGGTGTTTGGTTTTCTGTTCCTGTGTTAGTTTGCTGAGAATAATGGCTTCCAACTCCATCCATGTCCCTGGAAAGAACATGATCTCATTTCTTTATATGACTGCATATTATGTAGGGTTTTTTTTTGTTTTGTTTTGTTTTTTAAAGAATGCTGTTTGAAGATCTGATCTGTAGACAGTTTTAGGATCAAATTATAACTAAAATTTTTAAATTTAACTCCAAAAGTTCTAATTTTTAATTGATTTATCAAATATGCCAAAACTTTAGAAACAACATTGTCTTGGATTATTAATGGGTTTTATAATAATCAGCTAAATTATATTTCAATAGAGAAAGACCATGTATACTGGCATTCAAGAAATAAGTAAATGTATGTATGATAATAGCCAGGTTGGTCACTCTTGGAAAGGGAGAGTTCCAGGCTAAAGTTAATCTTGTGATACTGGGTTATGGTCAAAGACCATATATACTGTATATACTGATGCTTAATTTAGTCTAGATGAATATATACAGAAATAATTACACATATGTGTGTTTATACTGCCTCTTTCTGTTTGCCCAGGGTGTCTTGGAGCAAGCATAGCACAGTAGGAGTGAGCATACTCCGTACTCAGATCTTGGCTTCTAATACCATTCTCTTTAAAAAAAAAAGTCTTTTTGAAGAAATTTTTAATTCAGAAATGGAATAGGGAAAATGCAAGATAAAACTGGAGTGTCTTATAGGGCCAGAAAGTAAGGGAGTACTCAAAAAAATAATAAAAAATAAAAAGGTGAGGGCATAAAAAAGGGACTCAGGAGCCAAGCTGAAAGAGCTCACAATGGTCAATGCTGGAACATTTTAAGCCACAAAATAAATAACATAATATATCATGCTGTTGTTGAATAAAGTATACATGTTAATCTGATCCATTAGATTGACGGTGATGTTCAGTTTTATTATAGTTGCTGATTTTCTGCCTGCTGTATCTATTACTGATACAAGAGTGTTGTATATTTCCAACTGTAAGAGTGGATTTGTCCATGTTTCCTTTAAATTATGTCAATATTGTGTAGTGTATCTTAGTGTTCTGTTGTGTGTTACACACATGGATTACTATTCTCAAAATATTGATCCTTTCATCATTATATACTGTATCTTTTATCCCAGGTAATTTTTCTTGCTCCATAGACTTCATTGTATGAAATATAACTACTCAAGCTTCCTTCCTGGCATTCTCTGTATTTAATTGGGCTTTTTATGTGAATTTATCTTCTCTCCTCTTAGCATATAAATAAGTGTCTTTGAAAAATTATTTTAGTGGTTGCCCAAGAGTTTGCAATATATATTTAAAACTAATCTATTTAATACATCCACTTTCAAATAATGCTATACTTCTTCACAGTAGTGCAAGTACCTTAAAACAAAGTATTCTCAAGTTATTTTCTGCCGTTCTTTATAATATTGCTGTCATTCGTGTTTTTCTCAAGCTATAATCAGAATAGATTGTTGCCATTTTTATTTGAACAGTTATATATCAAAGCAATTAAGAATAAGAAAAAGTAAAGATTTTATTTTACCTTAATTTTTTTTTTCTGACACTTCATCCTTCTTAATGTAGATCTGAGTTTCTGACATATCTTTTTATGCACTGGATAAAGAATTCTAGGATGGGGTACTTTTTCTTTTTTTGTTTTTTCAATAATTTAAATATTTTACTCCACTTTCTTCTTTGCTTTTACTTTCTGAAGACAAGTCTCCTGTAATTCTCATCCTTACTCCTTTACAAGTAAGATTATTTTGAAAGCTTCAGGCTTTTATTAAGAATTCCTCTTTGTCTTTGTTTTCCTGTAGTTTGAATACGATATTCTCAGTGTATAATTTTGCATTTATTCTGCTTTGTATTTTCTATGGTTCCTGCATCTGTGGTTTGGTGTCTGTCATTAATTTTGGACAACTGCCAGCCGTATTGCTTCAAATATTTCTTCTGTTCCTTTCTATCTTCTCCTTTGATTATTTCCATTAGGCATATATTAGACCTTTTGAAATTGTTTCACGGTTCCTGTATATTCTATGCCTGGTTGTATTGGTATTCTTTTTCTCTTTGCCTATCAGTTTTGAAAGTTTCTTTTGACATACCTTCAAGCTCACTGATTCTTCCTTAGCCGTGTGTAGAAGACTGGTGAGCCTGCCAAATGTCTTTAAGTCTGTCACGGTGTTTATTATTTCTAGCATTTTCTTTTTATTTTCTGTTAGTTTTTTCCCCTCTGATAACATTACCCATTTGTGCTTGCATTACCCATTTGTGCTCTGCTTTTTCCTTCAGAGACTTTAACATATTAATAATCATAGTTATTTTGAATTATCTATTTCATAATTCTAACACCTGTGTCATAACAGACCCTGATGCTTGTTTTCCTCTTCAATCTGTGTTTCTTCTTGCCTTTTAAATGTTTCTTGCCTGTTTTCTTATAATTTCTTGTTGTAAGTTAGACATATTGCCTGATATAGTTTGGCTATGTCCTCACACAAATCTCATCTTGAATTGTAACTCCCATTATTCCCACATGTTGTAGGAGGAAACTAGTGGGAGATAACTGAATCATGAGGGCAGTCTAATATTGTTCTCACCATAGTGAATAAGTCGCATGAGAACTGATTGTTTTATAAGAGGAAACCCCTTTCAATTGGTTCTCATTCCCCTTTTGCCTGCCATCATGTAAGATGTGCCTTTCACCTTCCACCATGACCATGAGGCCTCTCCAGCCACATGGAACTGTGAGTCCATTACACTTCTTTTCTTTTTAAATTACCCAGTCTCAGGTATGTCTTTATCAGTAGCACTGTGAGAACAGACTAATACAATAAATTGGTATCAGGAGTGGGCACTGCTGTAAAGATATCTAAAAATGTGGAAGCAACTTTGTAACTGCATAACAGGCAGAGCTTGGAACAGTTTGGAGGGCTCAGAAGACAAGAGAATGTGAGGAAGCTTGGAACTTCCTAGAGAATTGTTGAATGGCTTTGATGCAAATGCTGATAATATAAAAAATGAGGTCCAGGCTAAAGTGGTCTCAGATGGAGATGAGGAACTTGTTGAGAACTAGAGCAAAGGTGACTCTTGCTATGTTTTAGCAAAGAGACTGGTGGCATTTCGCCCCTGCCCTACAGATTTGTGGAACTTGGAACTTAAGGGAGATGATTTAGGTGGTATCTAGGAGAAGAAATTTCTAAGCAGCAAAGGATTCAAGAAGAGGTGACTGGGTACTGTTAAAAGCATTCAGTTTTAAAAGGGAAACAGAGCAAGAAAGTTTGGAAAGTTTGCAGCCTGCCAATGTGATAGAAAAGAAAAACCCATTTTCTGAGGAGAAATTCAAGCTGGCTGCAAAAATTTGCATAAGTAATGAGGAGGCAAATGTTAACACCAAGACAATGGTGAAAATGTCTCCAGGGCATGTCAGAGAACTTTGGGGAGCCCTTCCCATCACAGACCCAGAGGCCTAGAGGGGAGAAAATAGTTTTGTGGGCTGAGCACAGGGCCCCTCTGCTGTGTGCAGCCTTGAGGTTTGCTGCCCTGAGTCTCAACCACTCTAGTCATGACTAAATAAAGCCATGGTACAGCTCAGGCATGACATCAGATGGTACTAGCCCTAGGCCTTGGCAGCTTCCACATGATGTTGAGCCTGCAGGTACACAGAAATCAAGAATTGAGCTTTGAGAACCTCTGCCCAGATTTCAGAGGATGTGTGGAAATGCCTGGATGTCCAGGCAGAAGTTTGGTGCAGGGACAGGACCCTCATGGAAAACCTCTGCTAGGACAGTGCAGAAGGGAAATGTGAGGTTGAAGACCCCACACAGAGTCCCCCACTGGGGCACTGTCTAGTGGAGCTAAGAGAAGAAGACCACTGTCCTCCAGAACCCAGAACAGTAGATCCACCAACAAGCTTGCACCATACACCTGTAAAAGTCTCAGAAAATCAATGCCAGACCATGAAAGCAGCCAGGAGGGAGGATGTACCCTGCAAAGCCACATGGATGGAGCTCTGCAATACCATGAGAACCCACCTCTTGCATCAGTGTGACCTGGATGTGAGACATGGAGTCAAAGTAAATCATTTTGGAACTCAAAATGATCTCAAGCAGTCTACCTGCCTCCCAAAGTGGTAGGATTATTGGCATGAGCCACTGCACCTGGTATGGGGCTATTTTAACATTGCTTTTTTTACTCTTTCATGAAGCATAAGAAAAGTTTTCTCCATCTTTCTGAGAGCCTAGTGGATTTCCTGAAGGTAAAGAACATACCTCAATACCATAAAAGCCATAAATAACAGACTCACACCCAATCCATCAGTGTTGAGATAGTCCCCTAAGACTAGGCCCCCAGGAGCTTTTAATTCTGAAGCAAGTTCACAGCCTCCTGTAGTCAATTACCATGTCAGTGTTCCTACTAATGTCTGGCTTCCTCTAGTGAGCTCACCTTAGCTGTGATTCTCTGTATTCACCTGTATCTCCAGGTTTCAGAGCCATGGTGTGCCCTGTGATTTCATTTCTTTGATGGATCTAAGAAAAGTTGGTGTTCAGTTTGTTTAGTCTTTTTCTTGTGAGGGCAGGAGTGATGAGTCCCAAGGTCTTTGTGTGTCAGAGCTGAAAACATAAATCCTGACTACTTTTTATTAGTAAATGAAAAATGCTTTGTAGCTTCCCTGACAGCACTAATACTCTACATTTGAAATGTAAAATACATGAATGAGGCCTTTTCTTACAAATTCTTGAGATCTTTTTCCACCTTAATCTAAGCTGAGATAGAGAAGATTTTTTGGTCTCCCTTTCTCGGCTGAAACATATGCTCTATCTTTGTTCTCTGAGTGTGTTGATTTTTACAATCCCTGTTTTAATCAGAGTTCTTAATTTCAATATCTTATGTTCTAGCCCAGGGCCTATCTTTATCCTCTGCAAGTAACGAAGAGCAGCAAAAGCCCTCAGTTATCTGGTTGTTGCACCAAGTGGTCGCTCTGGTTTTCTGATTCTACTCCACTCTTGGCCCCTTGTATTGTTTCAAGTTCAAATGAGAATTTAAAAGCTTGTTATATTTTTTATTTAAAAACATGTATTTTTATTTGCAAGCATGTTTTCACTTTTTATCTGTTTTGGATATCTAGTCTAAAAGGTCTTTTCTGGTTCATAACTGTATTGCAAAAAGTTCAGACCGTAAAATAAGTGGTCCCTGTGTCAAAGATGTATAGCTATCATTGTGCATAAATGGGAGTATTTACTGTGTGCCAGGAACATAGAATGCAAGAATGAGTCAAATTTCATAAGATAAATTCCATTTTCTTTCAAATGTTTCTATGTTAAAAAAGATAAATTTAAAAGTATGTCTAGAAAAACAAACTTGCTAGTGTGGTAAGAGCAGAGTGAAGAGAGAGTGCTTAAATATGCCTTGTTATGGTGAACATTGTTGGGGGATGCGTGCAGGAAAACCAAATGGAAAAGGTGACAACTGAGCAGAAACATGAAGAGTAACTAGAAATGATCTGAATCTAAAAGGCTAGGTAAAATTTTCCAATAATCAGAACCAACATATGTATAGGCAACTAGGGAAAGTAAACGAATTTCAGTGTGGCTAGAATGCTACATTGGTGGGTAATGAGTGTCAACAAGAAATATGTGAGTCAGGCTACATGGTGGCTTTTGTGCTAAGATGGGTCAAGATTGCATTTTCAAGATAAAATAGGAATTGTTGAAGTATTTGATTTATAAAATTGTTATGGGTACATATTAGATCTATATAAATAGAGGATATATGAAATATTGTGATACAGGCATACAATGCATAATAATCCATCAGTATAAATGGGGTATCCATCATGTCAAGCATTTTTCATTTCTTTTTGTTACAAATGTTCCAATTATACTTTTATTTATTTTAAAAGGTACAATTATTGACTAGTCACTCTGATTAAATACGACATCTTATTCATTATTTTAACTATTTTTTGTACCCATTAGCCATTCCCACCCTCCTGCTTCAACACACCCTCACTATGCTTCTAGCCTCTGGTAACCATCACTCTACTTTCTATCTTCATGAACAAAATTATTGTAATTTTTAGCTCCCAGCTATAAATGAGAAATTGTGAAGTTTGTCTTTCTGTGCCTGGCTTATTTCATGTAACATAATGATTTCCAGTTTCACCTATGTTGTTGCAAATGGTAAATTCATTTTTTTCTTTGGCTGCATAGTACTCCATTGTGTATATATTGTGTGTATGTACCACATTTTCTTTATTTTATTTTTTTCTTTCTCTTTTCCTTTTCCCCTTTCTTTCCTTTTCTTTTCTTTTACCCAGGCTGGAGTGCAGTGGCACAATCTCAGCTCACTGCAGCCTCTGCCTCCCAGTTTGAAGCAATTCTCATGCCTCAGCCTCCTGAGTAGCTGGGACTACAGGCGCCCACCACCACACCCAGCTAATTTTTTCTATTTTAGTGGAGACGGGGTTCCTCAGGGTGGTCTCAAACTCCTGAGCTCAGGCAATCCACCCACCTCAGCCTCCCAAAGTAGTAGGATTATAGGCATTTGCCACCACGCCCAGCCACAACATTTTCTTTATCTGTTTGTCTGTTTATGGACACATAGCTTGTTTCCAAATCTTCACTATTGTGAATAGTGCTGCAATAAACATGAGAGTGCAGATGTCTCTTCAGTATACTAATTTATTTTCTTATGGGTATATACCTGGGATTGCTGCTCTTGTATTAGTTTCTGGAGGAACCTCCAAACTCTTCTGCATAGCGATCATAGTAATTTACTTTCCCACCAACGGGGGTCTAGTACAAGGGTTTCCTTTTCTTCACATCCTTGCCAGCATTTGTTGTTGCCTGTCTAGTGGATAAAAGCAATTTTAACTGGGGTGAGATGAATCTTATCGTAGTTTTGATTTGCATTCTCTGGTGATCAATGATGTTGAGCACCATTTCATATACCTGTTTGTCATTTGTATGTCTTCTTTTGGGAAATGTCTATTTAGATCTTTTGTCCATTTTTAATAGGTTTATTAGATTTTTTCCTATTGAGTTGTTTGAGCTCCTTATGTATTCTGATTATTAATCCCTTGTCTGATGGATTGTTTGTACATGTTTTCTCCCATATTGTGCATTGTGTCTTCAGTTTGTTGATGTTTCCTTTGCTGTGCAGAAGCTTTTTAACTTGGTGTCATCTCAGCTGTTCATTTTTGCTTTGATTTCATGTGCTTTTGGGGTATTATTCAAGAAATCTTTGCCTGTACCAATGTGCTAGAGATTTTCCACCATGTTTTCTTTTAATACTTTTATGTCTTAGATTTTAGTTTTTAATCCATTTTGATTTGATTTTTGATATGGTGAGAGAGAGAAGTCTAGTTTCATTTTTTTTTGCATATGGATATTCAGGTTTTCCAGCACCATTTATTGAAGAGACAGTACTTCCCCGAAGTGTGTTCTTGGCACCTTTGTTGAAAATGAGTTCACTGTAGATGCATGGATTTGTTTCTGGGTTCTGTATTCTGTTCCACTGACGTATGTGTCTGTTTGTATGCCAATGCTACACTGTTTTGGTTACTGTAGTTTTGTAGTCAATTTGAAGTCAGGTAATGTGATTCCTCCAGTTTTGTTCTTTTGCTCAGGATGGTTCTGGTTATTCCTTGTCTTTTGTGGTTCCATATACATTTGAGGACTTTTTCTCTTTCTGTGAAGAATGTCATGGTATTTTGATAGAGACTGCATTGAATTTGTAGATTGCTTTTAGTATGGACATTGGAACAATATTCTTCCAATCCAGGAACATGAAGTATTTTTCCATGTTTTTGTGTGTCCTTCATAATTTCTTTCATCAATGTTTTATGCTTTTCGTTAAAGAGATCTTCGACTTCTTTGGTTTATGTTTATTCCTAGGTTTTTAATTTTATTTGTGGCTACTGTAAATGGGATTACTTTCTTGATTTCTGTTTTAGATTGTTTGCCATTGGCATTTAAAAAATGCTACTGATTTTTGTATGTTGATTTTGTATCCTGTAACTTTACTAAATTTATCAGCTCTAGTAGTTTTTTGATGGAGTCTTTAGGTTTTTCCAAATATAAGATCATTTCATCTGCAAGCAATGATAATTTGACTTCCCCCTTTCCCATTTGGATGACCTTTATTTCTTACTCTTGACTGACTGCTCTAGCTAGGACTTCTAGTACTCTGTTCAATAACAGTAGAGAAAGTGGGCATCCTTGTTTTCCAGATGTTGGAGGAAATGCTTTCAGTTTTTCCCCATTCAGTATGATGCTAGCTGGGAGTCTGTTGTTTATGGCTTTTATTGTGTTGAGGTATGTTCTTTCTATACCTAGTTTATTAAGGGTTTTTATCATGAAGGGATGTTAAACTTTATCAAATGCTTTTTCAGCACCAAATGAGATGATCATATGGTTTTCATCCTTTATTCTGTTGATACAATACATCACATTAATTGATGTGCATATGATGAACTATCCTTGCATCCCTGGGATGATGCCCACTTGGTTATGATGGTCTTGTTTTTTTCTTTTTGTTTTGGATTTTAGGTTCAGGAGTACATGTGCAAGTTTGTTATACAGGCAAACTCATGTAATAGGGATTTGGTTTATAGATTATTTCATCACCCAGTTACTAAGCGTAGTACCCAAAAGTTATTTTTTTGAATCCACTCCCTCCTCCCAATTTCCAGCCTCGAGTAGACCCCAGTGTCTGTTGTTCCCCTATTCGTGGCCATATGTTCTCTTTATTTACCTCCCACATATACGTGAGAACATGTGGTATTTGGTTTTCTGTTCCTGCATTAGTTTGCTGAAGATAATGGCCTCCAGCTCCATGCACATTCTTGCGAATTACATAAGCTCATTCCTTTTTTATGAATGTATACTATTCCATTGTGTATATATACCACATTTTCTTTACCCAGTCTATCATTGATGGGCATTTAATTTGATTCCATGTCTTTGCTATTGTGAGTAGTGCTGCAAAGTACTTATGTGTGCATGTGTCTTTATGGTAGAGCAATCTATATTCCTTTGGGCATATACCCAAGAATGGGATTGCTGTGTTGAATGGTAGTCCTGTTTTTAGCTCTTTGAGAAATTGCCACACAGCTTTCCACAATGGTTGAACTAATTTATGTTCCCATTAGCAGTGCATAAGCCTTCCCTTTTCTTCATAACCTAACAGTATCTGTTATTTTTTGAATTTTTATAAATAGCCACTTTAACTGGTGTGAGATGATACCTCATTGTAATTTAGATTTGCATTTCTCTCATGATTAGTGATGTTGAGCATTTTTTCATATGCTTTTTGGCTGCATGTATGTCTTATTTTGAAAAGTGTCTGTTGATGCTATTTGCTTTTTAAAGGAGTTGTTTGGTTTTATTTCTTGTAAATTTGTATAAGTTTCTTATAGATGCTGGATATTATATCTCTGACAGATACGTAGCTTGCAAAATTTTTCTCCCATTCTCCCATTTGTCTGTTTGCCCTGTTGATAGCTTTTTTTTTCCTGTGCAGAAGCTCTTTAGTTTTATTAGATCCCATTAGTCAATTTTTGGTTTTATTGCAATTGCTTTTAGCATCTTTGTCCTGAAATATTTGTGAGTTCCTATGTCCAGTATAATATTTCCTAAGGTTATCTTTCAGGGCTTTCACAGTTTTTGGTTCTACACTAAAGTTTTTAATGCATCTTGAGTTGATTTTTATATATGGTATAAGGAAAGGGACCAGTTTCAATCTACTGCATATGGCTACCCAGTTATCCTAACACCATTTACTGACTACAGAATTCTTTTCCCCTTGCTTGTTTTTGTCAACTTTGTCGAAGATAAAATGGTTGTAGGTGTGCTGCCTTATTACTAGCATCTCTGTTCTGCTCCATTGTTCTATGTCTGTTTTTGTACCAGTACCATGCTGTCTTGATTCCTGTACCCCGTAGTATAGTTTGAAGTCAGGTAACATAATTGCTCCAGCATGGTTCTTTTTGCTTAGGCTTGCCTTGGCTACTCACATTCTTTTTCTGGTTTCATATAAATTTTTAAGTAGCTTTTTTTTCTGGTTCTGTACGAATGTAATTGGGTAGTTAGATAGGAATAGCATTGAATCTCTAAGTTGCTTTGGGCCCTATGGGCACTTTACCAATATTACTCTTTCTATCCATGAACACAGAATGTTTTTCCATTTGTTTGTGTCATCTCTTATTTCTTTGATCAATGTCTTGTAATTCTCAGTGTAGAGATTTTTCACTTCCCTGGGTAGCTGTATTCCTAGGTTTTTTTTTTTTTTTTTTGAGACGGAGTCTTGTTCCTGCCGCCCAGGTTGGAGTGCAGTGGCCCGATCTCAGCTCACTGCAAGCTCCGCCTCCCGGGTTTACGCCATTCTTCTGTCTCAGCCTCCCGAGTAGCTGGGACTACAGGCGCCTGCCTTGTCGCCCGGCTAGTTTTTTGTATTTTTTAGTAGAGACGGGGTTTCACCGTATTAGCCAGGATGATCTTGATCTCCTGACCTCATGATCCGCCCGTCTCGGCCTCCCAAAGTGCTGGGATTACAGGCTTGAGCCACCGTGCCCGGCCTATTTTGTTCTTTTTGTGGCAATTGTTAATGGGATTGCTTTCCTGATATGGTGCTCAGCCAGTATGTTGTTGGTGTATAGAAATGCTGGTGTTTTTGCACATTGATTTTGTATTTGGAAACTTTCTGAAGTTGTTTATCAGTTCAAGGATCTCTTGGGCAGAGAATATGGGCTTTCCTAGACATGGAATCATGTTGTGTGCAAACAGGGATAGTTTGACTTCCTCTCATGGATGTTGTTAATTTCTTTCTCTTGCCTAATTGCTCTAGCTAGGACTTCCAACACTGTGTTGAATATAAGTGGTGAAAGAGGACATCCTTATCTTGTTCTGGTTTTCAAGGGGTAATGCTTTCAGGTTTTACCCATTATGATGTTGGCTGTGAGTTTTTCATAGATGACTCTTATTATTTTGAAGTGTGTTCCTTCAATACTTAGTTTCTTGAGGGATTTTAATAGCAAGGAATGTGAATTTTATTAAGCACCTCTTTTGAATCTATTGATATAATCACGTGGTTTTTGTATTTAATTCTGTTTATGTAATGAATCACATTTATGGATTTGTGCATGTTGAACCAAACTTGCATCCCAGAAATAAAGCCTATTCGATTGTGATAGATAAGCTTTTGGATGTGCTGCTAGATTTGATTTGCCAGTATTTCTTGAGTATTTTTGCATCTGTGAGGATGCAAAATCTGTATTCATCAAGATTATTGGACTGAAGTTTTCTTTTTTTGTTGTGTCTCTGCCAGGTTTTGATATCAAGATGATGCTGGCCAGATAGAATAAGTTTGGAAGTCTTTCCTCTTTCATTTTTTGGAATCGTTTCAATAGGAATGGTACCAGCTCTTCTTTGTACCTCTAGTAGACTATGGCTGTGAATCTATGTGGTCCTGGACTTTTTTTCTTTTTTTGGTTGTTTGGTAGGCTGTTTATTATTTATTCAATTTCAGAGCTTGTTACTGGTCTGTTCAGGGATTCAATTTCTTCCTAGTTCAGTCTTCAGAGGGTGTATGCATCCAGGAATTTATTCATTTCTTCTAGATTTTCTAGTTTGTGTGCATGGAGGTGTTTATTGTAGTCTGTGGTGGATATTTGTATTTCTTCAGGGTCAGTGGTAATTTCCCATTTGTCATTTCTAACTTTGTTTGAATCTTCTCTTTTTTTTTTTTCTTTATTAGTCTAGCTAGCAGCCTATCAATCTTATTAATTTTTTGGAAGAAAAAAAAAAAACTTTTAGATTTGTTGATATTTTCTAGCATTTTTCATGGTTTGATCTTCAGTTCAGCTCTGATTTTGGTTATTTATTGTCTTCTACTACCTTTTGGCTTGGTTTGCTCCTGTTTCTCTAGTTCTTCTATTTGTGATGTTAGGTTGTTAATTTGAGATCTTTCTAATTTTTTAATATGGGCATTTAGTGCTATAAATTTCCCTCTTAACACTGTCTTAGCTGTGTCCTGGGGATTGTTGCATATTGTATCTTTGTTGCCATTATCTATCTAATACTATCAGTGTGGTGTTGAAGTATCCCACTATTATTGTGTGGGAATCTATATCTCTTCATGGATCATGAAGGATTTTCTTTATCAATCTGGGTGCTCCTGTGTTGGGTACATGTATGTTTAGGATAGTTAGGTCTTTGTTTAATTGAACCCTTTACCATTGTGTAATGACTTTCTTTGTATTTTGTTTGTTTGTTTGTTTTGTTATCTTTGTTGGTTCAAAGTCTGTTTATCTTTTTTTTTTTTTTTTTTTGGAAATTTTTTCTTTTTGGATGTTGAATATAGCCCCCAGTGTCTTCTGGCATATAGAGTTTCTGCTGAAAGTTCTGCTGTTAGCCTGATGGATGCTCCCTTTGTAGGTGACCTGCCCTTTCTCTCTAGCTGCCTTTAACACTTTTTCTTTTCTTTTGACCTTGGAGAATCTGAAGATTATGTGTCTTGAGGATGATCTTCTTGCATAGTATCTTGCAGGGGTTCTCTGTATTATCTGAATTTGAATGTTGGCCTTTCTAGTGAACTAGAAAACTCTTGAGAATGTTCTCATGAACGATATCCTGAGATATGTTTTTCAAGTTGCTTGCTTTCTCCCCATCTCTTTCAAGAACACCAATAATTTGTAGATTTGGCCTTTTTACAGAATCCCATATTTCTTGGAGGTTTTGTTCATTTATATTCATTCTTTCTGTTTTCTTTGTGTCTGACTGTATTATTTCAGAGATCCAGTCCTCAGGCTCTGAGATACTTTCCTCTGCCTAGTCTATTCTGCTGTTAATACTTGTGATAGCATTATGAAATTCTTGTAGTGTGTTTTTCAGCTCTATCAGGTCTGTTAGGTTTTTTTTATAGTAGCTATTTTGTTTGTCAGCTACTGTATCATTTTATTGTGATTCATAGATTCTTTGGATTGGTTTTGGATATACTGTTGAATCTCACTGATCTTTATTTCTATCCGTATTCTGAATTCTATTTTCTGTCATTTTAGCTATATCTGCCTGGTTAGCAACCCTTTCTGGATAACTGATGTAGTCATTTGGAAGACAGAAGACAGTCTGGACTTTTCAGTTTTTGTATTGGTTTTTTCTCATCCGCATATTTGAGTGTTCCTTTAACTGCAGTGTAAATCATGTACGTGAGTAGGCTTTTCTGGATGTTTTCAGAGGACTGAGGCTTTGTGCAGAGTCTTTATTTGTAGCTGACTTCTTGTCATTGGTTTCACTGAGAAGTGAGTTAGTGAAGTATTGTTGGTGTTGAAGTTGTGGGGTGTGATCCAGTAGGTGGCACTTAAGCATATTGGTCAGTAGCTAGGCTCTTGCTCAGTCACGTGGCTCTTCTGTATTTCCTCACAGTTGCACTTGTGCTCCTTCTTAATGCTCTGAATGTGTGGGATACTCTCCCACTTGAGAACTGGCTGCAGATCACTACTTGGCACTCCTGGGCTATACAGCACAGCTGTGAGGCGATGTCAGGGTTTATGTTCCCTCCCCAACTTGGAGGCAGCAGAGGAAGGGACTTAGCAGTGGTTGTGCCCCAGAAAGATGCAGAGCTGCAATCAATCAGTATGATTGGCCTGGGATGGTGGGGCTGCACTGTGGGTCCCAGCCAGGGGGTCGGGGCAGGTGCCTGGTAATGGTCAGGGGGGTGGGACTTGTGGGAGACAGGCCTCTTCTCCTCAGGGAAACTGCAGCTTTCTGGAAGGGCAGATAAAGAACTTAGAGCCTTGGTTGGTTCCTTGCTCAGTTGGAGAGCAGCAGGGGCAGTACCACTGCAGAGGCAGTGGCCAAGAGGCTTTCAGTTGCCCCTTGGAGCTCCACCTACAAGAAACACAGAGTCATTGATACTGAAAGTATTCAGCTAGAGGGCAGGGTAGCTGCATTGTTAGCCTGAGCTGGGAGGTCTGCTTGATAAGAGGGGTGGGACTTGACAGCTCCAGGAAAGGAGACTGGTCTCCCTTCTTTATGGTGACTGTAGCATGCTGTATGCTTGGTGTAGCCCTCAGCCTCTTTATTTCTTCCCCAGACTGAGGGCAGCAGGGGCAAAACTGCTGCTGTGGCAGTGGCAGAGGGGCTACTGGTTGCCTCTGGGAGCCTCTCCCCAGGGAAACTCAGAATCACTACCATTGGGTATGCTCAGCTGTGGGTGGGGTTGCTGTTCTATGGGTTCTGAGCCAGGGTTCCTGCTTGATGAAGAGTGGGGCATGGGCGTTCCCAGGGTAGAGGGACCGTATTGCTCTCTGTATGGTGGTTGCTGTGTGCTGGAGGTGCTAGTGACTAGGTCCTTTCTTTCTTCCACAGCCTGAGGGCAGTTATGACAGTACCACTGCAGCTGCAATGGCAGAGGAGTTGTGGGTTGACTCTAGGATTTCCTCCTTAGAGAAATGCAGAGCTGCCTCTGATTGAAGTGATCAGTTGGTGGAAGGGTGGTTGTGCTGGAGTCCCAGATTGGGTGGCCCTGCCCAGTGAGATGTGAGGACAGGAAACTGTATGGAAGACAATTTGGGCACTTTTCCGTAGGGTGACTGCACTGTGCTAAAGGTCTGTGCCAGTCCCTAGTCACCTCTCCAGAGCCTGTAGGCAATACTAGTGAATGTTATGAGTGATTATTGTGCTGAGGAAAAGATGTGCATTCTGCAGCCATTGGATGAAATGTTCTGTAAACATCTATTAGGTCCACTTGGTCTATTTTGCGGATTAAGTCTGATGTTTCTTTGTTTATTTTCTGTCTGGATGATCTGTTCAATGCTGAAAGTGGGGTGCTGAAGTCTCCAGCTATTATTATATTGAGGTCCATCTCTTTCTTTAGCTCTAATAATATCTGCTTTATATATCTGGGTGCTTCAGTGTTGGATGCATACATCTTTACAATTATTATATCCCTTACTGAATTGACTTATTATATAATGACCTTCATCTCCTGTAGGTTTTGTTTTGACATCTATTTTGTGTAATATAAGGTATAGTTGCACTACTCTTTTCCTGCACCCATTGGCATAGAATATTATTTTCTATCCTTTTATTTTCAGTTAATGTGTGCTTCCATAGGTTGTATGTTTCTTGTAGACAACGAATTGTTGGGTCTTGTTTTTTCATCCATTCAGCCACTATTTCCCTACATTGGAGAGTTTAGTCCACTTACATTCAATGACATTATTAATAAATAGAGACTTACTCCTGCCATTTTGTTATTTGTTTCCTAGTTGTTTTTTGGTCTTCTTTTCCTTCTTTCTTTCCTGTCATTTTTAGTTAAGGTAATTTTCTCTGGTGTTATGGTTTAATTCCGTGCTTTTTATTTTTCATTTATCTGTTATATGTGTTTAGATTTGAGGTTACCATAAGGCTTGCAAATAATCTTATAATTCATTATTTTAAACTGATAACACTGATTACATAAACTAACAAACATGGAAAAAGAAACTAATAAAAACTCTACACTAACTTCATTTCCCCCACTTTTTAACTTTGTTGTTTCTATGTATATCTTAATGTACTGTCTATGTCTTAAAAAGTTGTTGTGGTTATTATTTCTTATCAATTCATCTTTTTGTCTTTTTACTTAAGATACGGGTAGCTCAATCACCATAAATACAGTTTAATAGTGTTCTGTGTTTGTTATTGTACTTACTTAATTCCTCATTAAAGTCCTTTTCTTCCTGATTGAAGAACTCCTTTTAGCATTTCTGATAGGATAGGCCTGGTATTGATGAAATCCCTAAGCTTTTGTTTGTCTTGGAATGTCTTTAT
Organism: Piliocolobus tephrosceles; assembly: GCF_002776525.5. Classification (NCBI taxonomy): domain Eukaryota; kingdom Metazoa; phylum Chordata; class Mammalia; order Primates; family Cercopithecidae; genus Piliocolobus; species Piliocolobus tephrosceles. The sequence goes on from NC_045444.1 coordinate 52,535,666, forward strand.
TTCTCCTTCAGGCTTGAGGGATTCCCCATCGTGCCCCTCCACCCTCCCCACTGGCTATACTATTCTAGGGTAAAAGTTTGTTCCTTCAGGACTTTAATAAGTCATGCCATTCTCTCATAGCCTGTATCATTTCCACTGAAAAGTCTGCTGCAAGATGTACTGGAGTTCCATTACACGTTATTTCTTTTCTTTTTTTACTTTTAGGATCCTTTCTTTATCCTTGACTTTTGGGAGTTTGATTATTAAATGCCTTGAGATAGTATTCTTTGGGTAAACTTTTCTTTGTGTTGTATACCCTTCTTGTACTTGCATATTGATATCTTTCTCTATGTTTGGGAAATTATCTGCTGTTATCCCTTTGAGTAAACTTTCTACTCCTTTATCTTTTTTTTAAGGCCAATAATTGCTCTTTAGATTTGCCCTTTTTGTGGCTATTTTCTAGATCTATAAGCATACTTCATTCTTTTTAATTCTTTTTCTTTTGTCTCCTCTGTGTATTTTTAAATAGACTGTCTTCAAGCTCACTAATTCTTTCTTTTGCTTAATCAATTCTGCTCTTAAAAGACTCTGATGCATTCTTCAATATGTCCATTGTATTTTTCAGTTCAAGAATTTCTGCTTGTTTTTATTTCAATTTCTTTGTAAAATTTATCTGATAAGATTCTGAATTCCTTCTCTTTGTTATCTTAAATTCCTTTGAGTTTCAGCTATTTTAAATTCTCTGTTTGAAAGGTCACATAGCTCTGTCTCTCCAGGATCAGTCACTGGTGCCTTATTTAGTTCAGTTGATGAGTTCATGTTTTCTTGGATGGTCTTGATGCTGAGGATGTCTGTTGGTGTCTGGGCATTGAAGATATAGGTGTTTATTGTAGTTTTTGCAGTCTGAGCTTGTTTGTACTTGTCCTTCTTGGAAAGGTTTTCCTGCTATTCAAAAGAACTTGGGTGTTGCGATGGAAGCTTTATGTCACTGCAGCTTTATCTGTATTAGGGAGCGCCCCAAGCCCACTAACAATGTGGTTCTTGTGGACTTATCCAAGACCACCAGAAAGATATTTTTATAAGATCTGCACGAATTCTCTGGAGAACCAGGAAGAGACTCCTCTCTTTCCTTATTTTGTTCCAAACAAAATCTCTCGCTCTCTGTGCTGAGATGCCTGGAGCTGAGGGAGAGGTAACCTAAGCACCCCGATGGCCACCATCACTGGAACTATGCCAGGTCAGACATGAAGCCATTACAGTACTGTGTCTCACCCAAGGTCTGCTCTTTCTATTACCTGGCTACTGCCTGTGTTTGCTCAAGGACCTAGGGTGGTACAATTGCAGGTCACAAAGTCAGCCAGGCATATGTCCTTCTGTTAAGGACAGCAAGTTCCCCTAGGCCCCAGGTGGATCCACAGACATTATATGGGAGTCAGAGTCTGGAGTCAGAAACCTTGGAAATCTACCTGGTGCTCTATCCTACTGCAACTGAGATAGCACCCAAACCACAAGACAAAGTCCTTCCCACTCTTCCCTCCCCTTTGTGTCTCTCCGTGTTTATCACCATCACAGGCCCATAGGGAGTACTGCCAGCCTATCACTGACATTTACTTCAGGCCCAAGGGCTTTTTAGTCAACTTGTCATGAGTGCTGCCAAGCCTGGGACTCACCCTTCAGAGCAGTGCGCTTCCTTCTGGCTGTCCAAGAACCAAGGGCTGGAATTGGGGACCTCAAGAGTCCATTTGGTAGTCTACTCCACTGTGGCCTCATTGGTACCTAATCAGCAAAACGAAGTCCCATTTACTCTTTCCTCTGCTTTTCTCAAGCAGAAGTCTCTCCTCATGTCTACCATAGCTCTGAATGTGCTGTGTCACACCTGAAGCCAGCATGTCTCAGCGTCTCACCCAAAGTCCCACAGCATGTACTGCCTGGTTCTGTTGCTGATTTTGCAGAGTCCAAGGGCTCTTTACTCAGCAGATGAAGAATCCTGCCCAGACTGTATTTTTTCCTGTAATTCAGTGAGTTCCCTTCTGGCCCAGGGTCTAGAAATATAATCTCAGATCTAGGGCCTCACAACTCTGCCCAGTATCCTATCCTACTGTGGATGAGCTGGTATACAGACTGCAAGACAAAGTCCTCTTTATTCTTCTCTTTCTTCTCCTCAAGTGAAAAGGATTCTTTTGGAGCTGCAAGCTGCAATGACTGAGGTTGGGGGAGGTGTGTCGCAAGCAGTCCCTTAGCTGTGCTGGCTGGTTTCTTACTAGGTCACATGCCTCCCAAGTCCACTGACTCCAAGCCCAGAACAGTAATAGGTCTTGCCAAGGAATTGCAGTCCTTGTGGTCTAGATGGCCTTTTAAGTTTATTTAGGACCTCATAGCACATTAGCCTTTGCTGGTGAGGCATGAGAAGACTCAAGTTCTGACCATTGGGATGGGCAATTCCCCACTGGCTCATGTAAGTTCTCCCTTGAAGGGCATGGGCTGAGTTCTTCCCGGTGTTGCTTTCTGCTGTGATAGGGCAACACTGAGTTCCAATGCAAAGTGCCCAGAATTGCTGGGCTCTCCCTTCCCCAAGCACACAGATTCTGCCTCCACATGTAGCTACTATTGGGGGATGAGGGAAGAGTTGTGTCAGTAAGTCAAAACTGTCTTTCCTGTTCCCTTCAGTGCCTCTTTTAGTAATATGAAGTTAAACCAGGTATTGTAAATCACCTGATTTTTGGCTCTTATGAAGGTGCTTTTCTGTGCAGATAGCTGTTAAGTTTGGAGTTTAAGGAAGACAATCGGTGGAAGCTTCTATTCAGTAGCTCCACCTCTCTCCAGAAAAATGCTCTGTTTAAGTAATTTAAGCAGAAGATCAGGAGCATGGTGAAAATTTTGCTTTTACAAAAGTCACTCAAAAAGATGTATAGAGCAGTGGTTCTCAAATTTTAGTGTGTGTTAGAATCTCCTGTAGCTCTTCTTGAAACCAGATTGCAAGACACCCTCTCCCCCAAAGTTTCTGGTTCTAAGTCTGAGGCAGAGCCTGAAAATTTGCATTTCTAACAAGTTCCCCAGTGATACTGATACTGCTGGTCTGAAGATCATGCTTTAAAAAATCACTGATATAGAGGATAAGTATACCAAGGGAAAAAAACCAGTCAAAGTAACAAGACGAATTAACTAGTGTGAAAGCAATAAAATCCATGAACAAGGTGAAAACAAAAGCAGTAACAACAAAATTAGATTCAATTGATTTATGTTGTTAGTAAAAAGACAGTTTAAAACATCTATGGTAGATACATATTCCTAATTGATTATTGGGATCCCCCTTTTTTCTCCCTTTTATTTTTCTTAGTTCTCTTTGTTATTCTCTAGTCTATCATCATGTAAAATGAAGAACCTAGGTAGAGGTCCAGGAGGAAATGAAGTTCAAATATACAAGAGAAATGGAAGAGACTACTAAATAATTATTGTGGTTCAGTTTTAATGCTTCTGTATTTTATGGTGCAACTGTTTTTACATTTTTTGGAGTGGGGGGGCATCATAAATTTAGGTGTTGAATGCCTCTGACATCTTAATCTGGCTTTGAGTAAATGATTTGAGAAAAGAAAAAAAAATCAAAGAATTTGGGAGTAGATAAAGCATGTCTGCTAGGTAATAGAACATGAAAAGGGCAAGAATGAAAGCTGAAATACCAAAAGAATTTTTAGCTAAGATGATTTATCACTAGTCTAGTAAGTATGGATCAGAATGGAATTTAGGCATTTATGCCACATATTCTCATAGCACCTTCTTGACATTGTTTTATAGAACTTTTGTCTGATCTGTATGTCTTGTATTCAAAATAAAATGCCCACCATGAGAAGGTGATAAAATCTTAGATAATCACGAAAATGCAGTTGGTGTGATTGAAATAGCAATTTATCATTGATACTAAAAATATAGAACTGTATTTTTCATTTTATAAAACAGAATTATATATAAAACTACACATTGAATGAAAAAGTTCAATGTCCTCATAGGATCTAGCTAAACATAAAATATTTAGAGGCATGTATCTTAAAGTGCATTGCTATAGTAAAACCTGAAATACAAATGTGTATATCTTTATACCACTTATTCTATTGCCCAAAGTTGTCATTAAAATAATTTTTGTTTACCTCTTCTCTGTACATTCTAAGTGAATAAAATAATTAGAAGTATTTTGTGCAAGTACAATCTGCATTGTCTTATTGAAGGATGGCCTTTTCAAAACATCACAGCTTGAGTGTGTGGCATATTGTAATGTACTCATAATTAGCTTGCTAGTGTAACAAAAATAATAAAATATACCTAAGAGCTGAATATGGAGTTTTGTCAAGATTTTGTACCTACATCAGATGTCTTAACTTCTGGAATGTGCTGCTTGTCTTATAGATTTATAATGCAATCTTCTATTTTTAGTTCTTGAGTAATGTGGAAAGCCATCAAGTTACTTTAAAAAGAGTTTTGCCTTTTCTTTTTACAGCAGCTGCTGTAATCATTGTCATGAATGTACAAGAATATAGCTGAAAAGACTAATTCATGATCAAGAGTAACTGAATCAAAAAGGTGTTACTGGGGAAATTAAATAAGAAAATGAAAAAAAATCTTTCTGAAAGTCAATGAAATCTATCTTTTCAACATTTATTCTGGAATGTATATACTCTGCTATGTGGTGAAATATTGATTTTTATCTTGGCATTTTCTCTTTTCTCAGCTATTATGATTTTACTAAAAATATATATGAGAACAATAGCTTGTAGCTGATGAGCTGAAATTGTAAGGCACTGAGAAAACAACAACCACATTTCTTTTTGAAACAGATAGCATAGCAGTGAACAAACACATTCCCTTATTAGCTGGATTCTGGATAATAGTACACCACGGATGGCCCGGTGCGGCGGCTCACGCCTGTGATCCCAGCACTTTGGGAGGCTGAGGCAGGCGGATCACAAGGTCAGGAGCTTGAGACCATCCTGGCCAACATAGTGAAACTCCATCTCTACTAAAAATACAAAAACTAGCTGGGCGTGGTTGTGGGAGCCTATAATTTCCGCTACTCAGGAGGCTGAGGCAGGAGAATGGCTTGAAACCAGGGAGGCAGAGGTTGCAGTGAGCCGAGATCGTGCCACTCCACTCTAGCCTGGTGACAGAGCAAGACTCTGTCTCAAAAAAAAAAAAAAAAAAAATGAAAACAGATCAAGGACTTGGCCCATTTCTCAAGTTCTCTCAATGAAGAGATTAGTTTTAGTTAACTTGAATCATTATGAAAGAAAGAGGCAAAAATACAGAGTGGTTTCCAGATACAGAATCATGATCAAACAATGAAGCAAATGGGTAAACTACCTCTTGTGTGTCTTTTTTTTTACAATTGTAACCACAATTTAGGTGGAGTGCACCCTTAAACTGTGGCATAGAATTTGTCTCATCTGTTAGAAGCATTGTCATCCGTTTAGTTTTTACCTTGTACCAGATCATGTTCAGTAACATTCACTTTCCACAAAATGTTTCAGGGAAGAATTTTACCATTGATACTATCAATTACATCTAAAATAACAATCGTAAGAAAATGAAGGTGTACTTTGTAAAGAAATAACTTCAATGTACTTTAGAACAGAAAATCCGTGGATTAGAAAAAAGCATTAACATGGTACATTAAATATATCTATGTGACCATCAGCATCAAAATAGAAAAATGACAACATTTCTGGGTAAATTTGACACAATATGTGGCACACAGTTTATATTTAGTCAAATCTCCTGAAGGTAAAAAATAGCCAAAATCTTGAATGACATTTTCTGCAGTTAGTTGTACTCAAGTGTTTTGAGATGAGAGAAGGGATTTTAGATCCCATTTTATAAAGTTGTATGTGCTATTAAGATACATTTAAGGGCATTTAATGTAATACTTTCTGTTATTTTGGGAGAATGGAGGAATAGGATAATTAATACAGAATTTCTGTTTCCTATATGCAATCATGTTATAAAATTAGTGATCAGAGTCAAAAATATTGAGCATTGCACATATCCTTAGTTTATATCATCTCCTCATTTTACATATGAGATAGCAAAACTGTGTTTTAATCCTGGGTACATATCTTATTCATGATAATAAGATTTATAATAGGCTACCTTTTATTGAGTATTATGTTTTGTTTGCTTTATGCTTTCTGACTTTTTTACAGATTAGTCATTTGGAAGGAACAAGGAAATTTAGTAACCTGCACACGTTTATACAACTGTTTAATGTCTGGGCTAGACTATTTGACCCTCTGGGCCCATGTGACAAATGTCAGTTTATTCCATCACACCTTGGCTCTTCTCGTGGTGATGTCTTTATACAGAAAGCAGAAGGATGATCAGACATTGTCCATGTTTACATAGATGTGCTGTCTAAAGAATTTGAAAGTAAGAAAAACTGTGAGGTTGGCAAATTTTTACTTTTTAGTTCTGATCTCTACCTTCTATGACCATTTCAAACCATATTTTCTGCAATTTTTTTCTCCTGTAGTCATCCTGGTCCCATATGGAGGCTCTGGTGACCCAGGCTCCTTGACTTCATGGTGTCATCATGATGAAATCTCTTGGCAATAACATTTAAGGCTTCCCTTTTATGGCTCCAAAAGAATGACTTCCTTCTTTAATTTCACCTTTTCTATGACAGACTGTGGGGATTGCACTCCAGTTTCTCCAAAGTGGTAGTTGATAAATTAATCTTCACACAAGGGCTCATATCTGTTACAGCTTTCCACAGGAATATTTATTCAACAGAGAAATGAGTTATTTTAAAAATGGGGTAATCTTTTGATGACAGGCTCCATGAGACCATTGCAAGCATTTAAGGGAAAGATTTGCCAGGAGGGGATATATTTATCAGAAACCTCTGATCTCAGTTCATTAGCAAGGAAAGCTGATTTTGTTGTAGGTGTTTACTTGTTTGTTTGGTGTTTTGTTCCTAAACTGGTCTTGAGTCATTTTCATAAGACTGTTTATAAATTCCAGCCCTGCTCTGAGAATGCAAGGGATGTGGTTGTAGATGTTTATAATGCATTTCACTGGCTTATTCTTAGTTCCTAAATGTCTGACATAAAACCAAGTGTCCCTCTCATAGGAAACTTGTTTATACTGGAAGATGCCCTTGTGATTCTTACTTGATCTGTGTTCAGTTTATTCCTACTATAACAGCCCCTCTCTAGGACAGCCCTTGACTGGAAAGGAAGTGAGGTGTCAGTCAGGTGAGACACAGGAGACAACTCAACAAAACACATGAAATAACAGAAGCAGTTTATTTCTTACAGATTCCATAGAGAAGAGGGCAGCACCCTTCACAGAGCCAATGGGAAGGGGGAGCTCTTCAGCACATGCACACTTAACCAGTGGATGTAGGGCAAGAGAGAGGTGGTAGGGGTACTCTGTGAGCCTGGGTCTTTACTGGGGTCCAGAGTATTGCCTAGGTAAGTTTCTTGTGGTGGTTTCTAATTCGTGAGTTTAGAGCAAGCTCCTGTGAGTTCTGTGGAGTCACACTGTGACTGAGAAATGGTTACTGTAGCATATCTGGGCAGTCCATGTATGAGGTGGGGATAAGTGTGACAAATTCAGGTAGCTTGTATCTAGTTGCGACATAGGGAGGCGGTCACCAGGACGTGGTTGTATAAGACAAATGTCTGTACCAAACACATTGAAAATCTGGGAGGAGGTGAAGAACTGGAAACCCTGTCAGGAGCAACTAATCACTGCTTCTGGGATAGAAAAGGTAAACCTATATTGAAAATGGGTGTCAAGGCAACATACAATTATGAGAATTCACTACAAAAGCTATTGTTTATTTTTAATATTAATGGAAAATCAATCTTATATACAATATTGTTTCCAAAGCAAATGATGATCAAAAGCAAAGTGTCTTAAGATAACAAGCAGCAGGTTAAAGTTGTTTAAATATGTATTTGATATTGTAGTATATTGAAATATATAATAAGATCTTTTACTTGTAGCTGTATCTGACAAATAGGTCAAAAGTAGAACAGCAAAAGAACACCATTTCCATTAGCATCAATTGAGAAAGATAAGATGTGATTGGAAGGAAATAGGGCTGTATTTTAATTTTAAGGAAGTAGCTCTATGGAATGATAAGGATGAAAATTCTTTCTCTTTTGTTTTTATAGTTGACATTTTTAATTGCATAGTCTCATATATTGATTTGTTTAACAACCTACAATTTATTACACACAATTAATAATCTGGAGATAAAAATACTGTCATTACAAACCAGGTGACTGAAATTAGGCTGTCATGGTTAATGTCTACATTGAAGAAAAGACATAAACATGATTCTGGAGAAACATAATTCTCCAAAACATAAATTCTGGAGTAGTCTGCAAGAAACTGATTTTCAGTTACAGGTGCTCTATCCAAGAAAATTTAAAGCAGACTCTCTGGTCATGGACCTGAAGAGTGATTTTTTTTTGTTTTTTGAAGGTTTCCAAGTTGATCATAATGGGATGTCACGGTTGTCAAACTGGTCTAGAATTTTTTTTGATGATAGGATATGTAGAAGGATTGACTGAGAGCTAGAACTTACTGCTTGGTAACTATTTTCAGATATTTTCCTAGTCCTTGACATATAGGAGAATTGTGTGTTGAATTGAATCAAGGCTAATTGACACTTCAGTCAACAAAATAGGAATAGAGACATCAAGATCATGGTTTTACCTTATTCCTTTTCCCTGCTTGAGTGAATCCTGAAGCATTGTGTGAAAAAGAGGTGCCATAAGAATGCCTAGAATTCCAAATTAACTCACAAAATGTTAACCATCTATTCACTTTTGCATACCTGAAAAATAAACCTTCATAATGTTCAACCTCTGAGATTTAGGTGTCTTTTTTTTTTTTTTCACTAATGCGACATTAACAGCCTATCCTGACATGGCTCCAGGTGTCCTTAACTCTCTTCCTCCAAATTTTCTCTTTTCTGTAATTATAAGACAGTGGCTTTCTTATCTCCAAGAGCAATCTGTCAGTTTTTACACTGTAAGTTCCGTGACAGAAAGGAGATGTTCGTTTTACTTTTTTATGTTTATTTGTTTCAGTTATATATCCCAAATATTAGGGCAGAATTGGATCTCACTAAATATTTTTGAATGAATGAATCTTTTTTGACTCTCCTTTCATATCCTCATGAATTGATCTCTTTCATTAGCATTTGAAATTGATATACTTCTTCTTTGACCCAAGCTGTTATGCCATTTCTTTCCTCCACTTATAGCTAGATGCAGATGTCAGGTCTTTATCTTTCACTATTTTTACAACCCATTAAAAACTGGCTCCCATCCTCTATCACTGTATTAAACTTTAAAATGCATACCAGTAATGACTTCCCTATCTCTAAAAACCATGGGCACTTTGTTCAGTCGTGTCTTTTTTGGTCTTTACCAGCAGCAATCACTACTAACAGTTACCCTTGAAACATTCTCTAGATTTGACTGCCAGGGTACTAGCCTAGTTATCATCCTTACCCTCTGGAGGCAATCATCTTCTTCATTTCCAGGTTTCTTCTTCTCTACCAGTCATTAAATGTCAGAATTCCTCAAGATTCACCTCCCAGCTTTCTTCTCTTTCCAGGTTGTATTCTCTCAACAGGAAATTCTCCTATAGCAATTGCTTCAAAATTCATTTTTCCAGGCCACATCTCTCCATGGAGCTCAATATTTATGTACTCAGTGATTTGCCCAATGTTTATTGAACTTTGCCTATGTGACAAATACTATCATAAGCATTGGAGATTCACAAAAATAAGACTGTTTTTATGGTGTCTATAGTATTGTGGAAGAAACTGAAGCTTGTTTCAGCTGTGAATATTACATTCATGATATGATTACTTTTATTATCCTTCCTTCATTGGATATAAATGCCTCAAAAACAGATTATATTTGATTTAGAAACTCAGTGAATATTTGTTGAGTGAATGAATAACTGAATGAGTGAGTGCACAAATAGCTCATACTATTTTATGTTAGAGACTAATTTTGTTTAGTTTTTGTGCCTCATCTATTGCATCCTTTATTTGCTATTCAATTATACAGATACATAAACTAAGAATACAAATAATTTTAAGTCCTACCTCAGTTCTAGAGTAATATATTCAAAGTATAAACCAAATAATATTTAGATATAAAAAAAAAAGGCCAGCATTAATATTAAAGGTAAAAATTGTAGAGGGTCTTTCAGTCCTTTGATTTGAGAATTCCAATGGGCTTTATGAATATTTTTAGTTGTCTCTTATTTCTGTAAGTGAAAACAGTTACGTGGAAACGACTACAAGAGGATTGAGGCTGAAATTTATGTGTTCCAGCTGCACACAACATAGCATGCCTCTAATGTATGTGAAATATCCTCTAAATGTTAGTTCTACTTAGATACGAAAGACAAGCGTACTGGTTTTCGGAAGATTGGCATTTTCATGTTAAAATTGTGTTGCTGTCCCACAGGTCCCTGTGAAGAGACCATCAAACAGGCTTTGTGTGAGCAATAGCTTTTTAATCACCTGAGTGCAGGCTGAACGAATCAGCAAAGGGAGATAGAGGTGGGGCAGTTTTATAGGATTTGGGTAGGTAGTGGAAAATTAGTCAGAGGGGGTTGTTCTCTGGCAGGCAGTGGCAGGGGTCACAAGTTGCTCGGTGGGGGAGCTTCCTAGACTCATTGTCCAGGAGAAGAAACTTCACAAGGCAATGTCATCAGTTACGGCAGGAATTGGCCACTTTCATTTCTTTTGTGGTTCTTCAGTTGCCTCAGGCCATCTGTATATATACGGGCAGGCTTGGGCTCAGGGACCTGACAGTTGCAACTAATTAAAAGAATGTGTGCCAGACTATGTTCCATCTTTGTGAACACAAAGACAGTAGCACTACATGTGCTGTGTAGGTTTTGCACCTGAAAGAGCCATTTGGCCAAGAAGGCAAATATGTGTTGAAATGTTCGTTGAATATATGGGAAGGTGTCTGATTTCCAAAGTCTCACTAAATTTTAAGAGCTCCTCCTAAAGAGGAGATTTCTTAGTCTCTGACCCTACAATTGACTTAAAAGTCCCTGAAAGTGCCTAACTAATTATGTGTCCAGCATATCTAGGGTTCCCCAAGGTATAGGAAAGCCAGTAATGAGAACTGCTGTATATTGGAGTACAGCTATTGTAACACACCATAGTCTAAATGATACCCGTGAGTAGATTTTAAGGGCTCATGAAATTCCAAGAGAAAGCTGAGGCCTCCCTGGTGCCTGAAAATGTGAACTGACATTATGGCCACAGTGGGCCCTCTACCTGAGGATACTTGACACACAGTCTGGGAAGTTTTTATGTCATCTGTGGGTTCCATGAATAAACATTTTTTATAAAAGAGATTTAATAGTAAAATATTTTTTGTTTTGCAGTGCTGTAAAAATAGTAATTGTATTTCAGACTCAATATGTAAACCTAGATTTACATGTACATCACGTTGGCAATCTGGCTTATCTTGTCCTTAGAGTCTTCAGGCAGAGTTTGTATGTAACTTAAAGGTGGAAATCAGTAAAGAAAACATCATTTAACAAATCCAGTCAAAGAAATTGTTGTTCTTAAAATTATTTAGCCTTGTACCAAAAACAAGAGATTGTCGGAGAATCAGTATCATTTACTCCTTATGAATTGGCATTTACCTTTTGAAGAGCAGCTCAATTACATGAGGAAAAAATGTATTCTCTGCAGAAAAAAATAAGGATAGTAATCAACTTAGAAGGCTGATTTTAAAGAATTTCAACAATTCTACTTAATGATTCTCAAATGGTAACATTTGCCAATGATGATGATTATATATATTTTTTTCTTATTTGGAAAGTTAGTAGCACTTTTCTAAAAATTAGACCTTCCTCTACAATTGTAAGACCACACACTCACATTCAATATGTTACACCATATACTACTTTGTCCATAAGCCTTTCACTAAAAAGTTTCTATTTACTTTTTGAAAGATGAAAAATTTTTGTTAATATCTTCACAATGTTGCGCAACCATCACCACAATCAGTTTAAGAACATTTTCATCACTACAAAAAGGAAGTCCGTAGCCATTACCAGTCATTTCTTATTTCACTACAAATCCCACAGCCCGAGTCAACGGCTAATCTATTTTCTGTCTCTGTAGTTTTGTCTATTCTGGACATTTCATATGAATGGATTCGTGCAATATGTGGTCTTTTGTGATTGGTTTCTTTCCCTTAGTGTAACGTTTTCATGATTTAGCTATGTTGTAGTATGTATCAGTGCTTTATTTCTATTAATTGCCAAATAATATTCCACTGTATGGATATAACATATTTTATAGTTGATCAACAGTTGAGTTGTTTGCACTTTTGGACTATTATGAATAATACTGCTATAAACTTTAGGGTACTAGTTTCTGTGTGGGTATATGTTTTACCTTTCTTGGGTATATACCTAGGAATAGAACAGCAGGGTAATATAGTAACACTATATTCAACATATTTAGGCACTGCCAGATAGTTTTCCAAAACGTCTCTATTACTTCACATTTCCACGAGCAGTGTATGAAGATTCCAATTTCTCCATATCCTCATGAACATTAGTTTTTATGTCTTGTTATAACCATACTAGTAGTGTGCATTTTATAGTTAAACATTTTATAGTTATTTTTACATGCATTTTATACATACAAAATAACTATACATTTTAGAGTGGTTTTTTTTGTTGTTGTTGTTTTTATTTATTTATTTAATTTTATTTTATTTTATTATTTTTTGAGACCGAGTCTCACTCTGTCGCCCAGGCTGGAGTGCAGTGGCCTCATCGCGGCTCACTGCAAGCTCCGCCTCCCAGGTTCACGCCATTCTCCTGCCTCGGCCTCACCGAGTAGCTGGGATTACAGGCGCCTGCCCCCACACCCCGCTAATTGTTTGTGTATTTTAGTAGAGACAAAGTTTCACCGTGTTAGCCAGGATGGTGTCGCTCTCCTGACCTGGTGATCCACCTGCCTTGGCCTCCCAAAGTGCTGGGATTATAAGCATGAGTCACCACACCCGGCCACATTTTATCGTTTTTTAAAAAAAAGTATGGCTAATTATTTTATTTTAGCTATTATAACTATAATTGTTTTGTTTTATTTTCAGATTGTTTATTGGTAGTGTAGAGCAATATGATTTTTCTATATTGATGTTGCATTATGCTACTTCTCTGAACTCTATTAGTTCTCATAGTGTTTTTAGTGGATTACTTGAGATTTTCTATATTCAAAACCATATCATCTGTAAATAGTTAGTTTTCTTTCTTCTCAATATGGATTTATTTTATTTTATTGCCTAATTGCCCTGACTAGAACCTCCAGTAATTTGTTGAATAAAACTGGCAAGAGCAGATATCCTTGTTTTTCCTGATGTTAGGGAGTAAGCATTCAATCTTATTCCACTAACTATGCTTTCAACTGTTGAGCTTTTTAAAAATCCATAGCTGCCCTATAAGGTTGAATAAGTTCCAGTCTATTTCCAGTTGGTTGAGAGTTTCTGTTATGAGAGTGTGTTCCTGTTGATTGTTTTTATTATGAAGGTTAGTTTTATCATGAAGGTTGAAGTGTTTTGTCAAATGCTTTTTCTGCATATATTGAAATGATTATGCATTTTTGATCTTTTGTTCTATTGATAAGGTATATTAATTGATTTTAGATATTCAATATTGCATTTCTGGGATAAATCCTATTTCTTCATAGTGTATAATCCTTTTTATGTTGTTAGGTTTAATTTGCTAGTATTTCCTTGAGAATTTTGAGTGTATATTCTTAAAATATATTGATATGTAATTTTCTTGTGATTGTTTTATCTGACTTTGATATGAGAGCTATACTGGCCCCACAGAATAAGCTAGGAAGTGTTTGCTCCTCTCCTATGTTTTGGAAGTATTTGTGAAGACTTGGTAAAAATTTTTCTTTAAGTGTTTGACATAATTTGCCAGTGAACCCATCTGGGTCTGAGCTTGTATTTGGGAAGTTTCAAAATTATTGATTTAAACTCTTTAGATATTATAGGTCAATTCAGATTTTTAAATTCCTTCTTGCTTCAGTTTGTCTTTCAATTTCTTCATTTCATCTACGTTAACTAAATTTTCAAAGAATTGTGTACCATTGTTCATTTAATTTTTTTGTATTTTTGTATGGTCAGTAATTACGCCTTCTCTTTCATTCCTGACTTTAGTCATCTGAATATTCTTTTTTTTTCCCCCGTTTGGTCAACTTAGTTAAGATTTGTAAATTTCTAAAAAAAAAAAAAAATTCTTTTCAAAGAGCAAACTTTGGTTTTCTTGATTTTCTTCATTACTTTTCTAATCTCCTCTTCATCAGTTTTTGCTCTAATCATTCTTTCCTTCTTGCTTTGGTCTGAATTCGCTCACATTTTTTTATTGTCTTAAGGTAGAAACTTAGGATATTGTTTTGGGGTTCTTCTTTGTTTATAGTGTTGGAACTCATAGCTATAAATTTCTCACCACTGGTTTAGCTGCATTCCATGGTGTATGGTGTCTTCCTTTTAATTCACCTCATATGTTTTCTAATTTGCCTTATAATTGATATCTAGGTGTGTTTTTTCTTTTTTCCTTTTTTTTTTTTTTTTTTTTTTGCTTATTATTGAATTTTCCCAAGGCTTTTTGTTATTGAATTTTAGTTTCACTCCATTCTTGTCAGGGCACTTACTTTGTTTGATTTCAATCCTTTTAAATTGAGTGAGGGTTGTCTTACGGCCTAACATGTAAATCTATGCTGGAGAATGTCCCATGTGCCCTTGAGAAAAATATGCGCTGTGTTATTGGTATCTGGAATATTCTATTGCTATCTCTTCAGCCTAACGGATTGATAGTGTTCAAGTTTTCTCTTTCCTTGTTGACCTTCTGCTTAGCTGTTGTAGGCATTATTGAAAGTGAACTATTAAATTCTCTCCATTATTTTGAATTGCTTGTTTCTCCTTTTAGTTTTTTTTTTTTTTTTTTTTTTTTTTTTGAGACAGAGTCTTGCTCTGTCGCCCAGGCTGAAGTCCAGTGGCCGAATCTCAGCTCACTGCAAGCTCTGCCTCCTGGGTTCATGCTATTCTCCTGCCTCAGCCTCCGGAGTAGCTGGGACTACAGGTGCCCGCCACCTCGCCCGGCTAGTTTTTTTGTATTTTTTAGTAGAGACAGGGTTTCACCGTGTTAGCCAGGATGGTCTCGATCTCCTGACCTCGTGATCCGCCCGTCTCGGCCTCCCAAAGTGCTGGGATTACAGGCTTGAGCCACCGCGCCCGGCCTCTCCTTTTAGTTTTAAGTTTTTGTTTCATGTATTTGGGAGCTCTGTTGTTAGGTGCATATGTTTTAAAAATTGTTATATTTTCCTAATGGATTGTCCTTTAAAAATTGTAAAATATTCTCTTTACCTTCAGTAAGGTTTTCTTGTTTTAAAATCTATTTTTGCCTGACTTTTTGGTATATTAGCCCCTCCAGATTTCTTATGGTTGCTATGGAGTATCATTTTCCAGCCATTTGCTTTCAATCTGTTCGTATCTTTGAATCTAAAGTGTGTCACCTATAAACAACAGTAGTTGAGTAATGTTTTTATTTTGATTATAGTGTTCATTCCCTTCACATGTACCATAAATACTGATAAAATTGGATTTAAATCTGTCATTTTACTATCATTTTATGTGTCATGTCGTTTTCATGTGTCTATTCCTCCTTTACTGTTTTTT
Source organism: Piliocolobus tephrosceles (assembly GCF_002776525.5). Classification (NCBI taxonomy): domain Eukaryota; kingdom Metazoa; phylum Chordata; class Mammalia; order Primates; family Cercopithecidae; genus Piliocolobus; species Piliocolobus tephrosceles. The sequence goes on from NC_045444.1 coordinate 52,551,391, forward strand.
TAAATTAATTGAATATTTTCTAGTGTAACATTTAAATAGCTTCTAATGACTTTTTTACTCTTTTCTGAATTTTTTAGTAGCTGCTCTAGAGCTTATTTATCTTAACTTATAAGAATGTACATCACATTTATACTAACAGTTCTGGTGAAACAGAAATGTTCCTTCTACATAGCTCTATTTTATCTTCCCCCTTGTTTTTCTATTAACATGTAACATATATCTATGTATGTTGCTAATGTAATGATATGTTGTTATAATTATTACTCTGTATAATTTTATGTCTGTTAGGAATGCTGGGTATGATTTGATGGTTTTTATCCTACTTGGAGTTTGTTAAATTTCTTAGATATTTAGATTAATGTTTTTCATCAAATTTGGGCCTTTTTCAGATTATTTTTCTAGTATTTCCCCTTTCTAACTCGACTTTCCTTCTGGTACTCTCATTATGCATATGTTGGTGTTCTTAATGGTATCCCACATTTTTCTGAAGCTTTTTACATTTTTCTTCATTCTTTTTCTCTCTGTCCTTAAAATTGCACAATATCTATTGATTTAACTTCCCCGATTCTGTCATCTGCCAGTTCAAATATATCGCCAATTTTCTCTAGTGAACTTCCCCTTTGGGTTGCTGTACTTTTCGATTTTAGCTTTTATATTTTTCTATCATATATATATATCTCTACTGATATTCTCTATTTGGTGTAACATTGTCTTTATCTACCTTTACTTTTTAAAGTCAGATTTTCTTTTATTTCTTTAAACAGAGTTATGATGACCACTTTGGAGTTTTTGTCAGTTGGCTATGACATCTAGGCCCTCTCCCAGTTTCCATTGCCTGCTCTTTTCACTGCGCATGAAGAAATACCTTCCTGTTTCTTTACATGTGTCCTAGTTTTTTTTCCTGAAAACTGGATATTGTATTAATATATTTGAATGCCTTGAGCTACTGAGTCCCTCTTTTATCTCTGGGATTCATTATGTTGTCATTTACCTCTTTATTTTAAAATTTGGTATATTCATTTCCTATTGTTTTATAATGGATTACTATAAATATGTTGAATTAAAACAAACTTGTGGTCTGTTTGGAGGTCAGTAGTCCAAAATGGTTTTCAGTGGGATAAAATCAAGGAGACATTTTTTGTCACCCAAGGTAGGTTACCTTCTTTCTGGAGGATTCAAGAATCAATTTCCTTGACTTTTCCTGATTCTATATTTGGCTTACTTTTTTTTTTTTTTTTTGGCTTATGGGCCCCTTCCATTTTCATTTAATAGATAGTCAAGTCTTCCCTGTGTTGCATCATGCTGACACTGAATTTACTGTCTCCCTCTTTGATTTTATAAGGACTGTTGTAATTACATTGGGCCCATCTAAATAATCCAGGAGACTCTCCCATTTCAAAGTTAACTAATCAGCAACCTTAACTTATTGCGGGAACTTGTCAGCAACCCTCAATGCAATGGGGCTTTCTTTGCTCCCAGGCAGATCGTCAGGTCAAGAAATAATAGACACACACAAGATAGTGAAAACTGCGTCCGAGGGGTCACCGCCTTCTGATCATGCGGTGCCAGCAGTGCATTGGATATGCCAGCATTTATTATTAAGTTTAGTGAGGGAGGGGGTAGGTTAGTGAGGGATTTAGGGTCATTTGATTATGAGGTGAGATGGTCACATGGAGATAAAGTAATTCCTTAACATGACATCTGTATGCAGGAATACAGTATACAGAGATAATTGACAATATAGTGTGTGCATCAGTAATTTCTAACAGAGCCTTAAAACAGGAACAGCAGTAACAGTTGCAGCAAAGCAGGTTACAAACAATTCATAGAAACAGGACATGAAGTTTAATTTCTAACAGAGCCTTAAAACAGGAATACAGTCATTCCATAACCTATGATTAGCAAGATATTAATCAGCAGTAACAGTTGCAGCAAAAACTGATTACAAACAATTCATAGAAACAGGACTTGAAGATAGACAACTGGTTAGACCAGAAATTCTCAGAAGGGAGTATGAACCCCAAAGAGGCCTAGAAGAGCCACGGTAAGATGAGGGCATTTATAGCCCTGTCTTATCCATATGGACAGATGCCCCCCATGTGCCCGTTTGTAGGTTCTCCACGAGGGTCGCATTCCATTCCCAGAGCTATGAACATCTGCTTTTCTGGGATAGGAATCTTGGTGATGTGAAACCTCCCTGACTGCATGTCCATTCATAGGCTCTCTGCAGGGGAAGCACATCACACGCTGTTGGCTCATTCTGGCAGTCCAACCTGGCATTGTCTTTACACAATCCTGCATGCAATTTTGTATTTACAATAATGAGAAGCATTTCATCTTTTATTCTGTAGCAATAGTATCAGGGGGTCTCCCTACATTAACTCTATATTTAAAAATAAACTGCTTTTGAAATTCAACGTAACATATTACATTTCTGGCAATTAGGATGTGGACATCTTTAGAGGGACCCTATTCTGCCCACCATGCTCGACTATAGTTTTTGGTGAAGTGTATTTTCACGCAGTGTGAAGTGTCTGATGTCATTCCCCGGAGGCAGCAGCTTTAGGCATGTACACAATTACTCTGGATGATTTTATTTTGCATATTGAAAAACAGTAGTACGCATATATCAAGAAACCTGTCAAATGTCATATTGTATTTATCAGGAGAGTTTAGGCCAAAAACTAGTTAGTTTAAACCTCCGTTAAGTGCAAATTTTTCTTCATCAATCTGCATTCAGATTACTTCCAAATGAGCACTATAATGATGGATATAGATTCATCTTTCTACATAATGAGAATAGTGTTTGTAATATTAATCTGCATATGTGGGCACATGTACTCATTAGGCAAGGGTCTATGGCAGCTAAATCTATTCACCTTCCAAATCACAAAATTTATCTTTCTAAAGAAAACTTTTTCACTGTGTTGGGCACTATTGGCAGACAAGTTAATTTAGAAGCAATTTACAAAAAGCTGAAAAGTCAAATTTATAGCTGTTTGCTTTGAACATGATGTGTTCTGAATATATCCCAAGAACTGTGATGTCATCACAAATTTACTGAGGTAATAAATGTAGATATTATAAGGGCTATCAGAATATGACTAGTTCCGTTGAAAATAAGAGAAAAGAGATCAAGTTCCAAGACACTAATTACATTGAGGGTGCTGATTTGTCGTGACCAGAAACCCAAATGTTGAACAGTTATTGAATAGCTGTTTTTTGTAATTTATTGGACATCTAGGCATCTTTATCAATTTTCATATCCTTTTTATATGAAATCTATCTATGAGTTTTTGCACTATTGGATTGTAAAAATTGGAATTTTGCCTGAGATATGAAATACCAAGCTGTATTTTCTTGGTTAGTCTTAAAAGCAATATATTCTAAATATTTGTTAATTTTATAAAAATAAACTTTTAAATAGTTTTTGTTCAGTACTAAGAAACAGATAACTTTTCAAGTACTGCACTACTTATTAGGGACTAGCTTTACAGCAATTGAATGTGCTCATAAATTAAACAGAACACACATATCTAGGTCAAGTGGTATAAAAAGATTAAGTGAATAAATCAAGAGTATCAATAATAAGATCTGATCTATGAAGTGAAAGAAAGTATAAGATAGCACCAAAGAAGGATAAATCTATTTAGAGATAGAATTATAAATGAGATGAAGAGACCAAAAGGAAAGGTTAAATGGTCAAATTGTTCAGGATGAAATATGATACAAAGAATAATAGCCCAATAGTCACATAAATTTACAAGAGAGCATAGAGAAGACCACTATTGTAGAAGTCTTAGCTTGATTGAAATATCTTGAATACATTAAACACAAAACCTGTTCATTAACAATATTACTGCCTACCTAGTTCTTGCAGTTGATATTTTCATAACTAAAAGAGCGATCGAAATAGTAAAGGGTTATCATTGTTTTGATTTTCATTGCAAGGTTCAAAAGTTTTCAAGTAGAGCCTGAGGACTGAAATGCTAATGGTTTTGCTAGATGTCTAGAACTTTTGTAAGATGATGTGTAGGATGTCACCTTTCTTCAGATTTGCTGCCTCTTAACTTGAAAATATCTATCAAAATAATAACTTTGATGAATACTATTGAGGGGAAAGACAAAATGTGCTTAGTTATTACAACTCCAAAGCTTGCTTTCTTCTGGGGATACTGAGTGTAAGAAAAGAAAATTCCTATGTTTAGTATATTTGGTTTAAATGATTTGTGGGGAATAGGGAAAGTTATGTAACATCTGTCTTACCTTATGCATGATTCTATCATTTATGTTACAAAGTCAGAGATAGTCAAAATAATGGGTAAACATGGCTGTCTGGCATAGAGATAAAGGTCGATATAAAATACCCCCATAGTTTAAATTTCATGCAGAAACCCAAGGAGGCTTTCACTTAATTTGGCGTATTTCTTTCAATTTGCACTGAGCTGCAGATCTCTCAATGATGAGCAGCCTTTTTGTATCAACTGAATGATTGATAGGAAAGTTGCCTCATTCAGTACAAGCTTTAAAAAGGAGCTATTTTCTTCTGAATGCTATCTTTGTAGATTATTTGTTTTGTTGTTAAAGCCTTAATTTGTAACTGCTAACAGCTATTTTACCATCAACATTTTTACAGGAAGCATCATTAATGAGTAGTTTTGCATAATGTATCAGTCTACTGAAAACACACCAATGGGCAAAACTATTGAAGGAATCCTACTAGCTGACTAAAGTTATTGCTATGGTCTGAATGAATGTGTGTTTCCCCCCGACCACACACCAAGTTCAGATGTTGGAAACTAATACCCAGTGTGATATGATTAAGAGGTTTGGCCTTAGGAAGGTGATTAAATTGTAAAAGCTCCAGTCTCATGAATGGATTAATGTATGCTGTGGTTTGAATGTGTCCCCTCCAAAATTCATGTTGAAACTTAATTCCCATTGTAATAATATTAAGAAGTGGGGCCTTTAGGAGGTAGGTGGGCCATGGGGTCTTTGCTCTCATGAATGGATTAGTGCCTTATAAAAGGGATGGAGTGGGAAAGTTTGCTTCTTCTGTTTTGTCATGTGAGGACACAGGGTCTGTCTGTCCTCTTTTGCCCTTTCTGTTTCTTCTGCCATGTGAGGACACCCAGACAGTGCCATCTATGAGAAATGAAGTTTCACCAGAAACTGACCTTGCTGGTGACTTTATCTTGGACATCCCAGTCTCCAGAACTGTGAGATATAAATTTCTGTTTATAAATTGTCCGGTCTCAAGGATTTTGTTAAAGCAGCACACTGTGGACTAAGACAGTGTCCTTATGAAAGAGGCTCAAGGGAGCTGCTTAGCCCCTTCCTCCCTTCTGCCACGTGAGGATGCCACATAAAGGTACCATCTTTGAAGCAGAGTCCTCATCAAACACCAGATTTGTGTCTTGATCTAGACTTCCCAGCCTCAGGACTGCTAGTAATAAATTTCCGTAATTTATAAATTGCCCAGTTTAAAGTGTTGTTGTTGTGGTTGTTGTAGCAGCCCAAACAAACAAAGGTAGTTATCACTTAGCTATGGGGAATATTATCATTCATCCAGGATCTAAGTAAATAAAGATAGCAGATTAGGACAACACCACTCTCACTTCATGAACTAGTTATGCTGATAAGGGTAACTGGTTTAACAGTTTAAGACAAAATTATCATCAGACAGCTGTTTTGTCTCATGTTATGACTAACACTGACACATTTTATTGAATCTTTAATATCATATGTAGAAGATACCTTAGAGATCATCTGGTCAAATTGGTGTACTATTTGCTATAGGTCCTACTTTTTGGAAATTAGTTATCTGAATTTGTCAATAAATTAGTTTTAATAAAGTAAAGCTAATTCAAGATTAATTTGGTAACAATTCTCACTCATGGCATAGACTTGTTTGAATGATAGAGGATACACACTTATATTTAACATGGGAGAAACTGGCTGGTAGTTCGTAAGAAAGTAAATACCACCAAAGGCAGTGGGAAAACATTTAAGACCGACTGTCTTAGAACATGTCTGGGGAATATCCTCAATAAGCAAATAACTTAAATAACACTAGAATTTCAACACTGTCTTCTCCCACACCACTCTCCATTCTGTCTCTACATCTTTGGAATTCAGAAAAATAAATGAGTGGAAGTGGGCACGGAGCATTTTAGTCTTGTTTCATTTCAGATCCCTCCATTGGTCATCTAAAGAAATGCTATTGCAGCCACAAAACCAAGATGTGGCAGAATAGTGAGCTGATATGTAGTTATTGCAAGCAGAGTAAAAGAAATAGCCTGTGAATTCTAGTCTCTAGCTGTGGAATTTTGACCTAAATAATACTGAAGAAGAAGATCGCCAAGCATGGTGTACTGTGCAGTGCTTGGAACCTGGAGGTAAGGCTCCATGTGAGCAGGTGGATTCAGTTTACTGATAATCAGAGGGGTGAGTCATATCCAGGATATGACCTATAATCCAAAAACAACAGGATTTCCAGAAAGATGATCCATTTGGAATGGTATAAATGAAATGCCTCACACTATATGAAAACATGTGAAATAAACAAATGGATTAAAGAAGTCAATAAAAAATAGAACTATGAAATAATTATAAGGAGAGACTAATACTTTTTATCTTACATAGACTTCTATAGTACTGGATTACTTTTTAATAATAAGCATATATCAGATTTAATTAAAAATTCAAATAATTTAAAAATAAAATTGTGTGAAAAATCATTGCTGGTGTCTTCATAAACAGCAGCATCTTACTTTCCAAGTGGGAATATTCAAATATCTATGACAAGTAGATTGTATTTGCATTATTCATTCGTTAGTCTTATTTATAAATGTGGAATTTAAACTTTACCAAGAAACATAATTTCAAGTAATTTATATTTAAATCTCCATTTTATGAACCTACTTAAAACAAACTTAGTGTATAATACAAATGTCAAGGATATAGCCATTCAGACCAGGACATTCCAGGATACCAGTTAGAAGCATTTTCACACAATGCAAGAGCAAAAGCTCTTGTTCATAGGGTGCTGTAATTACAAGATGACTTGCAACACAAAAGAACACTAGATTAATTCTTTTAGAACAGCAAGCCTGTGGCTCAGCATATGAATGACACTTCTATTTCCCTTAGATAACCTTTTACATATAAATATCAAGCAGCATTAGTATCAGTGCTGCTGTTGTTTAAACATCCTTTTATAATAGTCATGGTTATAAATGTGGAATCTTGAGGTGTACATAAGATTAAACTTTGCAACATTGGACGTATCAGAATCTGATAATTATAGAAATGTAATCCTTCAGAGTTCAGAAAAGGAAGTAAATACATTTCCTCCAGTTTTTTGTTAATGGGAAAGATCTAACAAGTATAAAAATTATAAAGGAGCTTAGAGAAAAGTTGGATGAGATATGACAGCTTGGAACAGTATTAATCTTTATATAGAATAACTAACTGAAATTGTTTGGTCTTTGACCAACATCTCCACATCCTCCCCACTGCCCCCAGCACCTAGAGACAACCATATTACTCTCAGTTTATGTTAGGGTGACTTTAAATCCACATGAGTGAGATCATGCAATACTTGTCTTTCTGTGCCTGGCTTATTTCTCCTATCATAATGTCCTCCAGGCTTATCCATGTTGTTAGAAATGACAAGATTTTCTCTTTGTAAAGCTGAAGAGTATTACATTGTGTATATCTACCACATTAAAAAAACTGTTCATCCATTGAAGAACATTTAAATTGCTTGCAAATCTTACCTATTGTGAATAATGCGGCAATGAACATGGGAGTACCATTATCTCTCCAACATACTGATTTCATTTACTTCGGATACATGCCCAGTAGTGGGATTGCTGAATCATGTAGTAGTTCTGTCTCTATTTTGGGGGGGAATCTCTGTACTGTTTTTCATAATGGCTGTACTAATTTACGTTTCCACTGGCAGTGTACAAGGGTTCTCTATTCTCTATGTCCTCACCAACATTTACATTTTGTCTTTCTGATAATAGTTATTCTAACAATTGTGATGTAATATCTCATTGTGGTTTTACTTTGGGTTTCCCTGATCATTAGTTATACTGTGCAATTTTCTTATAACCTAACCAGTTATATGTGTTTATAACTGTAACCAGTTACATGTGTTCTTTTAACTGTTAACCAATATATATTCTTTTGAGAAATGTTTATCTAGATCTCTTGCCATTTTTTAATCAGATTATTTGTTTTCTTACTATTAAGTTGTTTGAGGTCCTTATGTGTTTTGGATATTAACCTCTTATAGCATGTATGATCTGCAAATATTTTCTCGCATTCTGTAGATCATCTCTTCACTCTGTTGATCTTTCATCGGCTGTGCAGAAACTTTTTGGTTCGATGCAATTCTGTTTTTCTATTTTTGCTTTAGTTGTCCATGCTTTGGGGTCCTATCTGAAAAATCACTAGTAGACAAATGTCATGGACTGTCTCCTTTTTGTTTTATTTTGGTAGTTTTACAGATTCAGGTATTACATTTAAGCCTTCAATCAGTTTTGGGTTGATTTTGTGTATGGTGTGAGATAATTATCTAAATTCATTATTCTGCATGTGAATATCCAGTTTTCCTAGCACTATTTATTAAAGAGATTGTTGTTTCCCTATTTTGTGTTCTTTGCATCTTTGCCAGAAATTAATTGACCATAAATGCATGGGTTTATTTCTGGGCTGTCTATGTTGTTCCATTGCACTGTGGTCCTTTTTTCAATCCAGTGCCATGCTATGTTAATTACTGTAGCTCTATATTAGATCAGGTAGTGTGATGTTTCCAGTTTTGTTCCTTCTGCTCAGGACTGCTTTGGCTATACCAGGTCTTTTGTGGTTCCATATGAATTTTAAGATTTATTCTACTTCTGTGAAAAATGTCATTGGAATTTTGATGTAAACTGTATTGAAGCTGTAGATTGCTTTTAGTATAAACATTTAGCAATGTTAATTCTTCGAATCCAGAAACATGGATGTCTTTCAATGAACTTGTGTCCTCAATTTATTTCATCAGCATTTTATACTTGTTAGTGTACAGATTTTTCACATTCTTTGTTAAATTTATTCTTTAGTTGGTGTTTTTCAGTAGCTATTGTATTAAGTAGTTGCAAAAGTAATTGTGGTTTTTGCCATTAAAATAATAGCACCAACCTAATAAAGGGGATTTATTCTTATTTTTCTGTTGTTTGGAAAATTCATTGTTTATCTGTAGAAATGCTACTGATTTTTATGTGCTGATTTTGTCTGCTGCAACTTTACGGAATTGATTTGTTAGTACTGCCCAAAAAAGAGTCACATTCTGTAAAATATTTGAAGAGATTGTTCTAAGCCAAATATGAGTGACCAATGACCCATGGCACAGCCCCAGGAGATCTTGAGAACGTGTGTCCAATGTAGTTGGGGTACAGCTTGATTTTCTACATTTTAGGGAGACATAGGACATCAATCAACACATGCAAGATGTACGTTGGTTTGGTCCAGAAAGGTGGGACAACTGGAAGTGGGGACTTCCAGGTTATAGGCAGATTCAAAGACTGTCTAATTGGCACGTAGTTGAAAGAGTTATTATCAACAGAAAGGAATGTCTGGGTTAAGGCGAAGGGGTTGTGGAGATCAAGATTTTATCATGCAGATGAGGCCTGCAGGTAGCAGGCTTCCGAGTTCTTATCAGACCTAAAAAGGTGCCAGATTCTTAGTTAATTCTCTCCTGGATCAGAGGAAAGAATTGGAAAAGAAAGAGGATTCTCTATAGAACGTAGATTTTCCTCACAAAGGACAGGTTTGCAGGACCATTTCAAAATATGTCAAGAAATAGATTTTGAGGAAGAAAATACTTGAATTTCTTTCAGGTCCTGCTATCTGTCATGTGATGCTGTACTAGAGTCAGGCTGGAATTTGGTGTTTTATTGTTACAAAAGTCCTTTGTCAGTTTTAGGATCTCTGTTTTAATGTTGATGCTGGTCAAATATGCCTGAATCCCAAAGAAAGAGAGTGTAATGAGGCATGTCCAACCACACATCCCTATCATATTCTGAACTAGATTTTCAGGTATCCTTTGGAATGCCCTTGGCCAAGAGTGGAGGGTGGGGTCCAGCAGTCAGTTTGGGGGTTTAGAATTTTATTTTTGATTTACACTTCTAATATTTTTCTGATGGAATCTTTAGGGTTGTTACACATAAGGTCATGTGATTGGCAAACATAGACAATTTAACTTATTCCTTTCCAAATTGAATGCTTTTATTTATTTCTCTTGTCTAGTTGCTCTAGCGAGAATTTGTAGACCCATGTTGAATGTAAGTGGTGAGAAGGGTATTTTTGTCTTTTTCCTGTTCTTAGAGGTGAGCTTTGAACTTTGTAATATTGAGTATGACATCAACTATGGGATTCTTGTATATGCATTGGGATGGTTGTAATATTGAGTATGACATCAACTATAGGATTGTTGTTTATTGCATTGAGGCCACAATCCCATATCTAATTTTTGAGAGTTTTTATCATAAAAGATACTGAAGTTTGTGAGAGGCCTTTTCTGCATTAATTGATGTAATCATATTGTTTTTGTCCTTTTTTCTGTTAATATGTGTATCACATTTATATATTTGTGTATGTTGAACCATTCTTGCATTTCAGAGATAAATCCCACCTGGTCATGGCAAATGATCCTTTTAATGTGCTATTAAATTTAGTTTATTGTAATTTGTTGATACTTTTTACATTTATGTTCATCAGGAATGTTGACCTGTAATTTACTTTTGTTGCAATGTCATTGTCTGGCTTTGGTATCAGGGTAATGCTGGCCTTATGAAATGAATTTTGGTGTATTCCCCTTCAATTTTTTGGAAGAGTTTAAGAATTGGCATTAGTTCATCTTTAAATGTTTGGTAGAATTCAGCAGTGAAGTCATCAGATTCTGAGCTTTCTTTGATGGGAGACTTCTTATTACTGATTCAATCTCTTTACTCATTATTAGTGTGTTCAGATTTTCTATTTCTTCATGATTCAATCTTTGTAGGCTATATGTGTATAGTAATGTACTCATTTCTTCCAGCTTATCCAATTTGTTGGATTATAGTTGTTCATAGTATTGCAATCACTTATGACCCTTTATATTTCTGTGGCATCAGTTGTAAGGTCTTCTCTTATTTTCCAATTTTGTCTTCTCTTTATTTACTAATTATTACAACCAAAAGTTTGTCAATTTTAGTTATCTTTTAAAAAACCTAACTCTCAGTTTTCTTGTTCTTTTGTGTGGTTTTCCTAGTTTCTTTCATTTATTTCTGCTCTTATGCTCCTTTTGTAGCATTGCATTTTTAGAATTAAGTATGTTGTGTTTATATTTTTATTCATATCATGATATTTTAAATTTACCATTTTATTTTCTGCTTTATTGGTTGTTTAGAAGCATGTTGTATAATTTGCACATATTTGTAAATTCTCCAAAATTCGATTATTGATTTCTAGATTTATACCATTGTGGTCAGAAAAGACACTTCACTTCAATCTTCTTTTATTTATTAAGACTTGTTTAGTGACCCAACATAGGATCTATCTGGAGAATGTTTCATGTGCAATTAAGAAAAATGTGTATTTTCTGCTATTGAATGGAATGTTCTATACATGTCTTTAAGGTCCATTTAGTCTAACATGTGATTCAAGTTTGTTGTATTTTTATTGATTTGTTTTTGTCTGGATGAACCATCTGACTTTGAAAGTGGGTTAATGAAGTCCCCTGTCATTATTGTTTTGTATTCTCTCTATAAATTCAGTTTGATTTTAATTAAAATTATTTTAATACAATATTTTTCTAATTGTAAAAGTACCGTGAAACAATTTTCAAAACCTTGAATAATACAACAAAGGATGTTTGATGAAAACAGCTTTTAAAAAAGAAAGGAAAAATATGATAATGTAGAAAAGATAGCTTATGCACATATTGGATGATTTTACCTGAGTTCATTTATTGTGATGTAAGTGTTGTAATGTATATATGAATTTTTATGCAACTCTTTTTCACTTAACATAAAACAACAATGTCTCCTTTGTGAAAAAAACAGAAGCATGTAGTCCAAGAAGAATCAGGGAAAATGTTATAGAGGTTGTTGGTTATTGAAAGTAGAGATGATAATTTGGACTAAATGGTACATGTGGATGGTACTGGAAGTGTCAGATCTGGAATATTTTGGAAGCTGAGCCAATAATACTTGCTGATGAATGAAATGTGGTCTGTATATTAATAAGAGGGACCAAAGATGATTTCTGTGTTTTCAGCTTGAGTAACTGGATTAATGAATGCCATTTTCCAAGATGGAGAATCTTGGAAAGGAGTAGAGGGTATAAAGAAATTAAGAATTCTGATTGAGTCATGTTAAGATTGAGATGACTGGTAGACACCAAGTAGAGATATCAGTTGGAAGTTGTGTATAGAAATATGAAGCTTAGAAAAGTGGTCAGCGTTGAAGTGAAAAACTGCTGTCCATATAGGTATCAGGATGAATATGGTTAGCCATATTACATTAATATTTATTGAACATAATTATCTATTATTTTTGAAGGAAAGGTGGGTAAATAAGACTTTTGGACAGTTACTATTGCACAATTTTAAAAAAAATTAACATGCATTCCTACATCATAATGCTTTTCTGTTTGACTTTCCTTATGTATCAGAAGGACCTAAAAACAAACTGCTAAAACAGTTTTTGTAATTAAAAAAGACATAGAATATTTATATTGAGTAGGCTTTAATTTTTTTAATCTTGTCCTTTGAAAAAATAACTCTTGTCCAGGTTTGGGTTATCCAATTATTCAAAGCTAAATTCTTGGCTGCATAGATTACAGTTATGTCTCAGCTTGGTAATTTGTAGGAAACTGTGTACTAATGTAGAGCAGATGATACATGATTACCTTGTATCAAAATGACCTGCATATGAATTAAACAGGCATTGCTTAGATTTTTGCAGAAGTTAAATTGATATATTAAAATGCATTCAATCTAGTTTTACTTCGGAAAACATAAGCAAAGATTTACCATCAGAAATAATACTAAGGTTTTAATATGGTAGTTTATACAATAAGAAAAAGTTCCTGTGGATGGATCTGGGTCATGCTCTTTCTTGTTGACAGTATTGGTAATTTCCATGCATAAATAGAGAATAGAATATGAGATCTATGAACCAGGCTGACTAAAGTGAATAATGATTCTGTAAAGTTTAAATCTGAATTGCTATGAAAGCCAGACCTGATAAATGATGAGTAATTTGTAAAACCCACACTTTATGGGATATATCATATTACAGACCATTATAGTTGTAAAAAGAAAAAATACAAAAACCATTTTACAAAATGAGGAAAGATTGTGTTTCATTTTGTTTCTACTCACGGATTTTTCTCTTGACTTGTTTATATTATAGGTACCTAGAAACCCATACTGAACTCTGCAATTTTAAACATTGTGTCATGCATGCATGGACTTCTGATATTTTCTCTTACACTGTATGAAATACAGAGCAAACATGCAATTTGAAAAGGAATGCTTTATAAAGCTGCAAGGGATAAGGCTATGGACATAGAGACTGATTAACTAAAAATGGGTTCTTTGATGAGAATATGATTACTAGCTTCAAGCTTTATGATTTTTGCTGGAAATACCACTGATTTTCTACAAGCTATTTAAGCAATGGATTTGAAATGGAAGAGCAAACACTAGCCCACAAGTCGCGTATATATATCTTCTACTCTTTGGCTCATTCTCTAATTCAGTAAATCATATAATCTCTTTTAGTTTTAGTTTCCCAATATGTGAAATAGAGATGAAGTGACTGTCATTTCTCATTCAGTATGGGTGTCAGGATAAAATGAGAAAATATGTTGATAACATAGATAAAAGGAAATAGAATAGTTATAAAAATGCTATTATAGTTTATCTTTAATCACTTAGACCCACATAATCCAAATAAAATATTTTTATTTTAATACTTAATGAAAAGCTCAAATGAATACTTTAAAAAGCAGTCAGTTTCTAAAAGACAACTTTAAATGTGTGTCTTTAAAATAAATTTGCCTATTTATAGAAATACAAACGAGCATTGGTTTCTCAGTAAATTAAGTTTGCAAAGATGTAAGCAGCAAAAGCAATTCTCAGTTTAGAGATTTTTTTAAAAACCAGATGATCCTCATAGGCATATGGAAAAATATTTATGAATGACTTGTTATTTCTGAGGTTTGTACATTTTAAACCTCCTTGATTACTTATTCAGATTTGTTTGACATCTTAGCAGCTACAGTCAAGCACCAGTATTCAAGGTGGTATGGGCAATGTGGTTGCCTTCAAGCAAAGCAAAACAAGACAAGAAAAAAAAGAAAAGCAAAAAGTTTGTCATGTTTAACCCTTATTCTAGGGCAATGACTGTTCTTTTGCTTTATATCTTTATAAACAGAGATATATTGCTTGTTTATTCACTTGTCCAGCATCAGATACTTGCTGAGCATCTACTATGTGCTGGGTGGTGGGTATAAAGCAGTAATAAAAGTAGGCAAAGTCTGTCTTCATGGAGCCTGCATCTTATTAATGAAGACAGGCAGTGAAGTACAGAATGAGCCATGCTAACAAGCGGAGGAATGAGTGTTTGCAGTACAGAGAACAGCCATTGCAAAGCCCCTGAGAAAAAGCATGTTAAGAATAATGGAAGAACAAAACGGAGGTCAGTGTGACCAGAGCAGAGTGAGCAAGAGAAACAGTTCTACAAATGAAGATAGAGAAGGAAGCAGGGCCAGTTAATGTGGAGGATTTAAGCCCAAGGTAAGATTGTATTTTACGAACTTAGCACACATGAAACTGTTAGATTAATACATTTTGCCACTCATTTAACATGACTTTTTCCTCAAACATTATACTTAATAAATGTGACATAAAATGTAACATTTTGATAATAGTTTCAGAAAGGCACACTCACCAACTTACTTGTTACAGGTGTTTTATTTAGAGAATAATATATAAAACAAATATGAATTTTGCACCATATTCAGATAAACCCATAATGTTTGGCTTTGTATAACTATACCAAACAAGAGGTGGGCAGGGATAGCATTTTCTACAATATTTGACCTGTTGAATGCATGTGGTCTATACATATGTTTCAAGGCATCCTTTGATTCACCTAAATTTCACCCAAAATTTATTTTCTGTGCTATATCTTATTTTTTCAGTGACCTTTGTGTAAGGTGAAAAGGTCATAAGGAATACGGTACAGAAAGAGAAACTTAGCAATAAGAGATGACTCCCTTGCATTCTTCTCTCCACCACCCACCATTCTCTATCAAGACTCTTTATCCTTGACTTTTGACCCTTTAAAAAATTATATCAAATGTTATCTATTGTATTCACTTACTTGTAGTTATTCATTATTTATATTAGTTTATTTTCATTATTCAATTAGTATATTTTCTAACTTTGAAAATTGTTTGGGTTTCTTTGTTTAGAATACAGTACATCATAATTTCCATGAAAATTAATGATTTTTTAAATAATTTAACCACTTCTCACTTATGACAGAGTGTTATTAAATTAACTTCAATGAGGGAGAGCTGTGTTCTGAGGTGGGAGGGCCCAGGAAGAGCCCAAATAATTGTATATAGTTGTCTGTTTCAAGTTGACTTGCTCTCTGCAACTCAAGATACAGTGACAAATTTTAAAAAGCTATTTATATTGCTAATAATAGCCTGTGACAACCACAAAAATAACAGCAAAAGTTCCACCTTTAAGGGCACATCATCATGATTACTTAGCGAGGCACAACTGCAGTAAACTTTATGTTTATCACAACCCGGGATACAGGTAGAATACCAACAATTTGAAGATTTTGTTTTGGTAAAAATTGTTTTTAGAAATGGGCTTTTATTCGGAATCTTCAAATCAGTGCTCCCTTTCCTTTGTATTGCAATATATTTTCATAGATTCCTTGTTTTCTCCTTGGAATGCCTTTGAAGTATTCAGGATAAATATTTCTTAATATTCATGTTATAGGGAATGTTCTTATCCCCCCTCACTGTTTTCCTTTTGGATCTAAATTTGGAAAGCCCCAATGTGGTTCCCGTTAGATATTTATCAGAAGCATGTCTGCTGGACAGAGCTGGGGCTTTGTTTGGCCCCATTGGTTCTCTCAATGGAGGTCTGCAATTCTTCGGAGAATGTAGCTCCAGCAGATATCTATCTACTCCTCATAGTGAGTGTAAATGGGTTTCACACAACTCAAATTATCCGGTGGTTTTACTGACCCTTTAGCATCAGGGATCTCTTTTTTCCTACTTGAGCACTGTACCAGTAATATGCTTCCTTTCATTTCAAGTACCTGTTACCATTCATATGTCTTAATTGGAGAAATGTCTATTCAAGTCTATAGTCCATGTTAGAATCAGAATATTGTGGTTTTTTGTTTGTTTGCTATTGAGTTGTAGTTTCGTATTCGTTTTGTAAATTAAATCATTATCTGATATATTGTTTGCCAATGTTATCTCTCATTTCATAGGTTGACATTTTACTCTGTTAACTCTTTTCTTTGCTGTACAGAAGCCTTTCAGTTTGATGTAGTCCCATTTATCTATCTTTGATTTTATTGCCTGTATCTTTTGTGTCATATGTATGAAATCATTGCTAAGACCAAAGTCACAAAGTGATTCCCCAATATTTTCTTCGAGGAATTATACAATCTCAGGTCTTACATTTAAGTGTTTAGTCCATTCTCATTTATGTGTATGGTGTAAGATGAACCTAATTTCATTCCCTTTTTTTTTTTTTTGAGATAGAGTCTCGCTCTGTCATCCAGGATGGAGTGCAGTGGTGCAATCTCGGTTCACTGCAACCTCCGCCTCCCGGGTTCAAATGATTCTCCCACCTCAGCCTCCTGAGTAGCTGGGATTACAGGTGCCCACCACCACGTCCAGCTAATTTTTTTGTATCTTTAATAGAGATGCGGTTTCACTGTGTTAGCCAGGATGGTCTCGATCTCCTGACCTCATGATCCTCCCACCTTGACCTCTGAAAGTGCTGGGATTACAAGTGTGAGCCACTGCACCTGGCCTAATTTCATTCTTTTGTATATCCAGTTTTCCCAACACCATCTTTTAAAGAGATGGTCTTTTCCCCTTTGTGTATTTTTTATATTCTTGCCAAAGATCAGTTGATCATATATTTTTGTGGATTTACTTTTGGGCTTTCTAGTCTGTTCCATTTGGTCTATATGTCTGCCTTTATAATAGTGTCATTCTGTTTTAGTTAGCTCTTAATACATTGTAAAATCAGGGACTATGGTGCTGCTAGCTTTGTGCTTCATAAGATATCTCATCTATTAGAATAGCTATTATCAAAAAAACAAAAGACAACATGTATTGGCAAGGATGCAGGAAAATTGGAACCCTTGTTGACTGTTGGCAGAAATGCACAATGGCGCAGTCACTATGGAAAACAGTATGAGGATTTCTCAAAAAAGTAAAAGTAAAACTACCATACAATCCAGCAATGTCAGTTCTGGGTCTTTATCTGGAAGAATTGAAATCAGGATCTTGAAGCTATATTAGCACTTCAGTGTTCATTGCAGCACTATTCATAATAGCCAAGGCATGAAAACAACCTACGTGTATGTCAATGGATAAATGGATAAAGAAAAGGTGGTATATGCATGCAATAGAATATTATTCAGCCATAAAAAATGAAATTCTGCAATTTGTCACAGCATAGATAAACTTGAGGACATTAGGCTAAGTGAAATAAACCAGTAACACAAGAATAAATACTGCATAATTCAACTTTATATGAGTTATATAAAAAGTCAAATGTACATAATAAAAGTAGAATTGTGGTTACCAGGTGCTGGGAGAAAGGAGAAATGAGAAATTACTAATCAACTGACTTTAAGTTTCAATTATGTGTAAGACAGGTAAGTTCTAGAGATCTGCTATAAAATGTTATTCCTAGATTAATAATACTGCATTATACACTTAAAATTTAAGAGGGTAGATTTCATGTTGAGTGAGATCTACTTAATCTACTATAAAAAAACTCAAAACACTTCCTATCACTCATTTGCCTTTTCCTGCCATGAAAAGGTAGCACTTTATTTTTTTACTTTTCTTTGTCTCTCTTCTTTTCTTTCTCCTCCAACCCCCATTTTTATCTCTGTTCTTTCGTGTCTGTCTTATTTCTACCATTACCTCTCGCACTTTAAATCCCTAAGAGACAATCTTTCTGAGTTCGTCATGGACAGAGCTTTTAATACCAGACTTTCTTGGGACACTGGTGAGCCTATAGATAACTGATTTAGTTCATACACTGTTCACTGACCTCATCTGTCAGGGTAAAATGATATGAAGCACTGCAACCCAAGAGTACGAACTGATTTTTGGGCTCTTGCTCAGAAGAAGGCTGTTGACATTGCAAGAGCTTAAGGGTTTTATTTTCAGAATAATCAGACACACACACACACACACACACACACACTCACACTCACATTCTTTCTCTCTCTCCCTCTCTCTCTCTCTCTCTCTAAGAATGTACTGTTCCCCCAAAAGACTTATTCTTTCGGTCACTTCTCAAAGAATTACTAGATTGCTGTGAGAAAACTATAACATTGTTCATCTTCATTTACTTCCTGATTTTTTTTGTACAGTAGAGACATATTCTCTAAGTAGAGACAGAAATTACTATGTTATTAGGATTAGATAAAGAGCATGACTCTGACTCAGAGGATGATTTCCATGTAGTTGAGGTATGCAAGTATAATTTTAGGTCTTAGTTGCTCTTAAACCCCAAAGATGAGAAAGATATTAAGGATGATTTCAATGTTTCTTTTATTCATTGGGGAAAAAACAATGTTCTTCTGTCTATAAGGGTAGACTACATATAGTCTAATAATTAATCTAGTTCCAATAATGATAAGTCAGTTTCTTCAGATAACAATATTGTTATCTTACACTTCTGTTACTAGATTTTCTTATTTTGGAAATTTTTATAGATAGTGCAATGAGTACACTGGTTAATTTCAAAAGTCCCTCTTAATCTGCTATCAGATATAGCCAGAAGTCTAGGCCCAAATTTACAAACTTAAGTGATTTAGGGACCAAACAGGTAACATAAATAAAAGAAGCAAGCAGAATTTAATATTTGTATAGTAATGTGAAGCATCACCAAGCAGAAAACATATGCCATGCCTAAAATTATTCAAATTCAAATTTATATTTCTCAAAACCAGAGTGTGGCAAAGTAAATACATTCATGAGCCCCGTGGGACTTATGGACTTCCAAATTATAACATCTGCTGTTTTTTGTTTTTTTTTCCAATTACCTGGTAAGAGAAGAAGAAATAGCTAGATATGGTCCAGCGTAGGACAAAATTTCTTAACGTTTATTTAATTTTAAAAGATCAGGTCATGTTTATGGAAAGAAAAATTTTACAGATTGTAGAAGAGAAGAGGAATAATGAATTAAAGCAGTGCCAAACCTAGAGGAGAACTTTGGAGATGGGCATTTAACCTTATATAAGTGTATTATCTTCTTCTGAGATTCAGTGAACGTTTCATGTCTCAAGGCTGTTCAAAACTAATTTCAATGAGGCCTCCTATGATCAGGTAATTTACTATTGCAAGCACCTAGCATTCCTGATCCCTGTAACCTTGCTCTATTGTTCTACTTAGGTTTTACGTTAATACTGACTCATGACACTAATAACATATATATATAAAATAACATCCGTTATTATAACAATTTATGTATGTCTTGTAGGCATTGTTTAATGCCCATTATCCTTGCTAGGATGTAAGTTACATGAGGGCAGACATCTTCCTTAGTTTTAGCTTCTGATAGATCCTAAGGTCCTAGAAATAGACCTTGAAACATGACAGGTGCTCCGTAAAGATTTCTCGAGTGAATGAAGAAAATGTAACTAAACATAGGTATGAATAATTATCAGTAGCAAATACATTTACTATTGAGTGACTTCATATTCTTGCAAAATACAAAGAAAGGTAATCTACTCAAAGGTAAGTAACTGAAATACTACCAGGATCTTTGAGTAGAATGTTGAACTTACTAATACCTTAAGAACTAAAACCATGAACAGAAAATCATCTGCTCTGCTCCATTGAAACTCTTTCTGAAGCTGAACACTAATTTTGCAATGACCAGCTTGATTCTGTGATTTTAAAAAGTGCTTAAATTGGACTAAAGTAGTGGATTAGTGGCTTGGAAGTGGTCCAAAACCACAGAATATTAACGATTCAAGTTCTTATGCATTGCAGAGTCTACAGATGGAAGTAATGCCAATGTAAGACATTAGCCTCGAAGAAAATTAAGGCTTTATTAATCACAGAGAGATATCAAAGAGGCAGCAAGCAAGTATACCTGGAAAAAGGCATGGGAACACTGTGGTTACAGTAGCCTTAGTAAAAGCAAGTTTTAAGAAAGCTTAGATCCATTTAGATCATTACTGTATGATGTACTCAGAGGTACTTGGCACAGGGTAAATGCTTAATGCATTCTTGTGGGATGAATGGTGGGGTCCAAATTGTGATCATGAGAGTAGGTTCATATGAAGGAGGACAAGTTATAGATATATAAAATTATATGTAATATGTATATAAAAAATTATATGTAATATATATTATATAATAGGGTGGCCACTCCATTAAGAGAAATGAAATAACATCTTTTGCAACAACTTTAGACAAGTTATATATATATATATAATATATTATATATATATAATTTTTTTTTATATAGATGGAGTCTCACTCTGTCACCCAGGCTGGAGTCCATTGGTGTGATCTCAACTCACTGCTGCTACCTCTGCCACCCAGGTTCAAGCGATTCTCCTGCCTCAGCCTCCTGAGTAGCTGGGATTACAAGCATCTGCCACTGCACCCAGCTAATTTTTGTAGTTTTTAGTAGAGACAGAGTTTTATCATCTTGGCCAGGCTGGTCTTGAACTCCTGACGTCATGATCCACCCACCTCAGCCTCCCAAAGTGCTGGGATTATAGGGGTGAGCCACCACGCCCGGCCAAGGACAAGTAATATTTTTGTGATAAGAAGTAGAAGAATATCTATAATCAGATTGCAGAATAAGTTACACCCAACCTTAGATGAGTCTGTGATGTGGGAATAAAACCAGGCAGAACGATGAGGGCCCAGTGTTAAAGACCTTGAATAGCAAGAACATATGTCCAGAAGGTAGGTTGAATAGAAGTTAGAATGATATAATCTTGAAAGAAAACAGTTTTCTACATGAAATTTCTCCATGAAATGATCTTGAAGTGACAAAAGCCTGTTTGGTGCATATTAACTTTGTCTACAATGCCTGAAATATAGGAGCATTGCTGAGACACCAAATTCTTCTTCAAAAGTTACAGCAGGAAAAAGTCAAATTTTATTTAAGGCAAAGGAGTAGAAGTAGCATTCTGTGAACAATTTGAAGTATAAGACTGATTTCCAATGGAACAATTTCTCTAGATGGGGCAAGGAAAAGAACTGAGAGAAAAGCTGAGGAGAGGATAAGCGGAAATTATGTTTTTGTTTCATTTGCTTTTGGGGTCTCAGTAATGAATTCTTCACCTAGGCTAATATCTAGAAGAGTTTTTCCACTCTTGTCTTCTAGAATTTTTATAGTTGCAGGTGTTATACTTAAGTCTTTGATTCATCGTGAGTTGATTTTTGTATAGGGTGAGAGAGAAGGATTCAGTTTTATTCTTCTAGATGTGGCTTGCCAGTTTTTCCAGCACTATGTTTTAAATAGGGTGTCTATTCCATTAAGAGGAATGAAATAATGTCTTTTGCAACCATTTGGATGGAGCTGGGGGCCATTATTCTAAGTGAGGTAACACAGGAGTGGAAAACAAAAAACCATATGTTCTCACTTATAAGTGGGATCTCAGCTATGGGTACACAAAGGCATACAGAGTGATATAATAGACTTTAGGGACTCAGAGGGGGAAGGATAAGAGATGGGCTAGAAATAAAAACAACTATACATTAGGTACAATGTACATTACTTGGGTGATGTGTACACTAAACTTGAATTTCAGAATTCAAGGCTATATAATTGATCCATGTAACAAAAAAACCACTTACACCCCCAAAGCTATTAAAAAATAAATAAATGCATACATACATACATACATACATACATACATAGGTTAAATTGTGGGGGGGATGAAATTATTTTGATGATAAACTGTAAAGGAGAATGGACAATAATAACCAGTATCCCTGGAAAAGTGTTAAGAAGCTTCTCTTATAAGGGCAGTGCCTAGTGCTTTGAGAGAATTCCAACTGTATTTTAGTGGCATTAGCATTTATTATTTGTAACTAAAACAAAGGTACTGTTATGCTCTGAATATATCACTATAATTCATATGTATTTATTGAGCATCATTATAAGCACTCTATTGCATTATCAAAATTAATTCTTATCCTATGAGATGACTATATTATCCACAGACCGGAGTTTAGGGAGGTAGAGTAACTTGCCCGAAGCGACAGATATCAAATGGATGAATTGGGACTTAACAAGGAAGTTTGAATTCAGAGCCCTCATTCTTAACTACAGATACATCTGCCATGCTTGAAATTCCAAGGTTCTTTAACTCTTAATATAAAATAGGTTTTCCTTCTTAATTTAGTTCCAGGCTTTCAGGGTACTAGAATATACGTTCTGAGTGCTTGCTGCTAGCCTCCCTGAGGAACATAAACATGAAACTGGAAGCTAATAATCAACTTCGAAAACTTTCACTGGGGCTACAACATATTGTTATTTTAAAATAGAAACCCTAAATCATTTGAAGTTTCTGTGGTGCAAATATACTTTTAAAAGAACTTGCCTGAAAACAGTGGACACGTTCTAATTTGTTGTATTGGGTATTGGGAAAGGGAGTAAGGAGGAGAACTGACCTTTGTATGCCTACTATGTATTTCAGACACATGATTCATATGAATAATCTATTTAAATTCTCATGAAAATTGTGTGAGGTGTGTATTTAAATAAGGAAACTGAGGTTCAGAAAGGTTAAGGCCATAGATTTATCAAGTCATAGAACTGGGTTTTTTCTTTAATCAAGTGCAAAATATTTGAAAACCTCCATTTTCTTCCACTACTCTATGCTTCCCTGCAGGAATATGACCCTATTGGTAGAATTTAGCCTTTTACTCATATTTTATGGTAAATTCCACATAACTAAAAAGGCATCTCATTAAATATAGGGTTGTCATATGGTTTTAATACACACAGTAGATTAAAATAAGATTCGTTTGCCTCTCTAAGAAATGTATACGTAATTTATCGATAACTTTCAATGTATTCTAATTTTATATTATGATTTCACTAAAATATAACTTTTGATCCTAAATGAAAACAGCAACAAGAATTAGCATTTATTGAGCTTTTATTGTGTGCCCAGTGCTATGCTAAGCACGTTAAATGTGCATTAAATTAATCATCACCTGTCTACCAGGTCCTCTGTATACTGGTTACCAATTGACTTGCCAGCTTCTAGAAAACAATTTTTCTCTCAGTGGCTCCCCCAGTGCTGATCCAGATTGTCGATACTCTGGCCTCAGTGAACATACAGCAGATTTAAGAAATTAAACATTCCAGGAGCAGGGCCTAAAAGTGTTCTTTTTTTTTTTTGGGAGATGGAGGTTCGCTCTGTCACCCAGGCCAGAGTGTAGTGGGGCAATCTTGGTTCACTGCAAACTCCACCTCCCGGATTCAAATGATTCTCCTGCTTCAGCCTCCCGAATGGCTGGGATTACAGATACCCACTACCACGGCTGGCTAATTTTTGTATTTTTAGTATAGATGGGGTTTTGCCATGTTCACCAGGCTGGTCTCGAACTCCTGGCCTCAAGAGATCCGCCTGCCTCAGCCTCCCAAAGTGCTAGGATTACAGGCATGAGCCACAGCGCCCAGCCAAAAGTTTTCATTTAAAATAAGCTTCTTTAACAAGTGAAAAGAACATGACAAAGTACATATCTTACTGGTTTAATATTTAGTCTGATGCATAAATCAGCTAATAAATTACTCATGATTCTAAAAAATACATCCAAACTGGTATGTGATGTATGCATTGAACATTAAACATGTTTAGTAAATCTTTAGTAGATTTTAATTTTCTAAAATATTGATCCAATCTCAGAAATGAAAATTATGTCCAGGGCACCCACCTCTCAAAGAGGAGAGTGTGACTAGAGTTCTTTTTTCATGTTTGGTGATAACATCCAAATCTGTTACATCTGGTCAGTGGAAGATTTTTCATACCTAATCAAATTTACAACACTCAGAATATGGTAGAGCACATTTATAGATGGATCTCACTTCTCTAGATATAAGGGTGTTTTAGTCTAAATATTTAAGTCTATTGTACTGTATTTGAGTATAGGAAATAAAGTATATGCCAGTCAGTTTGCTGAAATCCCTGCTGACATTGATTTGCAGTTATATTCATTCCTTTGTATCTTAGGAAGAATTTAAGATATTAGTTGTCTAAATTATAGATCTAGAAAGTAAATATGTATTTTGAAATACTTATGTGAAGTAAGTATGTGAACTCAAATACAAAGCCACATTACAATACTATTATAACTTCTACAAGTATGACATTTTTTGATGTGCTGGAATACTTTTACTCAAAATTGGATGTTTAGAATACTCAAGATACATAGCACATAAACTTTATTGATATTTATGTGCAGGATTGGACTTAACTACTATAGGCTCGCACAATGTAATTTGAAGAATACTCAGTGTTATGATTTTTTCTTTAAAATAGCTCTCCTGCTGACGCTACCTCAGTACATACAATTAAATTTCACTCTTAATCAAGGCCTTGAACATGACCGACAAAAGACTCCTGTTACCTGTGAAGCATCAAGCACTGTCTTCACATTGGAATTCAACTGTGTTTGATTACTTTTGAGTCACATGGTAAGGCCCTATATTGACCTAAATTACAGGGCTCAGAGAATTGCGATAGGTGATATAAATGGAAAACAAAATAAAAATAAAATTTTACTATCTTTCCAACTTTAGGATATAATACACACACACACAAATACACATATGCATTTTCATTCTCCTAAAACCTGCTTTATCCTCCAGACAATATCTTAATTGTTTCATTCTTTCCATATTACCTTGATTTCAATAAACTACTATGTAGAGTATAATAGTGAAGTGAATATTTACATTAAAGGCATTTAAAGGATTCTTAGTTTTACTTATAAAGAAATGTCTGAACTATGTTCTCCATGATGGGCAAAGCTTCTGAAAAGCCCAGTCCCTGAGGCATGCTCGTGGTAAATACCTAATCTGAATAGTTTAATTTTGTGTTATAGTATATTGTTGTGCCAAATTAAAGAAAGAATGGACTATAATCCTCTTATTATTTCCAGCCCAGGCTTTTAAAATGACAGTTTAGCTGCTTTTGTTTCCTAATAATACATGGTGATGTCGACATATAAATGTTCCATGCATTTTTGAATAAGACCCAATATTCAATAAACAAACCACAATCAAAGTTTGTACATGGTTTCATAAAGAGGGGAAGGAAGAGTTTATTGTGCTATATTCTTGCAAAATTGTTTTATGGATAAAAAAGGGGAAATGCAGTAATTATGTGTCAGACAAGGCTATGTTTAATTTTATAGTCCTTTCTGGACTTGTAAAGAGTAGTATATACAGCTATCATAAACTCTTGATCTAGTATCAGAATTGTGCAGGGTATTTTGTGTTCAAGAAAGGACAACCTTTAGGGAGGGGCAAGGTGAGATGTCATTAGAATCTTCCTTGCCATTTTCAACACCTTCACATTTAGTTACCATTTTCATTTGAATGCTTCCTTCTTTCTTTCGATGATGCCTTCCTAAAATCTCATCAACCAAATGAGTTTTAGCCTAGGCTGAGTAGCAAAGAAAAAAGAAAATGCTTCATGCATTTATTCATTTTTTTCATCCAGATCATATTCATTGAATATCTGCCATGTGCCAGATGCTGAGAACACCATGATTAACAAGGCATGTGTTTGCACTTAGGAGCTCTCAGTCTGTTGCAAAGAAGCAGACAAGAAAACCAAAGATAACAATGCAGTATGATACGAACCATAATAGAAACATACACAATCTTGGCTTAACTAATAGCCTGATGAGTTGGGGGGGTGGAGTGAGGTGGGGGTAAATGTATTTCCAGGAAGGCCTCCAGGAGGAAGTGAAGCAAGAGCAATCCTGAAGAAAAAGCCCAAGGTGATCAGCAGGGTGGAGGGAAAATGTTCCAAACAGGGAGATCAGAAAAATAGAAAGAAACAGAGCCATGAAAAAGCATGGTATATTCAGGGACATAAAGTAGTTTAGGTTGGCTGATGGGTGCTTTAGAGAAACATGGGTAGATATAACACTGAAGACAAAGCACAGACTGGGTGATGAAGGGGCTTCTCTATATTGCTAAAGACTTTAATTATATAAAGGGCTTTAGGGAACCATTGAAAGATCTTAAGCAGAGACAGTGGGAGTTGGTTTTTAGAAAGCTTACTCTAGAATAAAAGTGGAGAATGGAGAGAAGGTCAGATTGGAGACAGAGTTCTCAGTCAGAAATTCGTAACAAATTTTGAGATTCTATTCTGGAGCAGTAACACTGGCCATGTGAAACAGAGGACAAAATACCTGAGATATCGAGTTAAACAGTACCTTGTTACTAACTGATGTGGAGGCAAGCAGGCAGAGAAGGTTTTCTAGGATATGCCCTATTTTTCTTTTGAACTTTCACTGGCCAGAAAATTATATCAAGGAAAACAGATTTGTTGAAGACTGCAGATGGGATAGATGGAGTTCAACATTGCACATGTTGACTGAGCTTCAGGACATTTTGGCCAAGGGCTGTGAATGTAAAGAGAAAAGCCCACTAGGTGAGAACACAGATTGTGAACTTAAATTTCCTGAGTTTGAGATTTAGATTTGCTATTTATTAGCTAGGGGAATACTTGGAAAAGTACTTACCCTTTATAAGTCTCAATTTCACTACTAGAATTGTTATAAATATTAAATGTTATATTTCATTGAAAATGCATGCCAGTGGTCAACAGATTTTGCTCTTGTTATCATTATTAGCATAAAATAAGCAGTGTTATTTATATCTTATATTCAAGAGAATAAGTGGACTAGAGAGTTGGATTTAGAGCTATGGATTTGAGAGTCATCAGCATGTTAGTTGTTCTTATTTACTCTCTCATTTATGCCACAGTAATTGCTGTATAACAACCCCCAGATTCACCAGCCTTTGGATTAGCTGGACACCTCTTCTTAACTGGATTCAATTGTGTTTTTTCAGTCAGTTGTGGGTTGCTGACTTGGGGCTGGACTCTCTCATATATTGGAAGGTTGGCTGGCTATTGGCTGGTTTAGAAAAGCCTCAGCTATTTTTTCAAATGTGTCTCAAATTCCTGCAATTTGTTCCAGTATGTGCTTATTTATGGAAAGGCAGAGGTATAAAAGCAGAGAAGCCTAATTGTATATAAAAAGAAATGCATGTTTATCAAGCCTCTGCTTGCACAATGGTTGTTAACATCCTTTTAGCCACAAGAATTCACAAGTTTGATTTCAGTCATACTGGAGTAGATTACAGAATTAGCAAAGGGATATAGATATGGAGTAGGGGACATAAGTGAGACCATTATGTGCACAATTTGCCCCTGTATTTGTTGACCCAGAACTACAAAATCACATTCTGATTATAAAATAAAATTAGATTTTTTGTTTTTCATAAACATGACTCTTCCTATTAGATGGTATCTCCTACCCCATCTCAACCTGATTATTGTGTGTTGTTGCCCTTTTCTGTATTACTGTGGAAGATTCCTAAATCAGATTTCCACAGAGAGCCACTTTGAGACCCACTTCATGAAAGGTAACACTAAAAAGAGTGTTTTGATAAAAACTATGCCTAACATGAATCATTTGTCCCATAAATATTTATTGAAAATGTATGGTCTTCTAAAAGATCTAAGAATAGTGCTGAACAAGAGAAACATGTTTGCCTGAGAAATTTGCATTCTAGTAGGGCAATAGGCAATGAACAAGTAACAAAAAAATTCATATTTTAAAAGTATTGACAAAAACGTCAGCTGAATTAAATTTAAATACGTTTAATGGAACAATGAACAATGTGCAAATTGGGAAACCCCAGAATCACAGCAGCTTCATAGAGACTCCAGCACAGCCACGTGCTGGAAGAAGATTTATAAACAAGGGGAAATGACTAGAAATTGGAAGTGCGGTACAGAACAGCTGGATTGGTTACAGCTCAGTGTTTGTTTTATTTGAATCCTTTCATGACTTGCACAGACCACTGATGACATCTTTGGACTTTTTGACTTGTCCTAAAGATCCCTCTTTTTAAACAACCGCTCATTTTATTTTAGGACAAGGACAAGAATTTACCATTCAATATTCTTTCTTACATAAAATCTCTTTTCTTTATAACCTCCTTTGCATAGCTAGGGGACATGGCTAATTTCCCATATTCTCAGGTCTTATTTAGAATTTAATGTCTCCAAAATAAATTGAACAATTTTCAAAAGTTAAAGCAGTTTATGGCCTTAAAGCATTAAGCAAACCTAATATCTGACCCACATAATTTAGACTAAATATCTTTATCTTATCACTAATTTTTTTTTTTAGACAAAGTTTTACTCTTGTTGCCCAGGGTGGAGTGCAGTGGTACAGTCTCAGCTCACTGCAACCTCTACCTCCCGGGTTCAAGGGATTCTCCTGCCTCAGCCTCCCAAGTAGCTGGGTCTACAGGTGCCTTCCACCACGCCTGGCTAATTTTTGTATTTTTAGTAGAGACAGGGTTTCGCTATATTGGCCAGGCTGGTCTCGAACTCCTGACCTTATGGTCTGCCTTCCTCAGTCTCCCAAAGTGCTGGGATTACTGGCGTGAGCCACTGTGCCCAGCTAATTAAGCTGACTTTTAACCATAGCAGTCTTTAATAAAGTCCTTTTAAAATTTCTTATTACCTGACTTTAGCCAGGCCAAACAGCCAATATTTCTGGCTTTTAAACTATATCAAAAGTAGCCTCACAGGTGCTCTGAGAAAGGAAAATTCAAGACAGTTCATGGAGGGGAAGACAATTGAAAAATGGCAAAGCTTACCCAAATATCAATCAGAAAGGCTCATCCCCTAAGCTAGGAATTGAACCCTCAACCAAGGCCACCATTGTGAAAAGAAAAATCAAGGCCACATGGTTATAAGATCAAGTTCCCAAGGACATAACTGACCAGTTCCCAGGGCCATCTTGAACAGCAGGCTTATGGGGTTTTAGGCACACATTTTATCCTAAGGTACCCCTCTTTATGACAGAGCAATACTGAAAGACACAGCACACCAGAGTCACTACAGCTTAAGAACAGCCTCAGAATTCTTTTTCCTATTAATAACAGTGATTTTTACCATTCATTTAACCAGTATGCACAGAGAAAAAGAGGGAGAAAAGCCAGAAATCTGACTGGGAAGAAATTCTTACCCTTTTGCCAGCATGCTAGGTTCTGGGTTTTCTTTCCCTGAGTGGCCCTGGTGACCAAGCTTGCTGTACCATTGCCCTCGGGGCTAAGCCACATCATAAAGGAAAATTACCTTCTCTATTCTGACCAGAGCAAAATACATGTGATAAAACATAGACATTAGCCACTGTGCTTAGCACCCAGCATCAAACTGGCAAGGCTTAAATTTGCCCTCAGATGAGCCCTGTCATCTTTAATCCAACCTCTGACTAGGAGTTTCAACATGTGGTCTCTGGGAAAGATTGTTGCCCTAGTAACAGGAAAGATAGGAAAGGAAAAGCAGAGGAAGAAGAGTGTTGCCTGTGGCAGGGTGGGAAAGGTGAAGAGCTCAGGGAGGCCAGAGCAAGACCCATTTATTGCAGTGACACTGCCAAGTTCAGACATCCTCTTGTAAGTGGCAAAGGGATTTTTTCTAGTAGTCCCATCAGCTCTCAAGTTTACCCTTTTGAAGAGGAAAAAAGCTCACCATTTCCCATTGTCCTGTACATGCCTAATCCTGTCACCCATAGCCATCAGCAAAAAGTGTAAGACAGATTAATCCAAAGAGAATAGCAGTTAACATCCCATAGTGACAAACCTGTAAGATCTTAGGTGAAAGGGACTTTACTGAGAGCCCTCATTTTTAAATGTACTTCAATGTGTTTATTTTGAATGTTCCACTGTAAATTATCTTTTGTAAGATTTTGCCATTTCTGTAAGACTTTACTGCCCCCAGGCCTGATGTATAACCCAGAAAGAACTCAGTTTTCCAGAAATTAAGGGTTCCATTTTTACATTTTTACCTAAAATATTGACTTTAATCTCGGGTTTTCTTGATTAACTTAGCCAATGATTTTTTTTTCCTACTTAAGCATGCAAGAAAAATGAAACAAAGGGGTAGAACACAAAAATCCCTGTGAATTTTCAAAGGTTAAATTTTATGACCCCTGCAATATTACCCCTTACTACCAGTTTCCTTCTGACTCAGTCAGATGTTAAGAGGCCTCTAACTGAATCATAGCCTGTTAATTCCCCAGATCAAATCCATTCCTGGCCTCAGCCCAGTTTCTATCATGCTTTCCAAACCCAGATTGGATCAGATATTTGCTCAAAGAAACTTAGAAAGCTCAAAACACAAATCTGTGGAGCTCCAACATCCAAGAGAGAGCTTATGCATGCTCCCCAGCTGCTCGTAGAGATCAATAGACACAAGTGGGTCCTGCAGGTACCTTGCTTGTTCACTCAGTGCTCCCACGGATCACTAGAAGCTCTACTTCAGATCCCAATTCTGATACCATCTGATAGAAGAAAAACTTTAGCTGAGTTAAATTTAAAGAAGTTTAATTGAGCAATGAACAATTTGTGAATCAGGAAGCCCCCAGAATCGCAGCAGATTCACAGAGAATCCAGCACAACCACGTGGTGGAAGAAGATTTATAGACAACAAAAAAGAAATGACCTACAGAAATTGGAAGTGAGGTACAGCATGGCTGGATTAGTGACAGCTCTGCCTTTGCCTTGTTTGAACATAGTTTGAACACTCAGCAGTATATGACTGGTTCAAGTACGTCTGCTGGGATTGGCCAAGATTCTGCTATTTTTACAGATACATGCTCGTAAGTTAGGTTTTCAGTGTTGTGTACCTATTAAGCTAGGTTGCAGTTTGTCCACAAAGACTCAAATATAGAAGAACGGAGTTCTTCTCAGGTCACGTTTAGTTCACTTTAATAGTATGATGGAGTGTATGAGAAATATAAGACAGAGCAAGTTCAAAGAGAATTAGTTGGAATTATAGAAAGATTGCATGGGGGGGGGGGTTCGAAAAGGCTTCCCCATCAGGTTATCTTTTGAGTTCAGCCATGAAGAAATCTGAAGTGAGAGTACTCCAGGTGGAAGAAGTAAAAAGTGCTGAAGGCTTGAGATGGAAACACACTACTTCATTAGTATATCAGAAGGTGTGTCATACTGCTGAAACGTAATAAATGAGTAAAATGAGATGAGAAGGAACCAGAACTTGGGGTCTTGCATGGCATGGTAGCATTTGGAGTTCATTCCAAATACAAAGTGAAGCCATTGGAGGGTTTTAAGCAGGACAGAGACCTGCTGTGATTATTGAGCAGTGGAGCTCTTTGGGACAGTCTAATGACTACAATTCTACCTTCTGGCCCAGAATCTCTCATCTGCCTGGAGCAGAGGATATTTTCTGTCTTCTACAGATAAACACTGTTGATACCATAATTTTCCAGTTGCTGACAGATTATAGTTTAGTTTCTCTAAATAAACTATTCAGACAAATTAAGGTATTATCACTTTCTCCATTACTTTTCATGATTTCATACTTTTTCTTCATATCTCTTCCTCCTGAAAAGCTCCAAGGTATTTGTCTTTCATCCATCACCTAAAGAGTGTGAATCCGTTTACATGGGTCATAGGAAATAGGAGGACATGGGATGGCTTTCTAGCTGATGTATAGCTAGTTCACTGCCAGCCCTTTCTGCTGGTGTCCTCCCTGCAGCTCTATCTTGTAGTATACCTGAAAAGCACTGTACCCCACAAGAACCCCCCTCCAGAGTTCCCTGCTGTTAGAAAATCTAGGAGGCATGTCCTTTCCTCAACTATCCATCCTTCAGCAATAGGTCTACTCTTTATTCTCGGCTGGTAAGATCCTTTGGTCCCAGTGAGTGGTTTCTTGATGCAAGGTGGGATGACTTGCAAATTTGCTAGTATCCATGGCCTATTCTAGCTCACTGGAAACTGAGGATTTCCTGTAAAACCGCAGCTGCTTTACAAGAAACTGGAGGCAAGTTTCATCCTGTGTAGGTTAGCTGTAATGCTCTGTCTTCCTTCTGTGTGTGTGTGTCCCATACTTCAACAGTCTCCTCTGTGCTCAGTGAACTATAATGGCAAACTACCGTCAGTCCTTATGTTTAGAACCATTGCCTGACCCCAATTTCAGAAAAATTTTCTGGTGGTTGAGAGAATATTTTCAAGGAAATATTCATGTATGAATCAGACATCCCAATGAAAAGAAGCCCCATGAATATGAAAATAAAAATGTCAACAACATGACTTACCTCCTATGGTCTGAATGTGCTCACCCACCACTCAGTTCCTATGTTGATACCTCATCCCCAGTGTAATAGTATTAAGAGGTGGGGCCTTTGGGAGGTGGGGTCATGAGC
The DNA here is from genome assembly GCF_002776525.5 of Piliocolobus tephrosceles. Classification (NCBI taxonomy): domain Eukaryota; kingdom Metazoa; phylum Chordata; class Mammalia; order Primates; family Cercopithecidae; genus Piliocolobus; species Piliocolobus tephrosceles. Next base: position 52,584,181 of record NC_045444.1, read on the forward strand.
TCAAAGTCTTTATGAATGGGGTTACAGTCCTATAAAAACAAGCTCAAGGGATCTTGTGTACCCGTTCGCCGAGTGCGAAGAGGTAGAAGGCGCCATCTATGAAGCAGAGAGCTAGCACTCAGCAGGCATTTAATCTGTTGGTGCCTTGATCTTGGACTTCCCAATGGCAAGACTGAGAAATAAATATTTGTTGTTTATAAATTACACAGTCCTAGGTATTTTGTTATGGCAATCTGAATGGACTGAGACAACTCCCCCAACAGAAAATGCAAAAAATTCTAATGCACCAAAAAGACTAATTTCTCCTAGAAAACCCCTTTCTTTTTTCCAAATTCTTTTAATCATCTTCTCCTACAGGTGGGTGAGGATTAATGCATTATATTTGTCTTGTTTCATCAGTTGTCCCTGTCTTAACGCAGAGAATATCTAAATACACCTGAGCCATTTATATTCCATTTTCAGTTAAAACTGGCTTGGGATTGTCAGAAGAAAATGAATGGTGGCATGAATCTACTGCCACAGATAAATATTTTATTTGTCAATCAATTACCTATGATATATTAAGGGCACCTCTTTATGCTACATAAAGAGGAGCTTAGAGAAGAAAGGGGCAGGTTGTGGCTATGTAGAAGCTGAAACAAAGAGAGAAATTAGGAGGCCATTATGAAGAATCAAGAAAGATAATAAATTAGACTAATTAAAACTACCATGTATTTTCTTCCACAGAGAGGACTACCAGAGAAATAGGTACTTGTAGATAGTGAATGTTTCTTCTTTGTTCATTTATCACTTTTGAGAAGATATGGCTTTTCTCTAAGCCTTGAGTGTATTAGTCTATTCTCATGCTGCTATTAAAGACATGCCTCAGACTGGGTAATTTAAACAGGAAAGTGGTTTAATTGATTCACAGTTCAGCATGGCTTGGGAGGCCTCAGGACACCTACAGTCACGGCAGAAGAAGAAGCAAACACATCCTTCCTCAAATGGCAGCAGCAAGAAGAAGGAGAGCAGAGCAAAGGGGGAAGTGCCTTATAAAACCATCAGATCTTGTGAGAATTCACTCACTCTCATGAGAACAACAAGAGGATAACCATGCCCCATGATTAAATTACCTCACACAGGGCCCCTCCAACCACATGTGGGGATTATGGTAATTACAATTAAAGATGAAATTTGGGTGGGGACATAGCCAAACAATATCATTGGGTACACCCTGAGGACAAGAACAAGGAAACTGTGCTGGAAAAAGTTATATTGAAAACAGCATTTTAGAGGTATTAACTTTATTTTGGAGTTATACAAGCTAGTATAAATACTAACATGAAATTGTTTTAAGCAAAGCATTTCTCTTCAGGCCTTTGAAATGTCTGACTAGGCACTTAATGGTTGAATTTTATTATTGGTTTAAATAAGGTATAAACCCTGAAGGAAAACTGCAGGAAATCTAGAATCTGGGATATAAATATGTAAGCAATAGCTGGTTAGTTTGCAACTTTAAATAGATGGATTTGACACACTGCTAGAGTCTGAATGTGTTTGTCCACACACCAAATTCATATGCTGAAATCTTAACCTCCAAGGCAATAATCTTAGGATGTGGAGCCTTTGGAGGTGATTAGGTCACCAGTGTGAAGCACTTCAAAATGGGTTTAGTGCCCCCATAAAAGAGACCTCAGAGAGACCACTTCCCCCATCTGCCTTGTGAGGTTACATTGAGAAGACAGGCCTATAAGGAAGCAGGTCATCAGACACTAAATCCACTGCCATCTTGATCTTGGACTTCCCAGCCTCCAGAACGCTGAACAATAAATTACTAGTGTTTCTTAGCTACTCAGTCTATGGTATTTTGTTATAGCAGCCTGAATGGACTAATTTTGAAGTTTTAAAAATCTGATCATGTGTCCTTTACGACGAGCTGTATAGAGATTGTTTAACAATTTCAGTTAATTTTTTTATTTAAGAAAATTGAAAAATGGATGGTAATGTCTCCATTTTAATAATTTCAAAATATACATTATTTAATTTTAGGAGGTAATGTCAGAAAATAATCAAATAGAACTCCTCTGCCTTCATCAAAATGAGTAGAAAATGTAATTATTATTTTATCTTGAATAGTTGCATTATGTCGATACCTTAAAAGTTTTAGTGCCAAATTCATTTTTTTGGTATACATGTACAGTGAGTAATGAATTTAGAATCAAATCTTATTGCACACACATGCTCACACATATACACACATACTTAATGCATGTACACACCCTAAAAACCGTGACAGGGCCCTTAGGATCAGGACAATAACCTGTTATACACATTTTTATAATACAAATTTGTCAGTTTGACAAGATTTTTCCCTTATTAAGTCTCACTCCCATGTGTATGTGAGTCTTTTCTTTTAAAAATACACAACAGTTTAGAATGGCACAAGTGCAGAGTAGAGCTGATAGTGTGATTGATCATAGCTGAGCTGAATTTAGAAACTAGAATTACAGAAATTTGCTTTGCTTAAACTGGGGCTAGGGATCTTAGTGCTTTACCTACTTGACCTCTTGCTTTCATTCTTTTGAGAGACTCAGTTCCAAGAATTGTACTTTTCCTGCAGGGTATAAGTGACGGTAGTGAAAGTGCAGAGGTGGCAGTCAACAATAACGTAGACTTGATGGGTGGATGAGCATGTATGTCTACCTGATTGCTGTACCTTCACCATGCTTAAACACCACTACACCTTGCTTCCCATTAGTCTGCAATATATACATATTTTGCTAGATATGGCTTGGAAGAATAATACAACTTGTCATTGTTCATATCACTTTCATAGAAACAGTCCCTCTAGAACCTTACAACTCAGAGTGTGGTCCACAGAAGGAAAACATCAACCTGACCTGGGAGCTATTTAGGAATGCAAAATCTCCAGTCCTGCCTCCAACATACTGAATCAGAATCTTCATCTTACTAAGACGCTTAGGTGATTTTATTATATACTAGCATTTTAAAATCTGTGCTCTAAAACAGTGGTGCTCAACAATGGTTACACATTAGAAACTTCTAGGGCACTTTAGAAAACATTAGAACCGGTGCCCTTCCTCAGTTGAATTAATACGAATAAGAAGGCTGGACTCTGGGAATTGGCCTTTATGACATAATAGGAAATATGTATTTGATCTCTGTCCCTAATTCCTAGCAAAGAGTTTCTAAAACTCACATAACTTTGAGTGATAGGGGTGAGAGGAACGTATTTTGTTATAATATTCAGTCATACTCCCCAGCTAGGAGTGTCTTTCTTTATAATATTTGGTCTTATTCACTGGTTCCTGACACAAGATCTTCTAAGATTTTGGAATCTCCCGAGTGTTAAGAGTATGTCTTTTTGTGTGCTAATGAGATGACTGGTGGCTAGATGTTGCTGGATAATTTTAGGATAGAGCTGGTCACCAGAAAGTGTAAAATCTTAGACTATTTAGCCCTGTTCCCCATCCTGTGGGGAGTGGAGAGTTGCTAGAGACGGAGTTAATAATCGATGATGCCTGTGTGATTAAGGCTCTATGCAAATCCCTAAACTAAAAGGTTTGGAGAGCTTCTGGGGTGGTGAACACCCAGGAGGGTGACACACCAGGACAGGGAATAGAATTCCATACCCCTTCCCACGTACCTCACTCTATGTACCTGTTCATCTAGCTGTTCAACTGTGGCCATTGTAATCTACTTCATAATAAACGTGAAATAAGTAAATGCTTCTCTGAGTTCTGTGAACCATTATAGCAAGTTATCAAACATGATGTGGAGGTTATGGGAATCCCCAGCTTATAACCACTTGGTTAGAAATACAGGTGACAACCTGGGTCTTGCAGCTGGCATCTGAAGTGGAGGCAATCTTGTAAATGGAGCCCCTAATCTGTGTGTCTATACTAACTCTCAGTAGTTAGGATCACAATTAAGCTGTAGGACACCCCGCTGGTGTCTGCAGAAAAGTGGAGAATTGCTTGGTGTGGAAACCCCACACATCTGGTGTCAGAAGGGAAGTGTAAGTAGATAAATAGTTGTATTTTAACATTAGAAAAAATGTTTCCCTGGTGATTTTAAGTTCTCTAAGTTATGAATCACTGTGAAGGGCTTAAAACCTGGGAGTGTCATCATTGATTCCAGATACCTTATATGTTATATTCCGTCTGTGCCAACTGATATAATATGAGAACAAGAACAAAGGAAGTCTAGTAGGGTAACTAGACTGAACTTACTGGGTCAATCTTCTGCCTGGAATAGTGGCTGGCTCCATTACCCATGCCAACCAAGACTCTCTGAATTCACAGCCAAAAGTTGTAGACTAGAGGTTAGATAGGACTCGAAGACTCAAAAATGATTTGACATGGAACTCTGTAGTTACAACATTTCTGTGACCTTTTTTTTTCTGAGGCTGCATTTCGGCAGAGAGAAGATTATATAGAAAGAATCTATGAGGCATAGGGGTACAGCAACAGTTCTAGAAGCTCAAAGTTACTCTTGTAATTACTACTGTTAGTGTGGTAAGCTCCTAATCTAAAAGAACCTAATTATTTTCTAAACTCTGAATTATGGGATACAGTCTCCCAGATTTGCCTAATCTGTTTATTTTCTTTGCTACCCATGAAACTGAAGAATGTATATTCCTGGTCTGGACAATCTACTTCAGAAAACAGGGAAAGAAATTTTTTTCTTGACTGCACATCTTGTTTCCCTGTTCCTTTTTCTTTTGATCAGCTTGAATACCTATAGTATCAAACTTGTGCTGACTTCCAGAAGGCAGGGCAATCTCAATTCAGAATGACATTTCTGCTAGACATTTTAAATAAAGTATATGATTCAGTTCTCCAGAGAAACAGACCAAATAGGATATATGTAGATATACAGGAAGATTTATTGTAATTTATTGTAAGGGGTTGGTTCATGTAATTGTGGAGGCCGATAAGTCATCATATACAGAATCACCCAACTACTTCTTATAAGTGGTTAATTAGGAGTATTCAATGCAGATATTTTGCATGTCTATAAACACTTCACACTGTGTACTACTCGTGCTCTCTTTACTACTAGAAATAGTCACAGCATCTTTAAATCTAATCAGATTAGCAAGCCAATTCCAAAACCCTAGAACTAATTCAGAAAACTTATTCTTAAAATTCTGTTCCTCTAGAACCACTTTTGCTACCAAAATCTACATTACTCTGGGTTCTCTAGATAAACAAAAAACAGTATCTATACCTATATACATACATATATCCATTTATAGACACTGCATGACATTGCAGTCAACGATAGACTCCATATATGATGGTGGTTCCATAAGATTTTAATGGAAGTGCTCTATTCAGATGTACCATTTTTATCTCTTGTACTGTATTTTTACTGTACTTTTTTATGTTTAGATATGTTTAAGCACATAAATACTTACCACTGTGTTACAATTGCCTACAGTATTCAATATAGTAACATGCTGTACAGGTTTGTAGCCTTGGAGCAATAGGGTTTAAGACATAGCCTAGGTGTGTAATAGGCTATACCATCTAGGTATATAAGTACACTCTATGATGTTCATACAATGATGAAATTGCCTAACAACACATTTCTTAGAGTGTGTCTTCAAGTGATGCATCTCTCTCTCTGTGTGTGTGTGTGTGTGTGTGTGTGTGTGTATGTGTGTAGTCCTTCCTCAGTATCCATGATAGATTGGTTTTAGTACCCCTTGCAGGTACCAAAACCTGGCATCGTGTTTGCATACAAGTTATGCTTATCTTCCTGTATACTTTAAGTCATCTCTAGATTACGCATAATACCTAATATCATGTAAATGCTGTGAAAGTAATTGTTTTACTGTATTGTTTCAGAAATAATGACTAAAGAAAAATCTGTAAATGTTCAGTACGTATGCAACTACTCATTTTTTCTCAAATATTTTCTAACCGGCCAGTTGAATCTGTGAATATAAAACCCACAGAGCTGAAGGGTTGGCTGTACACATACACATGCATAAACACACACACACAAATAGACATAGATATGTAGAGATATATAGAGACTTATTGTGAAGGATTGGCTCATGCTATTTTGTAGGTTAAGAAGTCCCATGATCTGCCACTTGCAAGCTGCAGACCCAAGATAGCCTGTGATAGATACGGTTCCATTCCAAATCTGAAAATCTGACAACCAGAGGAGCCAACAGCATAAGTCTCAGTCTAAAGGCTGGACAACTGACAGCACCAGTATCAGAGGGCAGAAGATGTATGTCCCATCTCAAGCAGAGAGCAGAGTCTCCCTTCCTCCACCTTTTTGTTCTATTTAGGCCCTTAACAGATTGCATTATGCCCATCACATTGGTTAGGACAATTGTTTTTCACTCAATCTGCAGATTCAAATACTAGTCTTTCAGAAACACTCTCATAGATACATCCAGAAATAGTGTTTTATGAGCTATCTGGACATCCCTTAGCCTAATCAAGTTGACACATACAATTAACTACCACACAAAGTCTTTTCTTTCTCTCTGTTGCTCCATTTTGATCATCTTTATTTCAGAACCCTTCAATAAATCTTGTGGCTGGTTTATAGATGCTGCATTCCAAGTGTTTAGAAAACCTGAGGCCGGGCACAGTGGCTCAAGCCTGTAATTCCAGCATTTTGGGAGGCCGAGGTGGTTGGATCACCTGAGGTCAGGAGTTTGAGACAAGCCTGTCCAACATGGTGAAACCCCGTCTCTACTAAAAATACAAAAAAATTAGCTGGGTATGGTGGTGGGCGCCTGTAATCCCAGCTACTCTTGAAAAAAAAAATATATCAATTAGATTTTTTTTTTTTTTACCACATTTTATGCATTAACCCTTAACAAGCAAGTAATATAAAAGGTGTGCTTTGGAGCAAAGCAAAATGACTAATTTTTGCTATAAAATTTTGTGTAAGGTAAGCTCATTCTTTTAAGAGAAAACTCTGCCCTACCTAAGGACTAAAACAAATCTTACATTTTGTACATTGGAAGACTCTTTCTAAACTACTCTAAATGAAAGTGTTATTTTGATTCAAAACTTCCCATTTCCCCCATGCCATTAAGAGCAGGTTAGATTCAAGAGGGGAGTGGTTCCAAGATGGCCAAATAGGTACAGCTCCCAGCATGAGTGATGCAGAAGCTGGGTGATTTCTGCATTTCCAACTGAGGTATAGTGGGTTCATCTCACTGGGGCTTGTCGGACAGTGGGTGCAGCCCACGGACTGTGAACCAAAGCAGGGCAAGGCATCGCCTCACTTGGGAAGCACAAGGGGTTGGAGAATTCCCTTTCCTAGCCAAGGGAAGCCGTGACAGATGGCACCTGGAAAATCGGGCCACTCCCATGGTAATACTGCACTTTTCCAATGGTCTTAGCAAATGGGACACCAGAAGATTATATCCCACACCTGACTTGGAGGGTCCCACACCCATGGAGCCTTGCTCATTGCTAGCACAGCAATCTGAGTTTGAACTACAAGGTGGCAGCGAGACTGGGGGAGGGGCGTCTGCCATTGCTGAGGCTTGAGTAGGTAAACAAAGCTGCCAGGAAGCTCGAACTGGTGGAGCCCACCACAGCTGAAGGAGGCCTGTCTGCCTTGTAGACTCCACCTCTGGTGGCAGGGCATAGCTGAACAAAAGGCAGCAGAAACTTCTGCAGACTTAAATGTCCCTATCTGACAGCTTTGAAGAGAATAATGGTTCTCCCAGCATGGAGTTGGAGATATGAGAATGGACAGACTGCCTCCTCAAGTGGGTCCCTGACCCCCGAGTAGCCTAACTGGGAGGCACCTCCCAGTAGGGGCTGACTGACACCTTATGCGGCCGGGTGCGCCTCTGAGACAAAGCTTCCAGAGGAATGATCAGGCAGCAACATTTGCCATTCTGCAATATTTGCGGTTCTGCAGCCTCTGCTGGTGATACCCAGGCAAACAGGGTCTGGAGTTTACCTCCAGCAAACTGCAACAGACCTGCAGCTGAGGGTCCTGACTGTTAGAAGGAAAACTAACAGACAGAAAGGACATCCATACCAAAACCCCCTCTGTATGTCACCATCATCAAAAACCAAAGGTAGATAAAACCACAAAGATGGGGAGAAACTAGAGAAAAGCTGAAAATTCTAAAAATCAGAGTGCTTCTTCTCCAAAGGAATGCAGAGCCTCAACAGCAACAGAACAAAGCTGGACAGAGAATGATTTTGACGAATTGAGAGAAGAAGGCTTCAGAAGATCGTTAATAACAAACTTCTCCAAGCTAAAGGAAGATGTTTGAGCCCATTGCAAAGAAGCTAAAAACCTTGCAAAAAGATTAGACAAATGGCTAACTAGAACAAACAGTGTAGAGAAGACCTTAAATTACCTGATGGAGCTGAAAACCATGCCACGAGAACTACATGATGCATACAAAAGCTTTGGTAGCTGATTCGATCAAGTGGAAGAAAGGGTATCAATGATTGAAGATCAAATGAAGGAAATGAAGCGAGAAGTTTAGAGAAAAAAGAGTAAAAAGAAATGAACAAAGCCTCCAAGAAATATGGGGCTATGTGTAAAGATCAAATCTACGTCTGATTGGTGTACCTGAAAGTGAAGGGGAGAATGGAACCAAGTTGGAAAACACTCTTCAGGATATTATCCAGGAGAACTTCCCCAACTAGCAAGGCAGGCCAACATTCAAATACAGGGAAATACAGAGAGTGCCACAAATATACTCCTCAAGAAGAGCAACTCCAAGACACATAATTGTCAGATTCACCAAAGTTATAGGAAAAAATGTTAAGGGCAGCCATAGAGAAAGGTCGGGTTACCCACAAAGGTAAGCACATCAGACTAACAGTGGATCTCTCAGCAGAAACTCTACAAGCCAGCAGAGAGTTGGGGCCAATGTTCATTATTCTTAAAGAAAAGAATTTTCAACGTAGAATTTCATATCCAGCCAAACTAAACTTCATAAGTGAAGGAGAAATAAAATCCTTTACAGACAAGCAAATGCTGAGAGATTTTGTCAACACCAGGCCTGCCTTACAAGAGCTCCTGAAGGAAGCACTAAACATGGAAAGGAACAACCAGTACCAGCCATTACAAAAACATGCAAAACTGTAAAGACCGTCGATGCTAGGAAGAAACTGCATCAACTAATGAGCAAAATAACCAGTTAACATCATAATGACAGGATCAAATTCACACATAGCAATATTAACCTTAAATGTAAATGTACTAAATGGTCCAATTAAAAGACACAGACTGGAAAACTGGATAAAGAGTCAAGACCCATCAGTCTGCTGTATTCAGGAGACCCATCTCACATGCAGAGACATACACAGGCTCAAAATAAAGGGATGGAGGAAGATCTACCAAGCAAATGGAGAACACAAAAAAGCAGGGGTTGCAATCCTAGTCTCTGATAAAATAGACTTTAAACCATCAAAGATGGCAGACAAAGAAGGCCATTACATAATGCTAAAGGGATCAATTCAACAAGAAGAGCTAACTATCCTAAATATATATGCACCCAATACAGAGCACCCAGATTCATAAAGCAAGTCCTTAGAGACCTACAAAGAGACTTAGACTCCCACAGAATAATAATGGGAGAATTTAACACCCCGCTGTCAACGTAAGACAGATCCACAAGACAGAAAGTTAACAAGGGTATCCAGGAATTGAACTCAATTCTGCACCAAGTATATCTAATAGACATCTACAGAACTCTCCACCCCAAATCAACAGAATATACATTCTTCTCAGCACCACATCACACTTATTCCAAAATTGACCACATAGTTGGAAGTAAAGCACTCCTCAGCAAATGTAAAAGAACAGAAATTATAACAAACTGTCTCTCAGACCACAGTGCAATCAAACTAGAACTCAATATTAAGAAACTCAAAACCACTCAACTACATGGAAACTGAACAACCTGCTCCTGAATGACTACTGGGTGCACAACGAAATGAAGGCAGAAATAAAGATGTTCTTTGAAACCAATGATAACAGACACAACAGACCAGAATCTCTGGGACACATTTAAAGCACTGTGTAGAGGGAAATTTATAGCACTAAATGCCTACAAGAGAAAGCAGGAAAGATCTAAAATTGACACCCTAACATCACAATGAAAAAAACCAGAGAAGCAAGAGCAAACACATTCAAAAGCTAGCAGAAGGCAAGAAATAACTAAGATCAGAGCAGAACTGAGGGAGATAGAGGCCCAAAAAATCCTTCAAAAAATCAGTGAATCCAGGAGTTGGTTTTTTGAAAAGATCAACAAACAAAATTGATAGACCACTAGCAAGACTAATAAAGAAGAAAAGAGAGAAGAATCAAATAGACACAATAAAAAATGATAAAAGGGATATCACCACCAACCTCACAGAAATACAAACTACCATCAGAGAATACTATAAACACCTCTTCGCAAATAAACTAGAAAATCTAGAAGAAATGGATAATTTCCTGGACATACACACCCTCCCAAGACTAAGCCAGGAAGAAGTTGAATCCCTGAATAGACCAATAACAGGCTCTGAAATTGAGGCAATAATTAATAGCCTACCAACCAAAAAATGTCCAGGAGCAGATGGATTCACAGCCAAATTCTACCAGAGATACAGAAAGAGAATTTTATACTGATATCCCTAAAGGACATTGATGCAAAAATCCTCAATAAAATACTGGCAAACCGAAGCCAGCAGCACATCAAAAAGCTTATCCACTACGATCAAGTGGACTTCATCCCTGGGATGCAATGCTGCTTCAACATACGCAAATCAATAAACGTAATCCATCATATAAACAGAACCAAAGACAAAATCCACATGATTATCTTAACAAATACAGAAAAGGTTTTTGACAAAATTTAACAGCGCTTCATGTGAAAAACTCTCAGTAAACTAGGTATTGATGGGACGTATCTCTAAATAATAAGAGCTATTTATGACAAACCCACAGCCAATATCATACTGAATGGAGAAAACCTGGAAGCATTCCCTTTGAAAACTGGCATAAGACAGGGAAGCCCTCTCTCACCGCTCCTATTCAACATAGTGTTGGAAGTTCTGGCTATGGCAATCAGGCAGGAGAAAGAAATAAAGGGTATTCAATTAGGAAAAGAGGAAGTCAAATTGTCCGTGTTTGCAGATGACATGATTGTATATTTAGAAAAGCCCATCATCGGCCGGGCGCGGTGGCTCAAGCCTGTAATCCCAGCACTTTGGGAGGCCGAGACGGGCGGATCACGAGGTCAGGAGATCGAGACCATCCTGGCGAACACGGTGAAACCCCGTCTCTACTAAAAATACAAAAAAAAAAACTAGCCGGGCGAGGTGGCGGGCGCCTGTAGTCCCAGCTACTCCGGAGGCTGAGGCAGGAGAATGGCGTAAACCCGGGAGGCGGAGCTTGCAGTGAGCTGAGATCCGGCCACTGCACTCCAGCCCGGGTGACAGAGCAAGACTCCGTCTCAAAAAAAAAAAAAAAAAAAAAAAAAAGAAAAGCCCATCATCTCAGCCCAAAATCTCCTTAAGCTGATAAGCAACTTCAGCAAAGTCTCAGTATACAAGATCAATGTGAAGAATCACAAGCATTCCTATACACCAATAACATACAAACAGAGCCAACCCATGAGTGAACTCCCATTTACAGTTGCTTCAAAAAGAATAAAATAGTTAGGAATCCAACTTACAAGGGATGTGAAGGACCTCTTCAAGGAGAACTACAAACCACTGCTTAATGAAATAAAAGAGAACAGAAAGAAATGGAAGAACATTCCATGCTCATGGATAGGAAGATTCAATATCGTGAAAATGGCCATACTGCCCGAGGTAATTTATAGATTCAGTGCCATCCCCATCAAGCTACCAATGGCTTTCTTCACAGAATTGGAAAAAACTACTTTAAAGTTCATATGGAACCAAAAAAGGAGCCTGCATTGCCAAGACAATCCTAAGCCAAAAGAACAAAGCTGTGGAGGCATCACGCTGCCTGACTTCAAACTATACTACAAGGCTACAGTAACCAAAACAGCATGGTACTGGTGCCAAAACAGAGATATAGACCCATGGGACAGAACAGAAGCCTCATAAATAATGCCACACATCTACAACCATCTGATCTTTGACAAACCTGACAAAAACAAGAAATGAGGAAAGGATTCCCTATTTAATAAATGGTGCTGGGAAAACTGGCCAGCCATATGTAGAAAGCTGAAACTGGATCCCTTCCTTACACCTTATAGAAAAATTAATTCAAAATGGATTAAAGACTTAAATGTTAGACCTAAAACCATAAAAACCCTTGAAGAAAACCTAGGCAATACCATTCAGGCTATAGGCATGGGCAAGGACTTCATGACTAAAACACCAAACGCAATGGCAACAAAAGCCAAAATAGACTAATTAATCTAAAGAGCTTCTGCACAGCAAAAGAAACTGCCATCAGAGTGAACAGGCAACCTACAGAGTGGGAGGAAATTTTTACAATCTACCCATCTGACAAAGGGCTAATACCCAGAATCTACAAAGAATTTAAACAAATTTACAAGAAAACGTCAAACAACCCCATCAGAAAGTGGGCAAAGGATATGAACAGTTCTCAAAAGAAGACATTTATGCAGCCAATAGACACAATACAAAATGCTCATCATCACTGGTCATCAGAGAAATGCAAATCAAAACCACAATGAGATACCATCTCACACCAGTTAGAATAGCGGTCATTAAAAAGTCAGGAAATAACAGATGCTGGAGAGGATGTGGAGAAATAGGAACACTTTTACACTGTTGGTGGGACAGTAAACTAGTTCAACCATTGGGAAGATAGGTGCTGATTCATCAAGGATCTAGAACTAGAAATACCATTTGACCCAGCCATCCCATTACTGGGTATATACCCAAAGGATTATAAATCATGCTGCTATAAAGACACATGCACACGTATGTTTATTGAGGCACTATTCACAATAGCAAAGACTTGGAACCAACCCAAATGTCCATCAATGATCAACTGGATTAAGAAAATGTGGCACATATACTCCATGGAATAGTATGCAGCCATAAAGAAGGATAAGTTCATGTCCTTTTTAGGGACATGGATGAAGCTTGAAACCATCACTCTGAGCAAACTGTTGCAAAGACAGAAAACCAAACACCACATGTTCTCACTCATAGCTGGGAATTCAACAATGAGAACACTTGGACACAGGGTGGGGAACACCACACACCGGGGCCTGTTGCGGGGTGGGGGGAAAGGGGAGGGATAGCATTAGGAGATATACCTAATATAAATGACGAGTTAATGGGTGCAGCACACCAACATGGCACATGTATACATATGTAACAAACCTGCATGTTGTGCACATGTACCCTAGAACTTAAAAGTAGAATAATAATAATAATAATAAAAAGAAATTTAAAGGCTCACCAAGTGTTTCATTGCTACTACTTACCATTACTTTCCATGATTCACAAATTGATTTTCTGGCTTTATATCTGCAAGACACAGTGGGCATTGTAGTACAATAATTTTTCATAGTCTGATAAGTAGGGGGATGATGAACGAGACTTCATCCCAGTCTCCCCTAAGTGGGCTACTTAAAATGATGTTGTTTTGAAGTTATCTTTATTTTAATGTTCTTTTCTCTCCATTGCTTTTCAAAGCCCTCTGGAAATTACATTTCTTTCTCTATCAGTTATTAAATCCTACAGATTTCTTTTGTTCCCTCAAATATAGAGGTTATTTCAGTACATGAAGCTGGAGAATGAAACAGATGAACACCTTGTGCTAGCCCATGTCTGAAGATAGGACAGGCAGGTGTTATTAATTCCAGGTTATGATTAAATATTATTGATTAGAAAGAAAGTTCTAAAAATGAGTGATAAAAGAAATATCCTCAAAAGGATGACCTGGCTAGAGAAGTTAAAATGTAGTAACACTCTAGATTTCTTCCCTCCATCCTACGCTTCAGCTTTCTGTAGGTACTTATGTTAGTTACAAAAAGCATAATACACAGAAGGATCACAGTGCAGCCATCTGTGTCTTTAGTGTTTCTCCTCTCAGAAGCTTCCTGCATTTATTTGAGGAAGAACCGATCCGACCCCCTGGGGTATCAAAATTCCTTCTGGACACCCCACAGGATATGGGGAATAATATCACGCCCCTCTCCCCACCTGGATATTACGATCCACACCACAGGGGGGTGCACGCAGCCCCCGTAAGGTGGGGAGTAATATCACCCCTTCTCCCCAGTTATTACGATCCATGGTGGACACACATCGTGTTTACGATATTGTGATTTATATCATCTCCCCCTTTGGAAACTACAAACTATATCACTGATAGGTGTCCACCCTCTGCAGTATCGAGAGTAATGTCATCCTCTTTTCTCCTGGATATGAAGAACGATATCACAGGAGTGTTTCTTCTCCCTGCAATACTGGGTGTTGTCTCATCCTATCCCACGTTGAAGTTAGTAACTATATCACTGCAGGCCTGTACACCCCTGTGATATTTAAAGTAATATCATCCTCTTCTCTCCTGGGTCACGGGAACAGTATCACTATGGGGTGTACACTTTCTGCAGTTTTGGGAGTAATATCATCCTCTCCACCTTTGGATATTACGGACAGTATCACTGTGGGGGTTCAAACCCCATTTGATATTGGGAATAATATTTTCCTCTCTCCCCTGCATATTAGGAAAAATATCACAGAGTGGGTGTACTCCTCCTGCGACATGGGGACTCATCATCTTCTGGATATTAGAATATCACGTGGATGTGTACACTTTCTGCGATATTTGGAGTAATGTCATCCTCTCCCCTTTGAATATTAACAATATCGCAGGGGGGATGTCCACCCTCTGTGATATTGGGCATAATAACAGGCTGTCTGCCCCCCCACACTTGATATTAGAAACAATATTCCAGGGTGGGTGTACACCTCCAGCTATATGGGGAGTAATATCATCCTCTCTCTTCCTGGATATTAGAAGCAATATCACAGGGTGGGTGTAGACAGCTTTTGATATTGGGAGTAATTTCATCCTGTCTCCCTCTGGATATTAGGAACAATCTCACAGAAGGTGTGTACACTCCCTGCGATATTGGGGGTAATATCATTTTTTTTGATATTAGGAGCGTATTAGGAATACGCTCTGAACATTAGGAGCAATATCACCGGGTGGATGTACACCCACTGTTGGGAGTAATATTATGCTCTACCCCCTGGATCTTAGGAGCAATATCACAGGGTGAGTGTACACCCACGGCGATATTGGGAGTAATATTATGCTCTCCCTATCTGGATATTAGGAACAATATCACAGGTGGGTGTATGCCCCTTGCGGTATGCAGAGTAAAATTATCTTCTCTTCCTTTAGCTATTAGGAACAATAATATCACGGGGTGGGGGTTTTGTATACTCCGTACACTATTGGGATGAATATTATTCTCTCTTCTTCTGGATATTAGGAATAATATCATGGGCAGGGTGTACACCCCCTGTGATATTGGGAGTAATATCATCTTCTCCCACACTGAAAGTAGAAACAATATCATTGGGGGCCTGTACACCCCCTGTAATATTGAAAGTAATATCATCCTCTTCCCTCCTGGATCATGGGAACAACATAACTGGAGGGTGTACACTTTTTGCGATATTGGGAGGAATATCACCCTCTCCGCCTTTGAATATTAAGAACTATGTCACAGGGAAAGTGTACACCCCCTGCGATAATGGGAATAATATTATCCTCTCCCCTCCTGCATATTAGAAAAATATCACAGAGTGGGTGTACACCTCCTGCGATATGGGGAGTCATATCATCTCTCCCTTTCTGGATATTAGGAACATTATTACACAGGGGTGTACGCTTTCTTCGATATGGGGAGTCATATCAGGCTCTCCCACCCCTGCGTATTAGGAACAATAGCTGAGTGTGGGTTATGCCTCCTGCTATATGGGGAGTAATATCATCCTTTACCTGGATATTAAGAAGGATATCACAGGGTGGCTGTACAGTCTGCGATATTGGGAGTCGTATCACCTCCCCCTGCTCCTTCGGATATTAGAACAATCTCACAGAAGGTGTGTACCCTCGCTGCGATATTGGGAGTAATATCATTCTCTTCCGTGAATATTAGGAGCAATATTACTGGGTGAATGTACACCCAGTGCTATATTGGGAGCAATGTCATACTCTACTTTCTGGATATTGGGAGCAATATCACAGAGTGTATAACTGCTGTGATATTGAAAGTAATACCATTCTCTCCCTCCCTGGATGTTTGGAAAAATATCACAGGTGGGTGTCCACACCCTGTGGTATTAGGATAACATTAATATTAATAAATTATATTAATCATTAATATTTTTATGTTCATTAATATTATTAACATTAATATTACTCCAAGAACCTCATGGGGTGTACATTCTCACTGTGGTATTGTCATATTATTAATATTAAAGATCATTAATCCTGATGTTTATTAATATTAGCATTAGTGTTTAATCAATTTTAATTGCTAATACTATTTTAGTTTTAATATTATCATTAATTGTTAATAGCAAGCATTATTTCATTAATATTGATACTTAATATTAATAATATTGATAATCACTATTAGTATTAATAATTATTAATCATAATTATTAATTTTTTATATTCAAGGGTGGAGAGGGTGATAATACTCCCAATATCGCAGAAGGTGTACACCCCAATTTGATGTTGTTTCTAGTACACAGGAGGTAGAGGATGACATTACTCCAAATGTTGCAGTGGGTGTACATCCCTTATGTGATCTTTTTCCTATTAACCAGGATGGGAGAGGATGATATTACTCCCAATATCGCAGGAAGCTTACACCTTCCCTGTGATTTAGTCTCTAATAGTCAAAGGTGGAGAGATATTTATCCTAATTTTGCAGGGGGTGTACACCACCCATGTGATATTGTTTTTCATATCCGAGGGGCGAGAGGATGATATTACTCTCAATATCGCAGGAGGTGTACACTCCCCAGTGATATTATTCCTAATATCTAGGGAGGGAGAGGATGATACTACTCCCCATATCGCAGGGGAGTACACCCACCCAGTGATATTGTTCTTAATATCCAGGAAGGGAGAGGATATTGCTTCTGATATTGAAGAGGTTGTACACTCCCCCTGTAATATTGTTCCTAATATCCAGTGGGAGAGAGGATAACATTTTGCCCAACATTGCAGGGTGTACTCCGCGTGATATTGTTCCTAATATATAAAGGTAGAGAGGGTGATATTACTCCTAATATCTCAAGGGGTGTACACCCCCCTTATGATAATGTTCTTAATATTTAGGCGGGAAGACAATAATACTGCTACTATTCCCTATCGCAGGGGTGGACAACACCCCGCTGATATTGTTTTTAATATTCAGTGGGGGAGAAGATTATATTAATTCCAATATCACACGTGACACACCCCCTGTGATATTGTTCCTCATATCCAGGGGAAGAGAGAATGATATGAATCACAATATGGCAGGGGGTGTACATCGCCTCCATGATATTGTTCCTAATATCCAGCGTATGATATTACTACCAGTATCACAGGGGGTGTACACACATACAGGGAGGGAGACAATATTGTGGGGGGTGTACAGGCTCCCCTGTGATATTGTTTCTAATATTTAGGTGGGGAGAGGATAATATTACTCCCATTATCACAGAGGGTGTACACCCTTCCTGGGATATTTTTCCTAATATCAAGTGGGGGAGAAGATGATATTACTCCCAATATCACAGGGGGTGTACACCCCCGTGTTATTTTGATTTTAATATCCAGGTTGGGAGACGATGATATTACTCCCGAAATCGCAGGGATTGTAGACCCATCCTGTGATATTGTTCCAAATATCAAGGGAAAGATATTACTCTCAACAGTGCAGGCTGTGTACACACCGCTTGTGATATTGTTCCTAACATACATGAGGGGAGAGGGTGATGTGACTCTCAATAGAGCAGGGGGTGTACACCACCGCTGTGCTATTATTTCTTGTATCCAGGGCCGGAGAAAATAATATTACTCCCAATATAACAGAGTGTACACCACTCTTGTAATATTGTTCCTTGTAATATTGTAATATTACTCTTGTAATATTGTATGCCCCCCTTGTGATACTGTTCCTAATATCCCGGCTGTGGGGGAGACTGTGATATTACTGGCAATATCGCAGGTGGTGTGCACCTCCCCCGATACTGGTTCTAATGTCCAGCAAAGGAGAAAATAACACTATTCTCAATATGGTAGGAAGTGTACACTTCCCATGCAATATTGTTCCTAATATCCATGGTGGGAAAGGATGATATTACTCCCAATGTCACAGTGGGTGTACAACTCCCCTTTGATATTGTTTCTAACATTTAAGTGGGGAGAGGATGATATTACTCCCAGAGTCTCACAGGGTGTAAACTGCCCCTGTGATATTGTTCTCAATATCCATTGGGGGAGAGCATGATATTACTCCCAACATCGCAGGTGGTGTGCAACCCTCTTGTTATATTGTTCCTAATATCCAGGTTGAAAGGGGATGATGTCACTCAAAAAATCACAGGGAGTGTACACCTCCGCCTGTGATATTGTTCCTAATATCCCGGGGAAGAGAGGATGATATTACTCCCAAGAGTGCAGGATGTGTACACCCTCTTTGTGATATTATTCGTAATATCCATGGGGGGAGAGGGTGATATTACTCCCAATAGCACAGAAGGTGTACACCCTCCCAGTGATATTGTTCCTAATTGTCAGGGGGCAAAAGTATATTACTCCCAATATCACAGGGAGTATACAACCCCACATGACATTGTTCCTAATGTCCAGCGGGGGAGTGGATGTTACTAATATGCATAATTGTAGGAAGCGTACGCCATCCCCTGTGATATTGTTGCTAATATCCAGCAGGGAAGAGAATGATATTACTTCCAATATTCCAGTGGGTGCACACCCCACCTGTAATATTGTTTCTTATATCCATGGGTGAAAAGGATGATATTGCTACCAATATCGAAGGGGGTGTACACTCCCTCTGTGATATTGTTTCTAATATCTGGATTGGGAGAGAATGATATTACTCCCAATATCAGAGGTGGTTAACACCCTCCTTGTGATACTGTTTTTAATATCCAGGAAGTGAGACGATGATATTACTCCCAATATCGCAGGTGGATATGATATTGTTCCTAATATTCAGGGGATGAGAGTATATATTACTCCCAATACCCACAGGGGACATGGGGAGTAACATCATCCCCCCTCCCTCCCTGGATATTATGATCCATGATCGACACACGGCATTTTTATATGCTAGCTCATCCAGAAAAGTACACAAGAACTTAATTTGCATGTGTGTAGATGATGTGTTTAATTTGGTTTTGAATTTTTCTTTCACAATAGAGTAGATTTTCAACAAATCCTAAATAGTGTTCTTTTTACCAAGAAGATCTATATTTCAGGGTTTTGAAGTCTCTTCAAGACTAGTTTATTTTTACATAAACGAAAGACCTCCAAAATGTGAGCCTTAAGGATCAAAGATACTTTAAATTGAGTGGCTCAGTTGAATTGTAGATGGCTCTGGATTATAACTTAGAGAGACTTCTGTTTCCAAAGCAACAAAAGGCCTTTCATATTTATTAGAGTTTTTTGGTAAAGTGCAAAAGAATAATAAAATTATTTACCAAACCTGACTTTGTATATGTTCACTTTATGATTTTACACACACACACACACACACACACACACACACACACACACACACACACACACAAAGAACAAAAGTCTTTAAGTATTCAACTTATTTTCAATATTGGATATTTTGTATTGGTGAAAATAAAATTAATTATATAGAATTGCCATTTAATTGAAAAAAAATATGAACCTTGAACTCACTTTGGTTTGGAAACTCTGTTCTGTTTTTACATTTTTGGTATGTTTAAGGCAAAGAGCCTACATTTTCTGAGCATGTATTTCTCGTCTGTAAAATGGAAGTGATAATCATGACCTATTAGTGTAGTCATGAGGAATAAGCAAAATCACAAATGTAAAGCATTGAGTCCTCTATTTGATATATAGGAACTGCTCAATAAAGGGTAATTACATCAATGGGGTGATTTAATAATGATGTTTTCTTTCATTATTAGCCTCTCCTAGGGAAAGCAATCTTGAACCTTGGGAAAGCAATCTTGAACATTGTTCATGTTACAATCATACTTTTCAGTTTACACAGACAGCACACAAACAGCTACTTCGTGCATGTAATATCAGTTCCAACCCACTGGGCTTTTCAAAGAAATTGCTTTTATAAGCTAAACATGAATGAAATAAATTTTCTTACCTTGATAACTGTGTTAGAGGTCTTATGACTTTGCTTCTTTTTTGTATCATGCTGTTTAGAATATTAAGGTCACTAAAAATCACTTCTGTTAGAGATACTATAACTTTCTATAACTGAATATTCCATTCTTCATGTAAAAATGAGTGGTAATACAAGCTTTATTCTAATCATGTAAGTAACGCTGAGTATAGGGAAGTTCATCTAATAACTTTTTTTCTTTTTTGAGATGGAGTCTCGCTCTGTCACACAGGCTGGAGTGCAGTGGTGCGATCTCGGCTCATGCAAACTCTGCCTTCCGGGTTCACACCATTCTCCTGCCTCAGCCTCCCCAGCAATTGGGATTACAGGCACCCGCCACCATGCCCGGCTAATTTTTTGTATTTTTAGTACAGACGGGGTTTCA
Source organism: Piliocolobus tephrosceles (assembly GCF_002776525.5). NCBI lineage: Eukaryota > Metazoa > Chordata > Mammalia > Primates > Cercopithecidae > Piliocolobus > Piliocolobus tephrosceles. The sequence continues at coordinate 52,604,943 of NC_045444.1, forward strand.
CTGTGTTAGCCAGGATAGTCTCGATCTCCTGAGCTCATGATCCGCCTGCCTCGGCCTCCCAAAGTGCTGGGATTACAGGTGTGAGCCACTGTACCCAGTCTTAATGACATTTTATAATTGTGATTCTCTACGAAAAATATTCTGTACTATAACAAAACCATAAAGCTGGAAGTATTTTACCCTGTATATACATGAGATATCAAATAAGAAACTGTTGGCTATGTGACGAAACCTTACATGATGACACAAAGATTATAAACAACTTATTTCCAACAGTTTTACTGCAAGTTGTGCCTAAAAATAAACGCATGAGTACACTTTGGAACTGTTAGAAGTACATAATATCTGCCCTATTTTATAACATGTTTCTAGAATTCAATAATATTAGGACAGATGGGGAAATGTGCTGGAGGAGAGAAAGTGGGAGGTAATTTTTAAATATTTGCTCTAATACGTAAGAGACATGTTCACTGCCACCTTAATATTAATCAGTATACAAAAGGCGGCAGAACTGCAATGCACCGTTGCAAACCATTGCAAACTTGAGCAATATTTCAGCAAAATAAATGGTTATTTATTTAGTTATTATATGTCTGTATTTATCTATACAAATACAGATTACTAAATACAGACATAGAGTTTAGTACAAGTGTGAACTTGCATTAAAGGAAGAATAAAATGTTTTATATTTCCTTTTTAAAAAATTTAGGTTTATATGTTTACTTTTAATATCAGATTCTGTATAAACTTATTTTATCCTTATAGCTGGAATTAAAGACCCAACTAGTGAGTTCACTGTTAAATATTTTCCTATGACACCAGCAGAGGACAGCAGAACACAGACATTAGTGCTAACCCTTAAACCTATTTTCTTTCATATCAAAAGCAAAGTTGGAAAATGACATACAATCTGATTTAGCTTAAGTGGGATGTATGTGGCAGATGACAGTTCTTTTTACAGGATGTTTATGATTAAATAGAAATGGTCTCGGAATCTCAAAAGACTAGATAACTGTCAACACAAACGGAGTAGCTACCACTACCATATTTTATGTTCCTTGCATTTATAAATGAAAAGTTCACTCAAATTGTTTTTCAATGAATGTATGGCCTATTGAGTAAATAATCTATCATTTAAATTTAGTGACTAGATTAAGAAAGGTGGGAAAGACAGACATGAGAGTTGTGAATAGAGCAGTATCAGCCTTCCTTTTTTTGTTTTTGTTTTTGTTTTTGTTTTTTTAGGGCTTCTCTGCTCTTAGTCAATGTCCTATGCCTTCATCTTTCTGCCTTTCACAGACATTAACCAATCTAATATCCATCATTCTGCCTTTCTAGCAAAGTTAAATTGGGATAATCCCAAAACATTCTAGAATTCTTCAGGTGAAGTTGTGTGACTTTGCTCCCTAAGAACAAAAGAATCAATCAGTTAAGTATAATCAGCAAACTTGGTAGTATTGTTTTAATGGAAAAAGAAGTTCATTAACACATTGACTATTTTGTTTTATAAGCTATTTACTATGCATTTCTACCTCTCTAACTGAGATAATATGTTCATTATCTGAAGGAATTTTATTTACTATTTGAAATAGTTATTGAAAAAGCTAATGGCCGTAGGGAATTAAACTATTTTCTCCTGTTACTGGTATCAACAGGGACTTCTAGTTTTTAGAGGTGAGAAGAAAGTGAAAATATACCTAGGAGTAGATTCTTTTAATCCACTCATCAAACCACTGAGGGTAACAAAAAGTATGGTTATAAATTATTTTGCAAATGGAGACCTTCTTTTAAGCTCTTCAGCTCATGGGAGGTCCTTATGTCTGCTGGGGAATTTTGGAGACAAAGAACTACAGGATGTTTTTCTCTTCAACAATAGTTTGTATTAACCTCCTGATGTTTGGCACAGAGGGCTGTAATTATGATCCCATTGATATCAGCCACCCATCGAAAATAAAGGAAAGATGTTTTATCTCAAGCAACAAAAGGCTGAAGACTGGGAGGTTTTTGTACCTGGTGATATAACTGTGCAAGAATTGTGAGAAAGTATGTTGATATTGTGCCATCCTCCTAGCTGTCTATTTGTGATGTTACTCAACTCAACAATATCTAGTGAGTCTGTACTATGGTCCATCCTAGTAATGCATTAGGGATTTCAGGTATACAGGCATTAGACAAGTCACCTGCCCTTCAGAAGCCTTGTGGAGAGGTTTCCACCGACGAAAATACAATTTAAACGCTAACTTGAAGTGACTCCTGTCAGAAAGGAAGTATGATTAGACAATAAATGATTCTGCTTGATGCCTAGAAGAGGAAAGAAAATTCCTCAGGCATAGATACACATAAGATAGTATTCTACCTTGTTGCCTGTTGTAATTTACGTATCTTAAGCTGGTTGAATACAAATACTCATCACTTTATACACATTCTGGCATTCTGATGAGTAGGCTCTTCTACTTTTCTCATTTTGTAAATAAGGCAATCAGAATGTTGTCAGATTAAGCGATTAGTCTAGGTCCAAAATGTTAAGAGTTAGGAACAGTGTTTGAATATATACTCTTTGAACTTTTTGTGTCTTCCTGAGCACAAAGTTACGGGAACTACTTCACAACCCTTCAATAATTACTATAGTAGTGGTTTTATTAAATATCCACTAAGATAAAAAATTATTTCTGCTAATTTAAAAAATCTTTCATATTCAGGATGAAATGTTAGAGAATACCCAGAGAATAACAAAAGCAGACTAGGTTCTCCATGAGCTACAACCATGCTGAAATAGCATGAAGTAACTATCAAATTTGAAACTGAATGATTCCAAGTAATGCATCTTTGCAGTAAGTATTAATCACCAGTGCTAAAACTATATCAGTGCTGCCAGATTTCACCCTGTGAATCTGGAAGCTTTTACAGGACAGACATAATGCCTTATAAAACCCTTAGTACCCTATGCAATGTTATTACCTGCTAATAGGAAAGGGTTAACTTGTCTAACATTGATCATCTACAGGCTGGCCTCCCAGAAAAGGAGTTGGCCTCCTTGCAAAATTCCATGAAACTGGCTATGGCTGGTGCTTAAGGCAATTAACCTAGGTCAAGGACAAGGCTGTTACTTCACCACCTATGATTGGTAATGTGCTTAATTTGTCTTCTACCTGCCACAATATAAAACTGCAAACACAAAATTAGGACCCAACACCCCCCTCACCCCAATCACCCAATAGCTGAGCTGGCAGGACAGAACTGGAGCCAAAATTCTGTCACTTCATAGTGATATTGTAGCATGTTCCTTGAGCAAAGCAGGAGAGGCGTCATTGATTTTTCTAATCATTCACCTTAAAAACCCTGCAGTGTGAGAGAATGGGAGTTCCCACCCTTGCAATAATGAAGGCTGATTACAATTTTTCAGCACATAAGATAGAGGGAATATTAGAGGAGGACACTGTCCACCCAGAAGAGGGAAATGAAGACCATCACCTCCCTATGAGTTTAGGATAGCAAAGTGGTTAGTCTGAGGGAATGGCCCCTTAGTGGGTCACTAGGCAACAGATACCCTCAGGTTTTACAGTCGCCCAGTTTTCCAGAAAGTAGACAGAGCTTTGTTTGTCCAAATGCTGATGTCCATACACAACAGTTCAACCACTGAATGAGCTGGAAGGGCTGGCCCTTTTCGATTGAGATATCCAGAATCATTTCCTCAGAAAACTATTTATTTTTTAAGAACACTTGAAGTAAGGTCTATCCTCTTAAATTTTCAAGTATATAATACATTATTGTTGACAATTTGTACAATGTTGCACAGCAGATAAGTAGAGCTTATTCACCTTGCTTAACTAAAACTTTATGCCTTTGGATTAATAATTCCTCATTTTCCCTCTCACAGCCCATGGTAACCACTCCTCTAGCCTTGGATTCTATGAATGTGATAATTTCAGTTACTGCATAAAAGTGGAATCGTGGCATTTGCCATTCTGTGACGGCCTTATTTCACTTAGCAAAATGTTCTGAAGCTTCATCCATGTTGTCCCATATTGCAGAATTTCCCTCTTTTATAGGCTGAATAGTATTCCTTCATATGAATACACCACCAAACGTTCTTTATTCATTCAACAATGGATATTTAGGTTGTTTTTACATAATGGCTATTGTGAATACTGCTGCAATGAACGTGGGAGTACAGTACTGTCTTTTTGAGATTGGGATTTCAATTCTTTTCTGGGTAAATACCTAGAAGTACAATTATTGGATCATATGATAGTTCTGTTTTTGATTTTTTGAGCAATCTCCAAGTCTCCAGACTGTTTTTCATAGCAGTTGACCATTTTGCATTCCCACAGTGTGCGGTGGTTCCAAAATCACTGCATCGCAACACAGGTCGTCTTTTGTTTTCTTTGACAGATACAAGGTGATATCTCATAGTTTTGATTTGGGTTTCTCTGGTGACTAGTAACATAGAGCATTTTTTCATGTACCTGATGACCATTTGTATGTCTTCTTGGGAGAAATGTCTATTAGAGACTTTAACCCCTTTTTTTGGATTATTAGTTTATTGCTATTGAACTGTAGGAGTTCCTAATATATTTTAGCTTTAACTGCTTATCAGATAAATAGTTTGCAATATTTTCTCTCATTCTATAGATTGCCATTTCAGTCTCCTGATTCTTTTGCTGTGCATAAATTCTTTAGTTTGCTGTAATCCCTTTTATATATTTTTGCTTTTATCGCCTGTGCTTTGGTGTCATATTTAAGAATCATTGCCAAACCAATGTCAGGAAGCTTTTCTCCTATGTTTTCTTCTAGGAGTTTTACAGTTTCACTTTTGAGTTTTCAATTCATTTTGAGTTGATTTTTGGGTACAGTGTAAGATAAGGATCACACTTCATCCTTTTACATGAGAATATCCAGTTCTACCACCACCATTTATTGAAAGAACTATCCTTTCATTTGTGTTTTCTTGGCACACTTGTCAAAGATCAGTTGACTGTTTATGTGTAAATTTATTTCTGAGATTTCTATTATGTTCCATTGGTCTGTATGTCTGTGTTTATATCAGTACTATAGTAAAAGTTTTTATAATATGTTTTATTTTAAATATTTTGATACATTATATTTGTACATATTTATGGAATACATGTGAAATTTTGTAACACACATAAAATATATAATGATGCAGTCAGTGTATTTAGGATATTTATCACACAATTATTTATCATTTCTATGTGTTGGGTATATGTCAGGTCTTCTTTTCTAGCTATTTTGAAAAATACAACACATTATTGTTAAGTATGGTCACCCTGCTCTGCTATCAAATATCAGAACTTATTCCTTCTATCCAGCTGTATATTTGTACAGTATAACCAACCTCTTTGGCATCCATTTCACTCTTCATTCTTATCTTCAAAAGCAGAGGATTTAAAAACTGAATTCAAAAGCCAAATTAGGAGATACCATGAATTGATAGTCAACATTCTAGGCGATTAAAAACTATCAGAACTTACCTATGGTACAAAGGCCTTTGCTATGTGATTTATGTGCTATGTTCCTTTGTTATGCATTGTTCAGAAAAGACTATAAAATATTATAATCTGCACCCAGTTGCATTTGGGAGGCCAACTATTTATATACCTAGGGTACGTTACTTTCTAAGAAAAAGGGGGAAAGAGAGTTTCAGGTTTTCTCTGACAAACAAGAAAAAGTTAGAAATCCCATGGTTTAGGGGATGAGAGTGTATGAATAGATTTTATACAGCTCCATTTTTTGAGTTATATATCCATTGAAAGAGAACTTGCTCTCTAAAAACGCTATGAGCAATGAACTGTTTATTTCAGAATGAGACTCTAGGGAATAATCTTGTAAGAAATACATCTTGCTTTTGTAGAAAACCCAAGAGGATAGTATTCACAAAGCATTATCCCAACATGGGCAAAAAAAAAAAAAAAAAAAAAAAAAAAAAAAAAGACAACCAATGCAAATATATCAAACAATTGAAAAGGAAATGCTTGATTGCTGAGTAAATTTTTTCTCCTCTGCCTCGTGCTCTTTCCCAAATGCACAAATACGTCATTCTATGGTATAAACATATTCCTTTCTCTCTCCCTTCTCCTTTTTTCCTACACGACTTTTCTCTAATTCCCACCCTACTATCTAAACAAGCAAAACAAAGACAAAACTCACTACAGATCCTGAAAGTATTTTAAGTTACAAGTCAGGCCATTTATGTCACAAAGTCTCTATCACATGCTTTGTGAACAATAATTCTTCTTATAGGTTTAACTTGTAATGTTTAACTATGGTATGGGGCACATGGAGATCAGTTTTAAGGTGTCAGATGTTCAAGTGGTTGAATGTTTAGCTGTCTTATAAATTACAGTACATTCAAGGTTATCCCTGTAATAATGTCATGTTCACTGACTTGTGTTTGCTTTTCAGAGTGAGGAACAAAGGGTTGGAATTACTAGATAAGAGCATTGAGCTAAACTCCAAGCCTATGCAGCAACCAGCAGAGTATCGCATATGTGACCTTAATCCATTGGATGTATTAAGGCAATGAGACCATTGTCCTGGATATCCATCCCTCTGCTGTAATGACAATATAGGCACATATTCCTTATTTCTTATTTTTATATTTTGGGGACTCTTTGAAGATAGTAGAGAAAAGCAGCTGCTTGTGTGTGTGTGTGTGTGTGTGTGTGTGCGTGCGCGCGCACGTGTGTATGTGTGTGTGTGTTTAATTCTACTTACCAACCTATGAAGTAGCACAAGAAACGTGTTAGCTCATTTTCATGCTGCCGATAAAGACATACCCAAAAATGGGAACAAAAAGAGGTTTAATTGGACTTACAGTTTTCCACATGGCTGGGGAGACCTCAGACTCACGGCAGGAGGCAAAAGGCACTTCTTACATGGCAGTGGCAAGAGAAAAATGAGGAAGAATCAAAAGTGGAAACTCCTGACAAACCCATAAGATCTCAAGAGACTTATTCACTACCACGAGAATAGCATGGGAAAGACCAGACCCCATGATTCAATTTCCTCCCCTGAGTCCCTCCCACAACACATGGGAATTCTGGGAAATACAGTTCATTGAGATTTCAGCAGGGACACAACCAAACCATATCATTTCACCCCTGGCCTCTCCAAATCCCATGACCTCACGTTTCAAAACCAATCATACCTTCCCAACAGTTGCCAAAGTCTTCACTCATTTCAGCATTAACCCAAAAGTCCACAGTCCAAAGTCTCATCTAAGACAAAGCAAGTCCCTTCCACCTGTGAGTCTGTTAAATCAAAAGCAAACTAGTTACTTCCTAGATACAATGGCAGTACAGATAGTGGGTAAGTACAGCTGTTCCAAATGGGAGAAATTGGCCAAAACAAAGGGATTATAGGACCTCTGCAAGTCTGAAAACCAGCGGGGTAGTCAAATTTTAAAGCTCCAAAATGATCTCCTTTGACTCCAGGTCTCATATCCATGTCATGCTGATGCAAAAGGTGGGTTCCCATGGTCTTGGACAGCTCTGCCCCTGTGACTTTGCAGGGTACGGTCTCTCTCCTGGCTGCTTTCATGGGCTGGCATTGAGTGTCTATGGCTTTTCCAGGTGCATGGTGCAAGTTGTCAGTGGATCTACCATTCTGAGGCCTGGAGGAAGATGGCCCTCTTCTCAAAACTCCACTAGATGTACCTGCGTAGGAAATCTGTGTGGGGGATCCAACATTTCTGCGCTGCCGTAGCAGAGGTTCTCCATGAGGGCCCCACCCCTGCAACAAACTTTTTTCTGGGCATCCATGCATTTTCATACATCTGCAATCTAGGCAGAGGTTCCCAAACCTCAAGTCTTGACTTCTGTGTACCTACAGACTCAACACCATATAGAAACTGCTAAGGCTTGGTGCTTCCACCCTCTGAAACCACAGCCTAAGCTCTACATTGGCCTCTTTCAGCCACAGCTGAAGCAGCTGAGACACAGGACACCAAGTCCCTAGGCTACACATACCATGGGGACCCTGGGCCCAGCCCACAAAACCACTTTTTCCTCCTGGGCCTCTGGGCCTGTGATGGGAGGGTGTGCTGTGAAGGTCTCTGACATGGTCTGGAGATATTTTCCCCATGGTCTTGGGAATTAACATTAGGCTCCTGGCTACTTATGTAAATCTCTGCAGCCGGCTTGAATTTCACCTCAAAAAATGGGTTTTTCTTTTCTACTGCATTGTCAGGCTGCAAATTTTCTGAACTGTTTCTGTTTTAAAATGGAATGCTTTTAACAGCACCCAAGTCAGCTTTTGTATGCTCTGCTGAGTAGAAATTTCTTCCTTCAGATATCCTAAATTATGTCTCTCAAGTTCAATATTCCACAAATCTCTGGGGCAGGGGCAAAATGCCACTAGTCTGCTTGCTAAAATGTATCAAGAGTCACCTTTGCTCCAGTTCCCAACACGTTCCTCATCTCCAAGACCACCTCAGCCTGGACCTTATTGTTCATATCACTACCAGCATTTTTGTCAAAGCCATTCATCAAGTTGCTAGGAGGTTCCAAACTTTCCCACATTTTCCTGTCTTCTTCTGAGCCCTCCAAACTGTTCCAACCTCTGCTGTTATACAGTTCCAAAGTCACTTCCACATTTTCGGGTATCTTTTCAGCAACGCCCCACTCTCCTTGTACCAATTCACTGTGTTAGTTCATTTTCATGTGGCTGATAGAGACATACCCGAAACTGGGAACAAAAAGAAGTTTAATTGGATTTACAGTTCCACATGGCTGGGGAGGCCTCAGAATCATGGCAGGAGGTGGAAGGCACTTCTTACATGGCAGTAGCAAGAGAAAAATGAGGAACAAGCAAAAGCGGAAAACCCTGATAAACCCATCAGATCTCATGAGACTTACTCACTATCATGAGAATAGCATAGGAAATGCCGGCCCCCATTATTCAGTTACCTCCCTCTAGGTCCCTTCCGCTACACATGGGAATTCTGGGAGATACAATTCAAGTTGAAATTTGGGCAGGGAAACAGCCAAACCATATCAAAAGGCTTGGGCAGTAACCATAGAAAGAGAAGATTAGGGCTTCAAGCAAATTTAAGAAGAAGATATTGAATTCCGAAAAATATTTTTGGCAGAATTTAAATGGTAAGAGGTGCTTCTTATACAGATGCAATACTGTGTAAAATAATGAAAATAGCACTCTGGTGATTGCTATCTCTTAATAGATAAACACATATTGCCTTCCACTGAAGAGCATAGGCCTTCTTCACTTTCAGAGTAATTATGGGATAGTTCAGAGGGAGTATGGAGATGCTGAAATAAAGCTACCAAATACCCAACACAATGTCATTATACTGGTGACTCAGAAAGATGGCCAAGTTGAGAAATGGTGATAGCCTTATTATATGTCCACTGAAGGCATCACATTGCATTACAGAAGTGTATTTTGGATGGAATTATTTTTACTCTGAATAGTGGAGTGGTGGAATCATTTTTCTAGGCAATTTGAGAACCCACATCTTTTAAGTAAATAAATGACAAGACCTTGATATTTCTATTCCTCTGACATCTTGCAAGTATATCACCACTGCAGAAATAGATGTGGTGTTCAAAGAGCCATAAGAGTTACAAATGGAAAAAGAATTCAAGCAAATCATCAACATAATTTACTTGGACCTTATAGGAGAACCTATAGGCACATCCTTTTTATTCAATTCTGTAATTGAGGTATTTCCTGTGGTGTGTGTGATCTCCCACATACATTTCATTTCCTATGAAAAGAGTCAGAAGGAAGGGACAGTACTATGCCTAGTCCTTCTCAAATTTACCCTACTGAATTGCCATAACAGGATTTTAGTCTACAAGCTGACTATGAAGTATGACACATTTGACTGAGGTCAAAACATTTGAATATTTAATGTCCATGTCTTTGTAACTTTATAGCAGAAGGACTGAGATCCAAATTAATTGGAAGTTTGTTATTATAAGCTAGGGAGCACTTTTTCTGTAAATCAATACTACGGAAAATTGAAAACAACTCTGACAGCTTACATGGTTAGAACTCTCTGCTGGTCTCCTCTGTCTCCCCTTTCCCCCACTTCTCTTTTCTGTTGAGGTTTCCTATCCAAATTTAGAGATATTTTCTTTGCTTATGATGCTCACTCATATTACGTTTTCTGGAACTGTTCTTTTTAGAAGATGGGGGTTCCAGAACATCCTTAAAATTTAAAGTGAAGGAGAAGTGAATGAAAGATAATTGACCTTTAAGAGATTACCCTTGAAATCAACATATAAAGATGAGAAGCATTGTCACAGTATAGAGACAACAGGTTCCAGGCCTGTAAGATTTGCCTGTACTCTGAGTAAAGGTGTTAATGTATACCACTGAAGGGATGTAATAGATGGCAAGGGGATTGATCAGTCATGGACTTATGAGATGAACCAGGCACTAACTCTAGCCACCATTGCCTTGAGCACAAACATGTTGGTCAAGAACACACCATCTGTCTGGTTCAGGTGGCAGTAATGACTCTAGGGTGGAGGAAATATATACATACATTTTTCTTGTATTGTTCAAAGGTTTAATTGCTTTGGGGTAATACACTTCACCTATTCCAATCTCATACTTACGAGGCAATCTTCCAATTATAATTTAGCTTTCCATAAAGCTTACTTATCAAAAGGTAACATACTGACTTTAGAATGTTACCTGCCCAGTGTTTTTCACAGTTATAGATTAAAGCTTTCATGTTAAATTTAAAAACTGACACCAAGGTTCCAACTAGACCTTCTTTTGTGTTGCCTACAGGGCAATCAGTACAAGTTAGAAAGAGGACCCTAGTGTCTTTCATTTCAGCAAGAATAATCCTCCTCCTAAACAGAGAATTTTAGTATCCTGGTTTTGAACGCAGAATGCCAATGTTAATGTGAATCTGTTCCCAAAGATGAATTCAGGCCACCCATAGATAAAATCAGGTTTGTTAGCCTTTGAGGCTAAGGTATCCTGACTTTATACTGGTACATTCACTAAGCTAATGTCACTTCTATAGCTACTTCACCAAGCAACATGCTCTTCCTGGGATTGTTTATACTCTATTACTCAGAAACACTGCTTGGCACAACTTAGAAGTAATCCATTCATTTCAGTGACTCAAATATCTTTCTTGATATTGAATTTTCATACTGCATGATATTCAAACAATAATGATGCTGTGAATGGCATTTGCCCTCAAGCATTTGCTTTCCAGTGAATCCAAGATGTCATAAAAGGATTTGAAATTCCCAAGGCTGAATGTAAGATGGAAATAAACATTCCATATCTAATACACACATCTATTTCAAGGTGCAAAGCAAACATGTAGAGAAATGTAGATTATATTCTGAGTTATGTTTGAGCAAACTGAGATTCACCCATGTTAAATGACTCATCCAAGTTTTAAAGTCTCTCTTTCTGATTTCAAACTTTGTGCTTCTTTATTTATTTTCTTTAGACCTAGATGGAATAATTCAGTTGTGTGGATGGTGGTGGTGGGAAGGTGGTGGGTAAATGCAGGAGGAGAACAAAGTTAAATTTAACACGTTAAACCTATTGGTGGTACAGTAAGTATCTGTTGACTGCATGGTGTAGTCATTGTGATCTTTGTTAAGTCCTCTTTTTTTTTTTTTTTTCACTTTACAGAACCTTTGAACTTGGCCAAATCTCCACAAACACAATATTCTGGAAAATAGCTGAATTTTGCCAGTGCTATAACACCTGAACAGCAACAGTCAATGAACTATGAATTTATGTACTAAACCAGCTTCCTCCACTAATGATCATTCTTTCAAAACCACTTGTGTAATCACCTGCAAAGTCCTTAAAAAATACTTCTTTTCCTCTCTTTGGAACTTCCAGCCAAATCTGTGTCTCCCAAATTGCAATTCCTACGACCCCAATAAGAGCCTCATCTTACTGCTTTGCAGCCTAGTCGTCTTTCACATCTTCTTGGTTGACAGTTTTCTATTTAACAAGTTGCTAGTAGTTGCCGTCTTTTAAAAAGAGAGATTTTGTGTGTGTGTGTGTGTGTGTGTGTGTGTGTATCAAAATATAAACATTCTAGCCATTATTCTAGGGTGTCATATATATACTATTAAGAAGACTAACTTAACCATTATGAAAAATTTGGATTGCAAATCAGATGGAATTGCACAGTTTAGAGAAGTTGTTATTTCTAAATTAGTACGTTACTTCAGGCTTAAATTATCATGAGGCTGGTGGTTTGTTTGGGTGTTTAACTGAAAAAAGAAGAGAGATAGCTTTGGTTTCATCTTTAAGAAAAGAGAAGTGAAATGAAGTGCTACATGGTGATGTGGGTTTTTCACAGGCTGAAGAGTAGGATTTGAAATAACTGTCCCCACAGGTCAGTGAGCAACAATTAATTGGAAAAAGGCAACTGAAAAAGCTAAATGTCACATACCTACAAGTATCCTATCTTTGACAAAGTTGACAAAAGCAATGAGGAAAGGATTCCCTATTCAATAAATTGTGCTGGGATAGCTGGCTAGCCAAATGCAGTATATTAAAAATGGACCCTTTCTTTATACCATATACAAAAATCAACCTAAGATGTATTACAGTCTTAAGTGTAAAACCTAAAACTATAACAAACTTGGAAGATAACCTAGGAAATACCATTCTTGACACAGGGCCTGGCAAAGATTTCATGATGGAAACCCTAAAAACAGTTGCAACAAAAGCAAAAATTGACCAATGGGACCTAATTAAACTAAACAGCTTCTACACAGAAAAAAATCAACAGAGTAAACAAGCAATCTACAGTCTAGGAGAATATTTGCAAACAATGCAACTGACAAAGGTCTAATATCCAGAATTTATAGGGAACTTAAACAGATTTACAAACAGAAAGCAAACAACCACATTAAAAAGTGGGCAAAGGACATAAACGGACACTTTTCAAAAGAGGACATACACTTAGCCAACTAGCATATGAAAAAGTGCTCAACATCAGCAATCATTAGACAGATGCAAATCAAAACTACAATGAGATACCATCTCACGCCAGTCAGAATGGCTATTATTAAAAAGTCAATAAATAACAGATGATGGTGAGATTGTGGAGAAAAGGAAACCCTTATACACTGTTAGTGGGAATATAACCATTGTGGAAAGCAGTATGGCGATTCCTCAAAGAGCTAAAAGCAGAACTACCATTCAACCCAGCAATTCCATTACTGGGTGTATACCCAGAAAAATAGAAATCATCCTACTGTAAAGACACATGCATGTAAATGTTCACTGCAGCACTATTCACAACAGCAAAGGCATGGAATCAACCTAAGTGTTCATCAATAATAGACTGGAGAAAGTAGTATGTGATAAAGAAGAGGTAGAAACCCTTTGTTGAGGGAATACAGAAAGTCTTCTGGACATAGCATAGAATGCTTTGAAAGGGGAAACATTTGAGTTCAGGATTGAACAAAGAATAAAAGGTCTTCATGAATATGAAGATGTGCACGGGTAGGAATGCATTTACTGGAGAGGTGGGAAATGAAAGACAACATTCTTTAGTTAACCTTCAGAGAAGGTATAATTAAAGATGTCAGGGACAAACCATGTGTAGCACATTTAAGAAACTGTAGGAATTTTAATGTTCCTAGAGTTCTTGATGCATATGGAAAGATGATGGCTAGATAGGGAAGATGGAAAGAAATAGGCATTACTCCCAATGCAAAGGTATTGGGCTTGACTGTCGATATAATAGCATGAATGAAGTTCCTTAAGTCAATCACGTCTTTATTTAGAAATTTGGCTGTGGTTGTGTTGTGGATGGATTAAATATAGGGAGCTAGAGAAAGTAGAAAGCTATTGAAGAATTCTAGAAGAGAAGGTGTAAAGGCAGAGGATAAAGCATCAGAAGTGGAAGGTCAGAAGATTGACTAAAAAGATTTCTAGGCAGTAGAATTAATAGGACATGGTGAAAGATTGAATGTAAGTGGTGAGATGAAAGAGCATATAATTATTCTCAGCCTTCTTGCATGAATGGCACAGTGGAAAAATGTGCCAATAACTAAAATGGGAGAAAATATGAGAAGCTTGGGAAAAGTCTATGAGTGATACAAATGTGTATTTTTGAGGCTGATTTTATAATAACTGACTATATCCATTAGTTGAATCCATTAGTGTGTTGTTTGAATTACCATAGTTTTTTGTTTATATGCATAATTTATATTATTTATATCTTGCCAGCTTTTGAAGGTAGACATCATTTAAGTGGCTAACTTTCTTTTATATTATCCACTCAAGTACACACAGTTTTGATGATGATAAAACTATATCCAGGAAAATCGGATACACCCTTAGAGCAGAAAACAGCCCCCATTAAGTTTTGAATCTTAGCTTAAAAACCTTTCAGTTTCTAAATCTTCTCCGTCTGGAAGATGAATTACTATATTTCAACATTAATCAATTTCAAGCATAGGAGGAAAATAGATTTATGCATTCCTTGAAGATAACATTGGTAGAGCAGTTTAAACTAAATAATCTCCACTTAGAATAGCACAGTGTGTTTAAAATGCAGTCAGACGATGATCTGTTTTTTTGTTTCAGTTCATTCAATGGTTCCAAAATGAAACTCAGCCACTGAACAGAGTGAAGCATGGACATTTATGATGATATCCTCATTTCCACCTACTGAAATGCAAAGGGACTGGGAAATGCTTTGTTAAATGAGTAATTGTCCAAAGAGTACTGCACTCATCACCCTCACCCTTCAGGGTAGGGTGAGGTTTCTCCCAGAAAAGGACTAAGGAAGTAATAGATGCGATCTGCCGGCCTTTTGGGGCTGATGGACCAGGTCTTTGGTGATTGTGTATCTGTTAACACCCCTCCGTACTCAGTGACATATATGTCGTCTTTCTGGACTCTTCTATTCAACTTGATTAGATCAGCCAACGAAAGAATTGAATACTTTATGCCAAATCACTTCTCTGGCATTTTCTGATTGGAACCCATTTTCTCAACTCCTCTGCCATCCGTTTTTCTTTCCCTAGGCCCACTCTAGTCAGGGGTGGAAAAGTTAATAAAGGTATGGAATTTTAAATGAGCTTCCTTGCAAAGGAAGTAATTTTGCAAGAATTGGCATTTTGTCCTCATGTTTTTGTTCTTTTGTGTAACGACTTCTCTCTACTGAAGAGACACAGTCCTCTGGACTTAAACTGTGAATGAGGGATGATACAGGATCCCTGTATCATGAGGGATGAGTATCCTTGGCTCATTCAGCTGCCTCTGGATGAGCCATTTTGTTTTCTGCAAGTACCAGATCTTGCTCAGGATTCCTGACATTGAAATCTACACAACCCCTATAAAGATCTGTAGACTCTTTTAAACTAAGTAATATGCTTTAAAAAGCAAACATAACTTAAAAATATGACTGAGAGGAAGAAGACAGAAGGAAGCTTAAAGGTTAAACCTAAATTACAAGTTTAAAGTCCTTATTTGGTTGAGTAATGATTTTTTGACTGTTGAATAAATAAGAGTAAAATTTTCATTTTGTGTAATTCTCTGGAAGAATGCCCAAAGCATAGCATAGGATGACAGCTTAAACCATTATACATTTGTCATGAAGAATAATGCATTTCCTGTTTCACCTGGTTAATAAGGACCTTAGAATCAATTTGCCTCTCCTGGAATTAACGCGTAACCTTTAATTCTTACTGAAGGTCCTTGAGGGTGAGAAGTTGAGTTTTCTGATGTCTTTTGCTTTTGAATGAATATGAATACTTGATAAAAGAAAGAGAAAAGAATATTCACTGCTCTACGGAAATTTAAGGAAAATATGCAAATGAAAATTTATTTTATTACACAATAAAATGTACTCCAAAAACAAAGCTAAAGCAGCTGAACTCAATTTGAAGCAAAGATATGAATATAATAATCATTATTAGACTGAATTTGTTCCTCTCCAGGAAGATGCCTTCAATCTATCAGTTTCACACTTTGTAGAAAGGATATTAACCCTTTCAGGTTGCTGACTATTATTTTATTTAACCCTTAGTTCTTTTGAAATAAAAGAAAATGGAAAACATTTACAAACATCACCAAAGGAAGTTATAAGTTATTTTCTCCTGCTTCACCAATTGGGCAAATTTTTATGTTTGCTGATAAAATACTGCCTTATCGTATTGTTCAAATTGTTTGATATCATAAAAGTCTTGTCTTTTAATATATTTATTTAAGGATCGTAGGCTATAAAAGATGGGAGCTGTTTTCTAACCTCAAGTCTGCTGAGTCTTTCCTTGTCCAACCTTTCTCTGAAACTCAGCTCTCAGTCTGTAAAAGCAAGTACTTTGGCGACAGAACTGATGCTTTGTTTTCTACCACTTGTTACCTCTAATCATTTTTCCTTAAAAATATCAGAGGATAGAAAGGGCAAAAATCTTTGGCCTGTTTGCTTCTACAACTGATTTACAGTATGAAAATGCACATTATGTAGATGAAGTATTTGTTATCCTCCATCTTAGGTCTGTGGACTTTGATTTTCAGATAATGTCAGATGACACTTTGGACTTTGGAATAGGACTCAGAACACTGTAAATCCTTCAAAGGATGTGGAGTTTGGAATAGATAAGGATAGTAAAGGAGTCTGTGTTGGCTAAGGTTTGTAGAGGGAAGATGAAGTGCATTAGGGTGCACACTAGAAGATCTTACTGGAAGCTGATGGATGAGTGAATGTTGACATTTTTCTTACAGAAATTGACTTGAAATACAATATTTTTGAAGTATTGTGACATGCAAGGTTTTTACCCTTCAATAAAAATACTTAAAGGGCATAGCTGCTATATGTATGAATATTTAAAAACTGTGATGTGATCTTAATGTCCTGTCTTCTTCTTTCTTCTCCTACAAGCCATTATTACAAAACACTGGAATCCGGTTTCCAGATCTTTTTCACACATATTGAGAATCTTAAAGGAAATAAAACGCACATTTTCTAAGTTCTTTACCTCTCTGAAGAAAAGTCATCTGAAAATGTTCTCTTTCATCTTCTTACTTTGCCAGATTAATATTTTGCTCCATTAAAAGCCAGAAATCTAAGTAAATGGGAGAAAAGAGTCAAATTATCCTTAGAGAAGAATTTCAAATAATTTATTTAGATACTGCCCCTGATAGGAGATGGAATTTAAACCACCCCCTGCCTGCTTGACTATGGACTGCCTTTGGTAGCTCTTTTCCAAAGAATAGAGTATAGAAAGGAGGAAAAAGTAGCTGACAAACTCTATGTTAATCAAGTGATTAAGGATAACATCACTTGTGATAAATCATGTTGATAACATGTACCACTAATAGGCTGTGATGAGAAGCATACTTGATCTCTGTATTATCCTTTCCCCCAAAAGACCTGTAATACTAATCTAACCCTGAGGAAAATATTACAGAAACCCAAATTGAGGGACATTCTACCAGTAATTGATCACTACTCCTTAAATCTGTCAACCTTATGAAAAAAATAAATAAAGACAAATTGTCTTAGATCAGATGAGGCTAATAAGACATAATGACTGAATAATCTATACTATTCTAGATGGGATTCTTGACCTTAAATAGGATTCTAGGGGGACAAACATAGTAGTGGAAAAACTAGTAAAATCCAAACTAAGTCTGTAGTATAGTTAATAGTAATGGCCAATATTGGTTTCCTAGTTGTGACAAATGCACCATGGTAATGAAAAATGTTGACAATATGGGAAGTGGCAAAGTGGGTTAACAATATGGTATAGTACTCTGTACCAACTCTGCAACTTTTACATATATGTCAAACAATTATGAAATTAAATATTCATTTAAAAATGGAAACCTAATTTTTTGGCTCTTTTGATGGCTGTTCCAAGTCCAGTTATTTATTTAATAATAAAATACAATAAATATTTTTCAGTTCTTGCCATTATGCTCACATGCTTTAATGCTTTAAGAATTCGGAGGACATATGTAGAAAGTTAGTGGAATTGTAAATAATGTATTGCTATTTGTGACCTACAATGGGTACAATGAATATGCTAGAAAGGCTTTTAATTTCTTTTTAATTTAAAAGGATAACCACTTTATAGTAAGAAAAAAGTTTGAGAAGTAAGGTTTTAAGGAAAAATTGCAGAATCCTATTTGAATGGCATAAAAATTCTGCTGACTCTTTTCAAACTAGACTCTTTTCATTCTGAAACATGAAGGAAAATACTTTGCAGAAATTCATACTATGAGCTCAGGAAGTCATAGTATTGAAGTTATTTAGTGTTGACTATGGTGCAGTCAAATAGTATCAGTAGATGAGAGTTATGAACTAAATATTCAGGAATTATTAATAACATACAGCTTCATTAGATAATTGGTTTCTAAGCAAATTTTTCTAGCTATAGTGAAATCCACTCAACAACTATGTTGAATATTCTCTACATATAACATACTGTACTAAGCTGTATTTAAGACTTGTAACAACCACATTAGTTTTCATCTTGGTTTTAGATTTTTTAGCTCACCTTAAAGTATAATGGGATTCTTTATCTGCAGCTTATTTTATCTTCAACCTATTATTCTCACATCTTTAAAAAACTTTTTAGATTAATCCTGCTACTTAAGTTACCATGTTTTACCTCATTAGAGAGAGGTGTGGGTTCGATGGCTTCTCAAATACCAGAATTGTCTTCCATTCTCTTGTGAATTCAACAAGAAAGTAATATTTGCAGTTTCTATCATAGAAAATATAGTTAACATGTTGAAACACCACTGTGAAACAATGCTACCAAAAGATCACAGTAAACATAACTTCTGAAAAAGCAAAACACATAATTGCTACAATGTATAGATAAACTCCAAAACTCATTATCCCCTACACCTCTGTACAATTCTCTAAGTCATAATTGGGATAGAATAAATATTTGGGCAAATGTCAAAATATCACAAAGTTCAGGCTTACGAAAACATTTGAAAATGGTCATATGGGGCAAAGTTGTGAATTGTGGATTATGAAAGATGCAACTCAAATATACTTTGGATATCGATAAAAACATTATAACAAAGAGGAAACAGGTAATCTTGGAGCACAATGATTTAGAATCAAATGATATATACAGTAAAGCAACAGAATTAGTTAAAATTTCTTTTCACAAAACAGGTACATTTTACTAGGCTTACAGAATCAAAATGTAAAAAAATAGCCCAAGAAAAGAATATAATTATAAAAGTATCTTATATATTTATATATATTTATATCTTATATATTTATGTATTTATTACAATAAACTGTAATAGACACTACAGAAAGAGTACATGAATTATTAGATGGCATTTGTTCATTATCTGAGTAAGAATCAAACTCACTGGTCTTTGATTTTGGCTGGTTGTAGCAAAGCTCTAAGAATGAACACTAGTAAATTATACAAGGTGCTTTGTTCAGGGTTTTCAAGGAGGCACATTGTTCAATTTGTAAAAATATTATGTAGAGAAGCAAGATGAGGCATATGTTTAAAAGACGGTCATCAAAAATGTGCTGAAGATTTATGGAAAGCAAATCAAGGTCATCTTTGTGTCTATGCAAAGGGAAAAAAATCTCTGCAAAGAGAAACAAAAAGTGAAAGTTTTAAATTATTCATAAAATTGAATGCATTACAAAACCTATTCCCAGAGAACAGCATATGTATATCTATTTTGTAACTAGAAATTGTTGATCATAGCTCTCCAGAAAACATTTTCAAACCATACCCTTAAATTCAAACAAATATTGAAGAGCATTGTGTAAAGATCAATGAATAAGTAATTATTTAAGAACTTGATGAATAATATATTGGCTTGCCACCTGCAATTCTATGTATGTCCTAGCACAATCTGAAGATAACTTTATTTTGTATAATGCTTCCAATCTCTTATGGGGGAAAAATAAAGGAAATGGTATGGTAACTCACATACACTGAATCCTAACTACCTTAATTTATAACAAATTACAGTTAAATGAAGCAAGGTTCTGGTACAGATAATCTGTACAACTAAAATAATAATATGGATTGCTTGTTCCTGATATTTTCTGTTTTAGGTAAAAGCAGTTTATGATTTGTGTCAATAATGGAGACAAACTGTATGTTAATATCTCATTTGAGTATTTCACTGGTTTTCTCTCATAATAAGTAGGATGTCTACATTCTGGCTGAAACGGCAACATTCAGAATTTGGTAACATTGGTACTGGGTTATCAGGTTTCTAGTCCTCTCTTAGAATATATATTCATATGTAGACATACTTTTACATTTCTTCCAGTTTGTCAGAAAGAAAATTGTGTGCTTTTATATACTTAAATGCAAAACAGATTTGTGTTGCTAGAGAGTAGGAGACAAGCAGGATTGTTCAGTGGCTAAAAAGAAGGAAGGACTTTGGAGCAGAGTCTCAAACCTGGCTCCTCTTGTGGGAGCTTTGCAACCTGGGACAACATAACAAACCTCCCTAAGCTTCAGCTTCATCTTTATAAAATAACAATTATAACAGTAATATTAACAATAACAAAATACCCTACCCATAGGGTCATTACAAGGAGTGAGATAATGCATAAAAATTAATAGTACCTCAATGTTAAGGGTGTCTTAATTTAACGTAATTTAGGAGAGCTAAGTAATTAAACATGAGGTCAAAGTACATAAGAAAGCGGCAGCCCTTTATTGCAAATATGCACACACTCTCCAGCAAGGTGCTCAGGTCCTCAGGTATGGGGCCAGGGAAGTCGCGCCGAGGCTCTCGGGTGAGGTTCTCTGGTCCACGAATGCAGGGGCTGAAGAAGTCAGGCCGGCTCCTGCTGGCGGAGGACTTTTATGCATTGGTACTGGAAGGGGGAGGGCAGTGGTCGGGATAAGGGCATTATAGGGGCGTCTCCATAGGCGTGGCCGGGTAAGTTCAGATTGACGTCACCTGGCGCATGCTCGGTTAATCTGCATCTTCCCGGGCGCGGGCTCCATTTTCTGGCGCGCAGGAAAGTTGGTGAGGAAGAACCCGGAAGCAAGGTGGATTGTGCCTTCTTATTCACCTTCCTCCATCTTGTCCTTTGTCCCTCACTCAAACAAAGGGTAGTGATTATTATTACATAAGGAAGATGGGCTTAAAAGAGATTCACAAAAGGTAGGTATATTTGCACCTTTGTATATTTAGCCTTATTATTAAGAAACAATATGTATACTGCATTATATAAGTATAATCGAACACAAGTTTATTTTGTAAATATAGTTGATTAGAAAAGTAAAAAATTCTAAAGTATTCTCAGAGTAAAATTATTATTCTCTTTAAAAGAAAAACACATTCCTTAGACATTGACAATTTATACACAAGCGATGCACATTAAAAAAATTATAGTATTGCATAACATATGTAACAGATCTAATACATTTTTATAAAATTCACCAGTGTTTTTCTCCTTTTTTAAATGGAATTGGATTAGAATTTTTCTCAGATTTCTTCCTTTATTAAGATACTACTACTATGCTATAAATTCCTTAATAGCCATGAGAATAATAAAATATATTACATTATTGGGAGCATTCTGGTTCTGTTCTCCAAATTGTTACAGAGAGAATGAGACACAAGAAAGTCCAGAATTATATCCAAAACCACATGACTAATAAAAGAGGCGGATCATGGAAGTAAATTGGTTTCCATACACAAGGCTTTTCCTTTAACACACAACTGATTTATGCGTCTTTGTGTATTTCTCTATATCCTACCTTTGAGGATCTACAATATAACTTTGAATATTGTGTGTGTGTGTGTGTGTGTGTGTGTGTGTGTGTGTTTTCCTCAACTTTTAAGTTCCAGGGTAAATGTGCAGAATGTTCAGGTTTGGTACATAGGTGAACGTCTGCCACTGTAGTTTGCCACACAGATCAATCTACCACCTGGGTACTAAGACCAGCACCCATTAGCTATTCTTCCTAATCTTCTCCCTCCTGCTGCACATCAACAGGCCTCACAATGTGTGCATGTGTTTTCATCATTCAGCTCCCACTTATAAGTGAGAGCATGTGGCATTTAGTTTTCGTTCCTGCATTAGTTTGCTGAGGATAACAGCTTCCAGCTCCATCCATGTCCCTGCAAAGAACATGATCTCATTCCTTTTTATGGCAGCATAGTATTCCATGGTGTATATGTACCACATTTTCTTTATCCAGTCTATCATTGATGGACATTTGGATTGATCCCATATCTTTACTATTGTGAATAGTGCTGCAATGAAAATACACATGAATATATCTTTATAATAGAATGATTTATATTCCTTTGGGTATATATATGTACCCAGTAATGAGATTGCTGGGTGAAATGGTGTTTCTGCATCTAGATCTTTGAGGAATCACCACACTGTCTTTCACAATGGTTGAACTAATTTACATTCCAACCAACAGCATAGAAGTCTTCCTTTTTCTCCACAACCTTATTGTTTCTTGACTTTTTAATAGTTGCCATTCTGACTGGCATGAGATGGTGTCTCATCGTGGTTTTGATTTGCATTTCTCTAATGATCAGTGATGTTGAGCTTTTCTTCCTATGTTTGTTGGCTGTATGAATGTCTTCTTTTGAGAAGTGTCTGTTCATATCCTTTGCCCACTTTTTAATGTTTTTTTTTTTTTGTAAATTTGTTTTGAGGTAGGTTACTCCTATACCCAGTTGTTGAGAGGTTTTATCATAAAGAGATGTTGAAATTTATCAAGTGCATTTTCTGCATTGACATGATCATGTTTTTTGTTCTTGATTATGATAAATGATATATCAGTTATTAATTTGCATATGTTGAAACTTCATTAAATCCCTCGGATGAATCCCACCTGATAATAATGAATGATTTTTTTACTGTGTTGCTGAATTTAGTTTGCTAGTAATTTGTTGAGGATTTTTGCATTTATATTCATCAGGGACAGTGGCCTGTAGTTTTTTGTTACTGTTTTGTGCCCTTGTCTGAATTTGATATCAGGGTAATGTTGGTGTCATAGAATGAGTTTGCAAGTATTCCTTCCTCTCCAAATATCTGAATAGTTTGAGTAGAATTGCTATTATTTCTTCTTTAAATATTTGATAGAATTTGGCAGTGAAGCTGTCAGGTTTACTTTCAATCTCAGTACCCATTATTTGTCTGTTCAGGTTTTCTATTTCTTTATGGGTCAACCTGGATTGTATGCATCCTGGAATTTATTTCCTTTAGGTTTTCCAATTTGTTGGTATATAATTGTCCATAATATTCTCTAGTGATCCTTTGAATTTCTGTGGTACCAATTGTAATGTCTGCTTTTTCATCTCTGGTTTTATTTAGGTCTTCCCTCTTCTATTATAACTAGCCTGGCTAAATGTTTGTAAATTTTTTATGTTTTCCAAAACCAATTTTTTATTTTGTTGATCTTTTTCATTTGTTAGTCTATGTTTTGTTTAGTTTTGCTCTGATCTTTATCCTTTCTTTCCCTCTGCTAATTTTGAGTTTGGTTTCTTCTTTCTATTTTAGTTCCTTGAGGTGCATTGTTAAGTTGTATATGTAATGTCGTCCTTTTTTAATGTAGGTGTTTATGGCTATAAACTTCCATCTTAGAATTGCTTGTACTGTATTTCATAGATTTGAGGATGTTGTCTTTCCATTTTTATTTTTCTCAAGGAATTTTTCGATTTTTAAAAAATGTCTTCATTGTCCTGTTTGTTGTTCAGCAGCATGTCATTTAGTTTGCATAAACCTCAGCAGTTTCCAGTGGTCCTTCTGTTACAGATTTCTAGTTCTTACCACATTTCATTGTGGTCAGAAAAGAGCTATTGATATGGTTTTGATTTCTGAAAATGTGTTAACAATTGTTTTGTGACCTAAATGGTATATTCTGGAGAATTTTCCATGTACTGTTGAGAAAAATGTATAATCGGCAGCTATTGGATAGAAAGTTCTATAAATGTCTGTTGGGCCCATTTGGTCTATTATACAGTTTAACACTGATTTTCTTTGTTGATTTTTTCTGTCTAGATCATCTGTCTTTTGCTGAAAGTGGGCCATTATTGTATTGCAGATAATCTTTTCCTTTCACTCTATTAATATTTGCTCTACATATTTAGATGCTCAAGTGTTATATGCATATATACTTAAATATATCCTCTTTCTGTATTATTCCTTTTATCATAATATAATGGCCTTCTTTGTCTGTTTTTGACATTCTTGACATAAAGTATATTTGATATAAAATCTAGCTACTCTTACTCTTTTTGGTTTTCCATTTATATGGAATATCTTTTTTATCTTCTCATGTTCAGTCTGTGCATGTCTTTCAGATGAAGTGTCTTAATACAGAGCATATAGTTTTTTTTTTTTTTTTTTAAACCCTATGTTCAGCCACTTTGTCTTTTAATTAGGAATTTAATACATGTATAATCAAGGTAGTTATTGATAGATAAAGACTTACTGCTGCCATTTTGTTACTTATTTTGTGGTTATTTTGTAGATTCTTTCTCCCTTTTTTCCTCCTTTATTGCCTTTCTATGTCCTTAAGTGAAATAGAATTGTTCCTTTTACTCTACAACCTTGCCAGCTTCTGTTATTTCTTGACTTTTTAATCATCATTCTGATTGGTGTAAGATGGTATCTCACTGTGATTTCAACTTGCATTTCTCTAGTAGTAAGTTTTGATTCTATGCTGCCTATTTTTAGCTTATCTACTATAAATTTTTGCTTTATGGTTACAATGAGGCTTACACAAATTATCTCGTAGTTATAAAAGACTTTTTTAAAGAATAACAACTTAATTTCATTCCAAGATGGCCAAATAGGAACAGCTCTGGTCTGCAACTCCCAGTGTGATCAATAGAGAAGATGGGTGATTTCTGCATTTCTAACTGAGGTACCCGGTTCATCTCATTGGTACTGATTAGACAGTGGGTGCAGCCCACAGAGGGCAAGCCAAAGCAGGACAGGGCATCGCCTCACCTGGGAAGCACAAGGGGTTGGGGGACTTCACTTTCCTAGCCAAGGGAAGCCATGACTGACTGTATCAGGACAAATGGGACACTCCCACCCAAATACTTTGCTTTTCCAATGGTCTAAGCAAATGGCACACCAGGAGATTATATCCCCTGCCTGGCTTGGTGGGTCCCATGCCCGTGGAGCCTTGCTCACTGTTAGCACAGCAGTCTGAGATTGACCTGCTGGGCAGCAGCCTGGCAGGGGGCAGGGCATCTGCCATTTTTGAGGCTTGAGTAGGTAAACAAAGTGGCCGGGGAAGCTCGAACTAGGTGGAGCCCACCACAGCTCAGCAAGTCCAGCTGCCTCTGTAGACTCCACCTCTGTTGGCAGGGCATAGCTGAACAAAAGGCAGCAGAAACTTCTGCAGACTTAAACGTCCCTGTCTGACAACTCTGAAGAAAGCAGTGGTTCTCCCAGCACAGTGTTTGAGCTCAGAGAATGGACAGACTGCCTCCTTAAGTGGGTCCTGGATCCCTCTGTAGCCTAACTGGGAGATACCTCCCAGTAGGGGCCAACTGACACCTCATACAGGCAGGTGCCCCTCTGGGACGAAGAATCCAGAGGAAGGATCAGGCAGCAATATTTGGTGTTCTGCAGTATTTGCTGTTCTGCAGCCTCCACTAATGATACCCAGGCAAACAGGGTCTGGAGTGTACCTCCAGCAAACTCCAACAGACTGGCAGAGGAGGGACCTGACTGTAAGAAGGGAAAAGTAATAAACAGAAAGGAATAGCATCAACATCAACAAAAAGGACATCCACACCAAAACCCCATCTGTAGGTCACCAACATCAAAGACCAAAGGTAGATAAAACCACAAAGATGGGGAGAAACCAGAGCAGAAAAGCTGAAAATTCTAAAAATCAGAGCACCTCTTCTCCTCCAAAGGAATGCAGCTACTCGCCAGCAATGAAACAAAGCTCGATGGAGAACGACTTTGATGAGCTGACAGAAGCAGGCTTCAGAAGGTCAGTAACAACACACTTCTTTGAGCTAAAGGAGGATGTTTGAACCCATTGCAATGAAACTAAAAACCTTGAAAAAAGATTAGACAAATGGCTACCTAGAAGAAACAGTGTAGAGAAGACCTTAAAGGACCTGATGGAACTGAAAACCATGGCACGAGAACTACATGACACATGCACAAGCTTCAGTAGCCAATTTGATCAAGTAGAAGGAAGGATATCAGTGATTAAATATCAAATTAATGAAGTAAAGTCAGAAGAGAAGTTTAGAGAAAAAAAGAGTAAAAAGAAATGAACAAAGCCTCCAAGAAATATGGGACTATGGGAAAGACCAAATCTACGTTTGATAGGTGTACCTGAAAGTGACAGGGAGAATGGAACCAACTTGGAAACACTCTTCAGGATATTATCCAGGATTAAGGGAATATCACTACCGACCCCATAGAAATGCAAACTACTATCAGAGAATACTATAAACACCTCTACGCAAATAAACTAGAAAATCTAGAATAATTGGATAAATTCCTGGAGACGTACACCATCCCAAGACTAATCCAGGAAGAAGTCGAATCTCTGAATAGACCAATAGAAGGCTCTGAAATTGAGGCAATCATTAATAGCCTACCAACCAAAAAAAGTCCAGGACTAGTAGATTCACACCCGAATTCTACCAGAGGTACAAAGAGGTCCTTGTACCATGCCTTCTGAAACTATTCCAGTCAATAGAGAAGAGGAATCCTCCCTAACTCATTTTATGAGGCCAGCATCATCCTGATACCAAAGCCTGGCAGAAACACAACAACAACAAAAAAGAAAATTTTAGACTAATATCCCTGATGAACACCGATAGCAAAAATCCTTAATCAAATACTAGCAAATGAAATCCAGCAGCACATCAAAACGTTTATCCACCACGATCCAGTCGGGTTCATCCCTGGGATGCAAGGCTGGTTCAATATATGGAAATCAATAAACATCATCCATCGCCTAAAGAGAACTAAGGACAAAAACCACATGATTATCTCAATAGATGCAGAAAAGGCCTTTGACAAAATTCAACAGCCCTTCACGTGAAAAACTCTCAATAAAGTAGGTATTGATGGAACATATCTCAAAATAATAAGAGCTATTATGACAAACCCATAGCCAATATCATATTGAATGGGGAAAATCTGGAAGCATTACCTTTGCAAACTGGCACAAGACAGTGATGCCCTCTCTCACCACTCCTCTTCAACATAATGTTGGAAGTTCTAGCCAGGGCAATCAGGCAAGAGAAAGAAATAAAGGGGATTCAATTAGGAAAAGAGGAAGTCAAATTGTCCCTGTTTGCAGATGACATGATTGTATATTTAGAAAACCCCATCATCTGAGCCCAAAATCTCTTTAAGCTGATAAGCACCTTCAGCAAAGTCTCACGATACAAAATCAATGTGCAAAAATCACAAGCATCCCTATACACCAATAACAGAAAAACAGAGAGTCAAATCATGAGTGAACTCCCATTCACAATTGCTGCAAGAAGAATAAGATACCCAGGAATCCAACTTACAAGTGAGGTAAAAGACCTCTTCCAGGAGAACTACAAACCACTGCTCAATGAAATAAAAGGGAACACAAACAAATGGAAGAACATTTCATACTTATGGATAGGAAGAATCAATATTGTGAAAATGGCCATACTGCCCAAGGTAATTTATAGATTCAATGCCATCCTCATCAAGCTACCAATGACTTTCTTCACAGAATTGAAAAACACTACTTTAAAATTCATATGGAACCAAAATAGAGCCCACATATCCAAGAGAATCCTAAGCAAAAAAAAAAAAAAAAAAAAAAAAAAAACAACAAAGCTGGAGGCATCACACTACCTGACTTCAAACAATACTTCAAGGCTACAGTAACCAAAACAGCATGGCACTGGTACCAAATCGGATATATAGACCAATGGAACAGAACAAAGGCCTCAGAAATAATACTACACATCTACAACCATCTGATCTTTGACAAACCTGACAAAAACAAGAAATGGGGAAAGGATTCCCTATTTAATAAATGGTACTGGGAAAGCTGGCTAGCCATATGTATAAAGCTCAAACTGGATCCCTTCCTTACACTTATACAAAATTTAATTCCAGATGGGTTAAAGACTTTAATGTTAGAACCAAAACCATAAAAGAAAAACCCTAGAAGAAAAGTGAGGCAATACCATTCATGACATAGGCATGGGCAAGGACTTCATGACTAAAACACCAAAAACAATGGCAACAAAATCCAAAATAGACAAATGGTATCTAATTAAACGAAAGAGCTTTTTCACGGCAAAAGAAACTACCATCAGAGTGAACAGGCAACATTCAGAATGGGGGAAAATTTTTGCCACCTACCCATCTGACAAAGGGCTAATATCCAGAATCTACAAAGAACTTAAACAAATTTACAAGAAAAAATACAAATAACCCTATCAAAAAGTGTACAAAGGATATGAACAGACACTTCTTGAAAGAAGACATTTACTGCAGCCAACATGAAAAAATGTCATCATCACTTGCCATCAGAGAAATGCAAATCAAAACCACAATGAGATGCCATCTCACTCCAGTTAGAATGGTGATCATTAAAAAGTTGGGAACCAACAGATACTGGAGAGGATGTGGAGAAATAGGTAGGCTTTTACGCTATTGGTGGGAGTGTAAAATAGTTCAACCATTGTGGAAGACAGTGCGGTGATTCCTCAGGGATCTGAAACTGGAAATACCATTTGACCTAGCCATCCCATTACTGCGTATATATCCAAAGGATTATAAATCATGCTAGTATAAAGACACATGCACACCTCTGTTTATTGTGGCACTATTCACAATAGCAAAGACTTGGACCCATCCCAAATGTCCATCAATGATAGACTGCATTAAGAAAATGTGGCACATATACACCGTGGAATACTATGCAGCCATTAAAAAGATGCGTTCATGTCCTTTGTATGGACATGGATGCAACTGGAAACCATCATTCTGGGCCAACTGTCACAATGACAGAAAACCACACACCGTATGTTCTCACTCATAGGTGGGAATTGAACAATGAGATCACTTGGACACAGTGCAGGGAACATTACACCCTGGGGCCTGTCATGGGGTGGGGGGCAGCAGGAGGGATCACATTGGGAGAAATACCTAATGTAAATGACATGTTAATGGGTGCAGGAAACCAACATGGCACATGCATACCTATGTAACAAACCTGCACGTTGTGCACATGTACCCTAGAACTTAACATATGATAAAAAAAGAATAACAACTTAACTTTGATCATTAACAAAGTAACAAAAACAAACTCTACATATTAATTTCCTACCCCTTCCACCTTTTGAATATTAATGTCTTCATTTCCATCTTTTTATATTGCCTGTCTCTTAACCAATTGTTGTAGTTATTGATTTTAATAGTTTTGTCTTTGTTTTTATACTTAAGATGTAAGTGATTTGCTTACCCCAGTTATAATAATAGAATATTTTGAATTTGCCTCTTTAACCAGTGAGCTTAATACTTTCAGATGTTTTCTTTTTGCATATCAGCGTCCTTTCTTTCAAATTGAAGGACTCCCATGAGAATATTTTGTAAGACATTTGGTGTTGTCGAGTTTCCTCAGCTTTGTTTGTCTGAGAAAATCTTTAGTTCTCCTTCATGGTTTAAGAATAGATTTGCTGAGTACAGTGTTCTTAGTTGACAGGGGTTTCTTTTCTTTTCTTTTCTTTTCTCTTTTCTTTTCTTCTCCCTCCCTCCCTTCCTCCCTCCCTACCTACCTATCTTCCTTCCTCACTTTGAATATAGCATCCACGCTCTCCTGGTCTGAAACATTTCTTCTGGAAATCCAAGAAAACCTGTATTGGGAATTCAATGAATGTGTATGTTTCTTTTCTCTTTCTGCTTTGTGTATTCTTTCTTTGTCTTTGATTTTTGCTAATTTGATTATTATGTGCCTAGGTTATTTCCTTTTTGGGTTTAATCTGATTGATGACTTTTCAGCATTCTTACCTGGTTAGTGTTGTCTTTGTCCAAATTTGGGAAATTTTCAGCCATTATTTCCTTAGATATGGTTTCTAGGCCTTTTTTTCTCTTGACTTCTTCAAGACTTCTTATTATGCAAAGGTTAGCTTCCTCCTTGATGGCATTCCCCCCTGGTTTGGGGGGAAATTGGGATCTTGCTCTGTCACCCAGTTTGGAGAGCAGTGGTGCAGTCTGGGCTCACTGCAACCTCTGTCTCCTATGCTCAAACAGTTCTCCCACCTCAGCCTCCCGAGTTGTTGGCAGTAGAGTTTTGCATCACCATGGCCACCTAATTTTTGTATTTTTTGTGGAGGTGATGTTTCTCCATGTTACCCAGACTGGTCTTGATCTCCTGGGCTCATGCGATTCACCCACCTCAGCCTCTCAAAGTGCTTGGATTACAGATGTGAACCACCATGCCCAGCCTGGCATCCCATAACTCTTATTCACTCTTTTTATTCTTTGCTCTTTTTGTTCCTCTGAGTGCATAATTTCACATGTTATCTTCAAGCTCACTAATTCTTACCTCTGTTTCATCAAATCTACTGTTGAAACTTTTAAATAAATGTTTCAGTTCAATTGTATTTTTTTCTAGATTTTTTTTATTTTATTTTTTAAAGATATCATAACTATTTCTTTGTCAAATTTCTCATTTTGTTCCTGGATTGTTTTTGACATTTCTTCTAGTTTTCTATCCATAGTATCTTGTGATTTCTCGAATTTCCTTTTTTATTTTTCTTTTTCTGAGATTAAGTCTTGCTCTGTCACCAGGCTGGAGTGCAGTGGCATTGTGTCTGGAAGTTATCCCTTCTGGTGGGTTCTTGGTCTCACTGACTTCAAGAATGAAGCCGCAGACCCTTGTGGTGAGTGTTACAGCCCTTAAAGATGGTGGTTCCACAGTTTGTTCCTTCAGATGTTCAGATGTATGTGGAGTTTCTTCCTTCTGGTGGGTTTGTGGTCTTGCTGACTTCAGGAGTGAAGCCGCAGACCTTCACAGTGAGTGTTACAGCTCTTAAAGGTGGCATGTCTGGAGTTCTTTGTTCCTCCTGGTGGGTTCGTGGTCTTCCTGACTTCAGCAATGAAGTGCAGGCCCTCATGATGAGTGTTACAGCTCATAAAGGTAGTGCGGAAACATCGAGTGAGCAGCAGCAAGATATTTTGTGAAGAGCAAAAGAACAAAGCTTCCACAGCGTGGAAGGGGACCCGAGTGGGTTGCCACTGCTGGCTCGGGTGGCCAGCTTTTATTCTTTCATTTGGCCCCACCCACGTCCTGCTGATTGGTCCATCTTACAGAGCGCTGATTGGTCCATTTTACAGAGCACTGATTGGTCCATTTTAGAGTGCTGATTGGTGCATTTACCATCCTTTAGCTAGACACAGAGTGCTGATTGGTGAGTTTTTACAGAGTGCCGATTGGTGCATTTACAATTCTTTAGCTCAACACAAAAGTTCTCCATGTCCCCACCTGACCCAGTACCCCAGTTGGCTTCACCTCTGAATTCCCTAAACAGGACACCCCAACTGCTGTTGGGAATTGGGCGATGACTGCTCTATCTATTTTCTGCTGGAGCAAAGAAGGGGCCCTGCAGTTGTAGTGTCCTCCAGCGGGGAGCTCTTTAGGCCAGTGAAAGGGCCAGTGGGTCAGTCCAGTGGTCCTTGATAGAAGTTGTTAGTTGAACTCATTTGGGGTTCCATTTGTAAGACCATCTGTAGCTTGATGACCTTGATACTAGAGGGAACAAATTTGACATGGAGGTGAAAAATACAGGGCCCAAAGACGAGTAATAGCAAGATGGCTGTCATGGGACCTAGAAAGGGTAGAAGCCATGTTGCCCAACTTCAGAGGTTGATATAAGAGTTTGAAAGGCATTGTCTGATTTCAGAAGCCTTTTCCTGTAATTGCCAGGTGGCATCTCATACTATCCCTGACTGTCTAGTGTAAAAGCAACACTCTTCCCTAAACACTTTGCACCCTAAGAAGGTGCAAAGTCCTCCTGTCTTAGCAGTAAGGAGGTCTAGGTCTTGGTGGTTTGGGAGAGTCACTGCTCCCAAATAGTGGGATTGTAGAGTAAGGATAGATTTCATTATTTCTTGCAAACTGTCTGAGAAATCCTTTGAAAAGTGTGTGGTAGCAGGATAATGAAGTAGATAAACCAGCTATTCTGGTTTCTATAGCAGTGGCCATTCCTAACCATATAAGTAGGGGTATTAGTTGTATGGCTCTGCGCTGACAGACTTGAGCTTTGAATGGGTACTGATAGGGTCTGATTTCCATAAATTAGAAGTTAGGATGACACATGTTACACTCTTAGCTTTTAGGAAAATTTACTTTTGTAGAAAACCTGTAAGTTTGGGATTTTAATTTTTCTTTGCTTTTAATGAAACCTCGTTCAGTCCATATTAACTTACATTTTGTGTAGATAGCTCCTTCCTGATTCTGTAAGTACTTTAAGGTTTGGCTGAGTGCAAACAACTTGCACGTGTGAGCAGAACAATTATTAGGCAATTTTCCTAACTGCTTCTACAAGAGTTTCCTTATCATTTACTAAATACCCATTGTGTCTTTTTCCCTTAATCGCCTAGGAGAAACCATCTATGGTCCTGTCCTGAAGGGAGTTCCTCCTAGGTCTGGTCAGACTTTTGTATGGTAATTAATTAAGATTTAAATTCCCTGTTAGGAAACCTGCTGGGTTAAGGATTTTTGATAGGAAGGCTATGGGTTGTCAGTGGCCTCAGTGCTTTTGGGCTATGCCCTTGTTTACACTGACAACAAGGTGGTATTGGAGTGTTATAGGGTCTTGGAGAAGACCTTCAATTATCAATTATAGGTTTTAAATTTACTCTGGGTTTTAAAGGAATGGGGTACACTGTTTTTTCTTTACTACCTCCGTCTCTCTTTCTTTCTCTTTGACTTCTTTTTTGTCTCTTTCTGACTCCCTGTTTGTCTCCGTCTCTTCCTCTCTTTCTCTGTGACTTTCTCTTTCTCTCTTTCCTTTCTGCTGGTCTTTCCCTGCCTCTGCTAGCTGCTTATGCTGCTGTTCTCCTCTTTCCTTCCCCTTTTTGATGGCTTTGGCAGTGTAAGACTGCTACCTTGGGTTTTTACATTGCATGCAATAACTCCATGATTTTCTTGTGGTAGTTAATGGGGATTCCCCCAGAGATTAGGAACACCCTTTCTTTCCACATTGCAGCATGAGCATGTAGGATTAGATAAGCATACTATCTGTAGTAGTCTCCCAATTACAACTGAGGATGTGGGAGAAATACCTGGTTACAGGCTATCCCAAGATTCCTCGGATGGTAACGGATCTTGAGGACAGCCATCCAGGACAGGAGATTAACACTGAGAAAGCCACTCCAGTGTCCAGGAGGAAGTCAGTTTCCTGGCCCTGAATGGTTATACATACCCAGGGCTCAGTGAGAGTGATGACATGAGCTGGTGCTTGTCCTGGGCACCCTCAGTCCTATTGTTGCACCATCTTGTTGTGGGCTTCTGGTCCAGAGAACCTTTGTCCTCTGGGACCATGTGCCTTCCAATGATTACCTCAGCATAGTGGACATGGGTGAAGGGGCAGCTTATTTCTCATTGGACAATCCTTTTTAAAGGGTCCTTGCAAACCACACTGGTAACAAGCCCTACTGGGTGATTGGCCTGCTCCATTTTCTGTCCTCTCTGAACCACCAAGGTTTGTTTGTCTGAGGGCCATGACTAAGGCTGTGGCCTTTCTCTGATTTCAGTTTTCCTTTTCGGCCTGTTCCTCTTGGTCACTATTGTAGAACACCGAGGTTACCAGGTTTAATTATGCCTCCAGATTTTGTTCAGGGCCCAGGGCTCCTTTTTGGGGCTTTCTCCTGATATCTGTGGCTGATTGGGTAATAAGCTTATCTTTTAGAATCAATTGACCCTTGAGTGAGTCAGGTGACAGGGGAGTATATTTTCTTAAGGCCTCCCATAGCTCGAGGAAGGCAAAAGGATTTTCTTCCTTTCCCTTAGTTATGGTGCACATCATGGAACAATTTATGGGCTTTTCCCTAATTCTTCTTAGTCCTTCTAGAACACAGGTCAACAGATGTTTGCCACTCCAGTCCCCATGATCTGAGTCGAGATCCCAGTGGGGATCCATCCTGGGGACAGCTTGCTGATTGGTAGGGAATTTGTCCCTTTCTTCGGCTGTCATTTTATCATTTACTTGACTAATATACCAGGTATCTCCAAACTCTTGGGCTGCAGCTAAAGCCACATTCTTTTCATTAAAGGCCAGGGTTTGATCTAACAATAGCATGACGTCTCTCCAAGTGAAATCAAAGGTTTGCCCTAGACCCAGTAGGACAATTATATACCTATCAGGATCATCTGAAAGCTTCCCCAGGTCTGCCTTGATCTGCTGTAAATCAGAGAGAGAGAAGGGCACGTATACCCGGGTTGGGCCAGATTCCCCTCCACCTACAGCTTGAAGGGGACATAACCGATAGCCTGGGGGGGTTTGTGGTCCTTTGGAGATTTCTTTGCTTGTTTCCTTCTGGATTGGGGAGATTAATGGAGGCTTATCATTTATAGGAAGGGGAGCTATAGGGAGGCTAGGATATGGGGGTAAGCTGAAAGGTCATCCTGTGGGATGT
This sequence comes from Piliocolobus tephrosceles, assembly GCF_002776525.5. NCBI lineage: Eukaryota > Metazoa > Chordata > Mammalia > Primates > Cercopithecidae > Piliocolobus > Piliocolobus tephrosceles. The sequence continues at coordinate 52,639,552 of NC_045444.1, forward strand.
AAATTGCAAGCTTTGCATAGTTGTGGATTCACCTTCAATGAAAAGAAAGCTTGGACATGAGGTACTTCACTCCATTTGCCTTCCCTGTTACAGAAAAGGTCAAGCTTCAGGTTAGTATTGTAATTTATACTTCCCTCAGGTGACCATTTTTCCCCACCAGAGAGAGAATATCGGGGCCAGGCCATAGTGCAGAAAAAATTAGCTGCCCCTTTTTCAGGGTTTGTGGGTCATATTGGTCCCAATGGCTTAGGATGCATTTCAAGGGTGAACCTGTTGATGCCTGAGTGTTTCCCATCTGAAAGTCAAAACTGCCCACGGTTTTGGTTTGTTTCTTTCTCCCTCTGTCCAATAACCCACAATGTTCCCTGGACCCTGCTGATCGGAATAGTTGTGCTCACCAATGCCTCAGAAACACTAGGTTTCCTCCTAGACCACAAGGAGGACCGAGGAAGGTCAGATTTAGTGGCCCCTACTGATGCATTCTCAAAAACGTATTAGAGTCCTAAGCATTCTCCTGTAGGTATTGGGACCTTACCACTGCCCTATAAAGATGTTATGCCCCAAAAATGAAGTGGAGGGCCATACCGGGAGGAAGGGAAGAGATCTCCAGAGTTGGAAGAGTGCTGCCTTTTGTCCTCACTTGAATAGGAAGGATATCATTTCTGAAGCTCCCCATATCCTAGCTTCAGGAATAGCCTTCGTTAGGCCTGCTTGTCTGAGGAGGGATCCTAAAAGGATAGTCAGTCTCCCCACCTGACAGCGCTTTGGGCAAAAATTACGTCTTTCTGATTGGTGAACCTGGGTGCCTAAAGAAGGGAATAGAGTCCTGGAGTCTATACTATAAACCATTCTTATAGGAGAAACTAGAAAAACACCAGAGACAGAGTGGTTTTCAGAAGCCGGAATAACCTCAGAGAAGAGGGGCAAGAGGAAGTTTGTCTGATAAGCATTAGGATCCAGGAGGTGAGGGTCAGGATAGATAAGATAGATGGGTGAGTCTTGCTTGGGCAACACGATTTTGAGATTTCTGCTCATGGCCACAGGGTCAACCAACTTGTTGTTGGGACCACGGAGCTGAATGGCTTTCCTCTCTGTCGACCCTTGGCTCAGACTAGAAGTACAGGAAAAGCAGAAGCTGGTTCCAGGCAAACCTAATGCTCCCAACTCTGAAGAGTCAGGGGTTTTTAAGAGGGCCCTTTCCCAGAAAACCTGACACCTGTGTCTTTAGTCCAGTGGCCGCACTCGTCACTTTTAACTGGCTGACCGGTGCCAGTTATTTAACCCCCGAATTCTAAGGAAAAATAGGACAGAATAGCAAGTGAAAGGGGTCTGATGGTACTCACTTCTTGGTGATTATCCCATCTGGGTCATCAAAATGTACCCCACACTGGGCGCCAAAATGTGTCCGGAATTTATTCCTTCGGTGGGTTCTTGGTGTCGCTGACTTCAAGAATGAAGTCACGGACCCTTGTGATGAGTGTTACAGCTCTTAAAGATGGTGTGTCCGCAGTTTGTTCCTTCAGATGTTCAGATGTGTCTGGAGTTTCTTCCTTCCGGTGGGTTCGTGGTGTTGCTGACTTCAGGAGTGAAGCCGCAGACCTTCACAGTGAGGGTTACAGCTCTTAAAGGCGGTGCATCCAGAGTTGTTTGTTCCTCCCAGTGGGTTCGTGGTCTTCCTGATTTCAGTCATGAATCTGCAGACCCTCACAGTGAGTGTTACAGCTCATAAAGGTAGTGTAGACCCAAAGAGTGAGCAGCAGCACAATTTATTGTGAAAAGTAAAAGAGCAAAGCTTCCACAGTGTGGAAGGGGACCCCAGCCAGTTGCTGCCGCTGGCTCAGGTGACCAGCTTTTATTTCCTTATTTGGCCCTGCCCAAGGCCTGCTGATTGGTCAGTTTTACAGAGTGCTGATTGGTCCATTTTACAGAGCACTGATTGGTCCATTTTACAGAGTGTTGATTGGTGTGTTTGCAATCCTTTAGCTAGAAACAGAGTGCTGATTGATGAATTTACAATCCTTTAGCTCGACACAGAGTGCTGATTGTTGAGTTTTTACAGAATGCTGATGGGTGCATTTACAATCCTTTACCTAGACACAAAAGTTCTCCAAGTCCCCACCCAACCCCGAAGCCCAGCTGACTTCACCTCTCAGCAGGATCTCAGCTCACTGCAACCTTCACCTCCCAGGTTCAAGCAATTCTCTTGCCTCAGCCTCCTGAGCAGCTGGGACTATAGGCGCATGCCACCATGCCCAGCTAATTTGTGTATTTTTAGTAGAGATGGGGCCAGGATTGTCTTGATCTCCTGACCTTGTGATCCGCCAACCTCGGCCTCCCAAAGTGCTGGGATTACAGGCATGAGCCACCACACCTGGCCAGTTTTCTGAATTTCTTCAAGAGGATTATTCTGAATTCTCCATCTGACATTTCATAGATCGTCTGGGTTCATTACAGGAGCTTTGTTGGTTTCTTTTGGTGGTGTCAAATTTTTCTGAGTTTTCATAATTCTTTTTTTTTTTTTTTGAGACAGAATCTCGCCCTGTCGCCCAGGCCGGAGTGCAGTGGCCGGATCTCAGCTCACTGCAAGCTCCGCCTCCCAGGTTTACACCATTCTCCTGCCTCAGCCTCCCGAGTAACTGGGACTACAGGCGCCCGCCACATCGCCCTGCTAGGTTTTTTTCATTTTTTTAGTAGAGACGGGGTTTCATCGTGTTAGCCAGGATGGTCTCCATCTCCTGACCTCGTGATCCACCCTTCTCAGCCTCCCAAAGTGCTGGGATTACAGGCTTGAGCCACCGCTCCCAGCCGAGTTTTCATAATTCTTGCATCTTTGTGTTGATGTCTACAAATCTGAGAAGACAGTCACTTCTTCCAATTTTTTTGGGTGTTCTTTAGTGGTATTTATTTATTGCAGACAGATTCTCACTCCGACACCTAGGCTGGAGTGCAGTGGCACTATCTCGGCTCACTGCAACCTCCATCTCCCAGGTTCGAGTGATTCTTTTGACTACACCTCCCAGGTCATTGGGATTACAGGCTTATGTCATGATGTCTGGCTAATTTTTGTGTTTTTAATAGAGACAGGGTTTCCGTATGTTGGCCAGTCTGGTCTTGAACTTCTGACCTCAAGTGACCTACCCACCTCAGCCTCCCAGTGCTGAGATTACAAGCATAAGCCACTGTGCCTGGCCTGTGGTGGCATTTAGCATTTACCACTTAGTATCAACACTTGAACACTGGCTTGTTTATCTTTCTTGTACAGGGAAATCCTTATAGTGAACACAAACACTTAAATGCTACTCTGGAACTAAATTCTTGGCCTATAATTGTTTCCAGGTCTGGAGAAGTCTTCTAGTGAGCACCAGAAATTAAACATTGCCTCAGAACTATATTGCTACCCTCCTGTTTTTTCCTAGTTGGGGGAAGATTTAGCAGGTACCAGAACTTAATATGACTTTTTACTTGTTCTGTATCAGAGAAAGGCTTCACAAGAGCACCTAGGCTATGTGAAAAATCCAGCCGCAGATTCAGGTCTTCCTGTGGAATATGCCCCCTACAGCACTTATGGCACTTGCGCAGTCTCTTCAATATGGCATTGACATTGATTAGAACACAGAGCAGCTTCCAAGATTGGCATGCCAGTCACTATGATAATCACCGCATGTATTATCCCCAATTGATTCCAGGTGGTTCAGCCCTCCTAACACTTACAGTGGTATCTATGGGATGGGAAAAGATTTAGCTTCCCACAAAGACTTTCAGACCAATGTGGAAATCAAACATTTACCTGCAACTCCCTTCTCATACCTCCTCACAAACTGGGTCTAGAGAAATTCTCTGTGAGTGGCATTAGGCCAGCTTGAGGGAGGATGCAGCTAGACTGAAATGATCATTTCTTTTTTTTTTTTTTTTTTTGAGACAGAGTCCAGCTCTGTCACCCAGGCTGGAGTGCAGTGGCCAGATCTCAGCTCACTGCAAGCTCCGCCTCCCGGGTTTACGCCATTCTCCTGTCTCAGCCTCCAGAGCAGCTGGGACCACAGGCGCCTGCCATCTTGCCCAGCTAGTTTTTTGTATTTTTTAGTAGAGATGGGGTTTCACCGTGTTAGCCAGGATGGTCTTGATCTCCTGACCTCGCGATCCGCCCATCTCGGCCTCCCAAAGTGCTGGGATTACAGGCTTGAGCCACCGTGCCAGGCCGAAATGATCATTTTTTTTACTGCTCATGGCTTCCCTTGATTCTGTGGGCCCAGTGGGTTTTCCTACTGCTCCACTGAGCTATGGTGAACTCAGGGTGATAGTCTTAATCTCTGAATAGTTTCTAAGTGCATTTTTGTGGGAAAAGTAATGCTGGGGGGTCTATTCTGACACCTTCCTGATGTCACCTCTGGAGAATAATTTTTAACATTTAGATATTTTGCAAACTTCATACAACTTAATTTTAGGATGGTGCAATTAAGAATCCTATGATAAAATTAGGGGCATGAAATCAATTTGGTTACATGCTTAAAACATTAATTTAAAAACCATTAGTTGTAAGATAACTTAGTGGTAAAAACATCTCTAAGTCTCAAGCCAATAACTCTGCATACCATGTCAAAATTAACAGCCTGTAACCTCTGCTTTCTTCCTGCTCCTTCCCACACTTTATTACCCTAGTCACTTTTTCCAATGTTTACTTTAATTCTCAGCATCGAGAACATGGAAAGAAAATTAAAATGGTAAGATGGAAATACCTCTAGAATCAGATTGCCAGGGACTCTGAAGTTGAATTACTAACCACTTAATAGCTAAAAAGAAACACAGAAGTGTTAATAACAAAAATGAAAACTAGTAATTAAGCTGCAATGTGTCTGAAAGTGCAATTCTCATACAAAATTAAAGATGAAAAGGAAACGTTCTCAATGTTATGAAGACAAAAATACTAAGAAAAAGGTTTTTTCTCCTTTTGCACTTTAGTCAGAGAAAGTTAACCTACATTTATGAGATTAATCTTTCTGCTTTGGTTTATGGTGAATTTATATTAATCAGATTTATGAAATGAATAACAATTCTAATGAGAGGGTGCAAGTCTCAGTTGAACAGGCAAAAAATGACTGAACACTACTTTCTAAGCAGAATTTGATGACATATATTAAAAAACATCCAGTGTATTTAGGAATTGAATGTGTTGCAATCATTCATGGAAGTCATAATGACTGAGAAGGAAAGACTTGGTTGTAATATTTTATAAAGAAAAATATGTTTCTACTTATTAGATTTAAACTAATAGGGATAAAAATTTCGAGATAGCAAAAGCTTAACTCTTTGAACACAAAATCAGAACGGACCAATTTCACCAAGTTGTCATATAATCACTACTTATTTAATTAATTAAAATGTTCAAGTCTACCGTGCCAGACATAAAAGTCTACAAAGATGTGTAATAAATAATATTTTCTCCATTAAACTTGCATTGTATAAAAGGAATTGTAATCTGATTTTATTCTGTAACACCAAGCCCAATTACTGACTGAAGAAAGTGAGCTATAGATACAGGCTATCTGAACTTTGAACTTTGTCTGTACTAATTTCTTAGTGAGACATTTGGGAAATATAATCTAACTGCCGTATTGCCATTGAACAGAAGAAAGTTTCTATACTGCATTAATTAGTGCTTCTAAAAGGCTCAAATATATATACACACAAATACACTATATTCCTAAAATGAAAGATTATGCACCCATAATTATGTGTATATGAATGCATGGATGCACACGTATATTTATGTTCAATATATGTAAAATATAATATATGTATAATATATATTTGAAATATATTTATATGTATATAAGCAGAAACGGAGTGGAACAGTTATTTGCACTTTATATGCCAGTTTACAGAAGCATGTTAGTTCCTGCCTCTGCTCTTCTCAGCCACATCATTTGAGACATCTGAACGTAGCTGCTAATTTTAGTATGTTCTTATATCAGTTAAACTACTTGTCTACTAGTCAGGTTAAATCTGTGAAAGCACTCCCACACTCCTCAACCTAAAACAAACAAACAAAACGTTTTTGTTTTCTAAAGGGTTTGCTAACCCTTCAGAATACAAAATTAGACACTGGAAAAATTGTCAGCCATAAAAAATTTAAATTGAATTCATAATAATAAATTTGATTGAAAAATACAGGGATACAGCATAAAGAGAGAAAAGGTAAATTACAAATAAAATAAAGTTACATGTAGGTTTTACAATATAATACAAATGAATAGAAAAGAGCCTTTTCCTTTATTAGAAAATATTACTAAGTTTGGAATGTTACAACAGGGTTATATGTGTTATGGGTCAAACTTAAGTAAGTATTCCTATGTAGGCTAGCAACATATAAAAATTATGGTTGTTTATGAAAGCAAAATTGTTTCTATTTAAAAAACTTGCTTTTATAGAAAACATATAGAAATAATTATTATATAACAAAATTTATTGAAGGTGAGTCCTTATAATACAAAATGTGATTGATAAACCCATGGAACATTCAAGCACTTAAAATGAAAACAAAAAATGAGTGTAGTTCCTATATCTCCCTCTTCTTATCTATTTAGCAATGGCTATGCATGTTTCTTACTCCCTTTGAATCTGCTTTTTCCTTTTACCAAATGTGCAAAATTATATCTACTATACAGGATGGAACATATAAAGATAATTTATATATGACTAGGTTTAGTGAGCTGCAGTATGAATACACATACACACATACAACCACCTTTATTTGTTGAGCTAAATTAATGACAAGAGTCATTGCTATAATAAACTAGCATAAGTCAATAAATGTTTTCTATTGACAATGAGTGTGTAAGTATAAATTGTACTCATAAATCTCTTAATAATTATCATAGTAGAAACCTGTTTTCCCTCCTGAACAACCATTTGAACCTTCTTCTAGCAGGAGACCATGAATTTATTTTCAAAAATTATCTCTTTCTCATTGAATACAGTAGTGATAAAACCATTTATGAAGATAAACCATCTCTTGGCTAGTGTTAAGACACATAATCTAACTCTGACCAGTGAGACAGGCTACCAGGAACTTTAGCATTAGCATTGAACAGTGATCTAAAACAAAACAAGACCCCCTCAAACCTGAAAATAATTGGATTTTCTATGTTTCCAAACTATTGCCCTGAAGAGATTGACCTTTATTTCCTGCTACTTGAATCCTCGGCTCTGGCTTCAATAATTTTTTTCCTGTGTTTTTTAATCCCTGGTTCCTCAGCGATTCATCCTCAATTCTGTGAGCCATTTCAAGTTTTCCCCATATATTTCATTTTCAGTTAATTACTAAATTGTTGCTTGGCACCAAAGAAGGCACTTGATACAATATTTCTTTTAAATAAAAATCTAATTTATCTCCAGCTTATAGATATATACTTTTTCTACTGTTTACAGCATTAATCAGTTGGGCACACTATGTCAAGTTTGTTTCCTGTAAGTTTTGAGTGCATAAATAAACAAGTTCTAGGTAATCATTGAGTCAAAAACATGAAAAAAGTTATAGAAATTCAGAATTAATTTCTACCGTAGCTTAGCTATACTTTCTATCTCCTCTTATTTTCTACCACTTGAAATTTACCTTTCTGTGGGAGAAAAGGTAGGATAAGAGAAAATGTAGAACTGCAGCTGTGCTTCCACTTAGAAATTGGACATTACCTAGAAAACGGAGATAAATAGCTCATCCAATATTATGTATCTTACTGATACAAGTTTTGATTGTGCTAGCCATTCTAAGCTGTAAGCCCCTGTCAACATAGTAATTTGTCCTGTGCAGAATATTTCTCATTATATGCTTTTACTTAAAGATGAATTTACTTAATTCATGTTTAAGTAAAGATCAAGAGGCAGATTACTTAAAGATGAATAAAAGGAAGATACTTTAAGTTATCAAGCAACGCTTGAGATGAAAGAAAGTATAACTATCCCTTCATTTTATTGATAATGCAGAGAAAGTAATCATATCCAATATAATCTTAAGTAGATGTCGGTATTTTTAACCAATGTTTCCTTGCAAAAGTGGTGATTAGAAAACAAAGGTAGTTTGTAGCCACATACTAACACCATCATGTAAACTGTGAAAACTGTAAAGTTGTATTTAATCATTGAATTAATAACTACTTATTTTAATATGCTTTAAACAGAATTCCAGTAGGATAATTGATTTAAGTTCCTTCTAGTATTATAAGAAGTGTAACTGACTTTTCAAATGTTTCAATTGTGGAGACTTAAATAATCCAAGTAGAGAAAATAATTGTCAGTCTTCTTTTTAACATGCTTGGAGAGGTAATTTTCAATAAAAAGAAATATTTTCATGCTAGGGCAGTTACCTCTATTTCTCTGTATTTTCCAGAGTGTCTGATAATACAGTGTAGACAACTGGTAGATGTTCACATCTATTTTTTGATCAGTCTTGTCAGTGTACTGAATGGAAAGTTCTGCCTGAAGTTACTTTGATGCCATCTACATATGATTTTCAGAGTAATCCTTTAAGTTCAACTATAGGATGCTGAATAGCAAATAGAGATAACTTCAGAATGCTGCATTTTCTTCCTAAAACTTCTTTTCTTTTTCTTTGAAAATGAGAAAATAACAAACTTGAACATACATTTCACTGAATGTTTATACATGTATGGTTATGAAAGCAAGAACTATTAAAAGGTACCTCGTACTGTTCCTTAAAAAGTAACTTTTGGATATCTTATAAGATACTATTTAAACTCATTGAAAACATGCCTAACAGAGGAAGTTGAGGAGGACCTATAAAGAATGATGGGAAAGTACTGTCCTCAAATGTAATTTATTATGTATAATTTGAAGATGGCAAATCACCACATTGAGCACATCAGGCCTACTGGCTTCACAGCAGTTGGAAGGTACATGGCATCCTTCACATTTATTTTTGGTGCTCTTAGTATAAAACTGCAGTTTAGCTTCTCAATTTTTTTCTCAGTAAGTCAAGACAGGATTGCTTTTCAAAATGTGTTATGGATGAGGATGAAACACATAGTAGCAAACCTGTTAGATAAATGGATTAATGTACATAATCACTTAAGCATTTTATCACTTGTCAGAAATTTAAACCAATATTTTATATTTGACATATGATATTGTATTCAAATGCAAGAAAAAATAAAACACTAGTTTTATCTGCACCAAGTGACTTTTATTTACCCATAGTAGTAATCAAAGTCTTAATTAATATATTTTTCTAAATAGCTATTTGTTTTGAGATGCCAATTAATTTCAAGTGTGAATATTACATGTAGGAATTACACTATTAGAACCTACTTCAAAACTCAATCATACACTTATCTTTAGTATAAAGTCTGAGCTATTGTAGTAAGCATTTTCTATACAGCTGCCAGTAAGACACCTTCCATTTCCGTAAGACCAGTATTGAACATATATTGTAAAACATTAACAGTCTATTTTTATTTAACTATTAAGGAGACCTTGTTAAGAGGGTAAACAAGGGTAAATGTATTTTCTGAAATTTGTCAATAATTCCACTTATTTTTGAACTAGGAAGGTTAAAGTAAAATAAAGACTGTTACTACAAAAGAAAGTTTTAGCTCTTTCTACATTAGACTTTTAGTCTCATGGAAATTACTTGCATCTTTAGGTCAGTTAGTTATTCATTTATTTTGAAAATTAAAAAGATAGTCGTAAAACAATGCCTTAAGTTTGGGACACATATCTATTTTTGAATATAAATGAAATGGTTATACTACTGAATAATTGCTTATTCCCTACTTAACAAGAGAAATTTTGAGAAAGTATTTTTAAGCTGATTTCATATTATATATGAACCTTCTTCTTTTTGGGGAAAATATATTATAATTTTAAATTATGTCATCAAAATCCAAGGAGTTATGCAAAAATGTCTTAGAAACATAGGAAAGCACTCATGTTTGAAAAACATGTCAAAGATTGTAATTTTATTTTTTTGTCTTTGAGGTATATTTTGATGTATTTTGAAAGCTAAATGATTGTAGGAAAATAAAGCTGAGTTTTCACTGTTTACAAACATCATTCCCCAGACTTCAAAGTATGAGACTGACATATTGTAAATAATAATTCAGCACAGCCCTGCTTCCCATAAATTAACATTTAAAATGTAACTTTGAAGAAAGGAAGCATTTTAGACATGACTGACTGTTTAAGGGCACATGGCCATAATTTCTAAGATGGAAGAGGTTTCTTAAGGTGAATAGACATAATAGAAGATTTATAGTTATGGGCTCTCCTGGCCTTCATGGTCTTTGAATAAGTCTCACTGAACCTTATTTTCTGAATTTATAAACTAGAGTTTATCTGTAGATAGAAAAGTCTGAGACCTTTGAGCAGAAGTCAAATAGAATGTACCACGGGACAGAGAAGAATTATTATTCAGAGAAAATCTTATCTTTTTCACATTGCTATTTATCTTTCTTCTCCCTTCAATTGATAAGTAAAAGAAAGCAGGGGCAATGCTGTTGTTTTCAGCATACAGATGATGTTATTTTGTTGGTGCTAAATTTCTCTTGGCTGTTGGTTCTCTTAATTCTTTTTATTTCTCTCCATTATGTTTCTTACCAAGCAATATGGTGTTAGAAGCCACAGAGGACTATACTTATTATTTTAAAATTGTATAATATTGTTTACAGTAATAAATGTGCATGCATTTGGTTAAAAAGCCAGAGCCAACTGCGAATTCCTTAAAACAGCAAATCTGTCAAGACTATCAAGACACAGGCTTGCTGTGTAAAAATGGTCTTAACTTTATCTTTCTTTAAAAACCACCTGAAACACCTGTGGGAATTGAAAATATGCAATTCCTATGACCCGTGATTCTACTTCTAGGAATCTACCCTACAAAAAATAGAGAAGATTCCAAGATCTTTGTTTCAGACTGATGAGCAATAGTAAAATATTGTAAAGGATCTACTGTCCACCAATAAAGAAATAAATGAGGCCAGGCATGGTGGCTCACGCCTGTAATCTCAGCACTTTGGGATGCCAAGGCGGGTGGATGGTCTGAGGTCAGCTGTTCGAGACCAGTCTGTCCAACATGGCGAAACTCCATCTCTACTAAAAATACAAAATTAGCCAGGTGTGGTGGTGTGTGCCTGTAATCCCAGCTACTTGGGAGGCTGAGGCAGGAGAATCACTTGAACCTGGGAGGCAGAGGTTGCAGTGAGTCAATATCATGCCACTGCACTCCAGCCTGGGTGACAGAGTAAGACTCCATCTCAAAAAAAAAAAAAAAAAAAGAAAAAAGAAAGGAATCAATAAAAAGTGTTTTATATATACGTGTATCTATATATATACACACACAAATATTAATGAAATCTATAAACTCATAACTATTAACTATATAGATCAGTGTGGAAACATGTTTAACATGTTATGGAGTGAAAACAGTGAATTGTAGAAAATGGTTACCCTTTATATAAATTTTAGAAATACATTTAAGTGTAGATTACTCTGTGTGGATACACATACACACACACACACAGTTTTAAGAAAAAGACTGGAAAAACAAATCATAAACATATAGTGAAAACTTCTAAACAGGAGTCAAAGTTGAATTTGAAGGAAATAGTCAAGTAAGTTTTACTTCTGCTGCCTAACAATTTCTAGAAGCAACATATTCATGTAATTCTCGTATAATTTTAATAGGTATAATGTAGAATTATATCTGACTGCCTGAGAGATAAAATCAGACATTACATGGCTTAACGAAGGTAGAAGCTAATTTATCTATCACATAAAAGAGGTAGGTTACCAGGGCTGGTATGGTGACATGGTATCATCAGGGACCCAGCCATTTAATTTCTTCTCTGCCATTCTCAGAATCCTTATTTAACTCATAATTCAAAATGGTCGTTGGAGGTCTCGTTGTAATTTCTACATTCTAAACCAGGAATAAGAGAAACCATAAAGATACATCTCCATCCATTTTATGACTATGTACAAACTTTCATTTCCATCTCTTTAGCCAGATTTAATCATCTGGTCTCCTCCATGCTAGGGCTTGTGGAGATGTGTGACATTCTAGCTGGTCAGATAAGACAGAGGGAGAGAATGGGCATAGGAAAGCAATTATATTCCTAGTTAAAGAAAGATAGAAATCGATAGATGGACAGATGATAGACAGATGATAGATAGTAGATAAGGATATACATGCAAAAGTGAACAGTAGTTAAATTTGGGTAGGGAAATATGGATGATTATATTTCTTTATATTTTTTATATTTAAGATATTCCCTTCTACTTCAAAAAATACTAAATTTGGTATTTTTTAAAAAAGAATTACCAGTCCAACCTTGTTTACAACATTTCACTTATAAAATGTAGATAATATGACCACCTACTGTGTATTCCAGAGAAAGTTTTCAGAGCCACAGGGGCTTGCAGCAGGAAGCTGTCTGTGACCACTGAATGCCAAGGAGTGGTGGACAGTGACCAACAGTAAATGCTACGGATATCTTGAGTTCCAAAAGATGCCTCCAATTAAGGCTGTCTTCTAGGTGTTTCTTTGATTTACGTTCCTTTTGAATTTGATGAGCAGGGGGAGTAGTTACTGTGGCTGAAGAATGGATACTTAAAATTTAAGTCATAGAGTAGATATAATTTAATTAATTCTAACTGGTCTTACAGCATATGGTAAAGAGGAAAGTTTAACGTTTCTAAAATTTGTTATTCAAGTGCCATTTCCAGGGGAATTTTAGTGCATTATTTTGAGCATTAATGAGTGGTAACACTGAGAGATGGCAATTAGAGCACCGCTGGGGATAACCCTGTTTCTCTGAAGCCATTTCTCTAGGGTACATAAGCAGGTGGATGGATGGTTATAAAATCCAGAATCTCATTTCTCAGTTCCTCCTCTTGTCCCCTAGATACTTAAGGGAAAAGTTAAAAATATACATTGGGATTCTGGATTACTTTTAAATCCTGTTTCTTTCTTTTTTTTTTTTTTTTTGAGAGGTGTTTTTGCTTTAGATGTCTCTCTCGCTTCTCTCTCTAACCCTCTTCTTCCCTCTCTTCCTTCCCCCATCCCCCATCCCTGCTTTATCTCTTTCAAATAAAGTAGAAATTATAGTTAGAGCTAAGCACATTTCCCATCAAAAATACTTCCCCACTCTCCTGAAGTTTGTCATACCAGAAAAAAAAGTATGTTTTTTTTTTTTACACAAAAGTAAAGTTAACAAACCTATTCTTTTTCAACTTTTTTTTTCACTAATTATACTTCGCAAATGCATCTATGTTTATACGTGTAGCTACAGCTAGATTATTTGATTTGACTGCTGTTCTTCATTTTTTTTTAAAGTGTGTTACTGTTTGTTTCTTTCCTGAAATTAGTGTATGTAAACTTTGCAGTCTTGTCATAAATATTTATGTATGTGTTCTAGTACCCTTTATTGAGCCAGACTCTTGTTTACTATTAGATAGATTATATAATTGAAAATTTGGCATTCTTACAGTAATAGATTTTGACAGATTTTCAACTACAGTGATTTTGTGTAATTAGGATGCTTTTAGGTCTATATGTTGGTGAGGAACCTCACTACAATTTTGCGTAATATTTCTGAATTTGATCAATGATACCTACCATTCTCGTATATGAATATTCCATTATTTCATGAATGCTTCTAGTTATTTATAGTCAAAGCCTAGCTTATTGATCCAATGTAGCATATTGTATTTTCTTTCCAAGGTCATCTGTCTTGATCACTTGAATGAGCATATTTAAATGAGTTTGAGGTGGCAGAGTTAGTATACACTATTCTAAATGTAGAAATATAGGGCATGATTTTCTACCAAACAGTATAATCTATTTTACTAGGCAGTATTAACTCAAGACATTTACCTGAATAAAATAAATATTTCTTGTTGATACACAGAAACAATAGTATACTCAAACTGTTAAATTTTATATAATCAAATACAAAACAGGACAATTGTTAAGTAGCAATATGACAGCTAGCAATTTAGCCAACTAGCTAAGAAAAGTCTCAAAAACTTTAACTGAAATGCAGATATATGTATATTTTAAACTAAATATGTTAAATAACAAGTTGAAAATTAGTCAATATTGATTTGCTTTCCGGGAAACTGATTTGCTTTCCAGGAAACCGATTTGCTTTCTAGGAAACCAGGGCGAGTAGGCAAGGCTAAGAGCAAAACTGCACATTTATTTTTGGTCCCCCAGCTTCAGGAAAGAAGGTGTGGGGGAGGGGTGAGGTCTGTCGGTCTCCGGCAGGGGAGGCCGGGGGAGTCACTCGGTGGCAGGGGAGGCCGGGGGAGTCACCCGGTGGAGCTCTCGGGCAGAGTTCCTACAGTCCCAACAGGAGTGAGGGCTGAGGAAGTACGCACCCTGAGCCCACCGGGAGCGGCTTTTATGTCCTGGGCCCGGAAGTGGGCGGGCAGTGGGCGGGACATAGGCGGGTCGGGGGCGGGGAGGTAGGCGTGGCTAGGCGGGTTCCGGTTTTTCTCCGTCGGAGGTCGGGTTGCCCCTGCGCAGTAGACCTGTGTCTTTCCGGGCCTGGGAAGGCTGGTGAAGAAGCCGGAACTGGCCATCTTGCCTCCCTTCGTCCAAACAAATATAATCCTAGTTTTAGCATGAGTAATCTGGAGATATTGAATCCAAATAACTTTCATGAAATATTGATTTAAAACACTTATTGAACTCTCTGTAAATACATATGCAACACTTAATTACAATTAGTGGGAAAATACAAAAGAAATAAGAGATATAGGCTCAGAAGGAATCTATGATAAATATGAACACAAAATGAACTAAAACAATATATTCATCAAGTATGCACTGATATTACAAAAACGCAGTAAAATTTTCCGTTATACTGATTTATTGGTATTAGCTCCTTTATCTAAAGTAATTTCTATATAGCACATTTTTTTAGAACAGGATATTAGCACAGATTATCTTCTTGTAAATCAAGATAGGTTTTAAAGACTACAGGTAATCCAGACTGGTGGTCAGGAAACCCGCACGTCTTCCTTTGTGGTGACACATAACACATAACATACCACCTAATCTAAAGCAATTTCTAACTGAAGTACTGAAAGGGTGATTATGTTTAATGTAATCATTTTAATAAGAGCCATACACAAAAGAGAACATACTTCCTAAACAGAACATATTCTGCACAATTTTACTTTCTTATTATATTTGCTGTAATGAAATAACTTTTCTTCCTCCTTTTGTGATTTTAGTGCATCTGCTCTTATTCCCCCATCTCAAGGGGTGCTGAGGACAAACTGCCAGAGTGTATTCCCCATACTGTGCCACACAGAGGGAAAGATGTTAAAAGGCATTACATTGAAGGATGGTGCTTTTTAGAGCTAATTACCCATGGTCCAAAAAATTGGGGCAGTAATAAAGCACAATTAAATAGTTGTATTTGCTTTAGAATCCTTCACAGCCTTGAATATTAAAACCTTCAAGATGAATATTTTGTTTGAAATATTTCACCAGGCGGGGCACGGTGGCTCATGCCTGTAATCCCAGCACTTTGGGAGGCTGAGGTGGGCAGATCACTTGAGGTCAGGAGTTCAAGACCAGCCTGGCCAACATGGTGAAAGCCCATCTCTACTAAAAATACAAAAATTAGCCAGGCATGGTAGCGTGTGCCTATAATCCCAGTTACTCAGGAGGCTGAGGCAAGAGAATCGCTTGAACCTGGGAGGCGGAGGTTGCAGTGAGCTGAGATCCAGACACTCCACTCCAGCCTGGGTGACAGAACAAGACTCTGTCTCAAAAAAAAAGAAAGAAAAAAAGAAAGATTTCACCAAATTTATTAGATCTTAAAATCCCTGTTGTTATCTTGAAGACACTGGTGTTCCACAAAATGCAATTTGGGAAACACTCGACTTGCCCCCACTTACACACAGGTGATTTATCTCACCAATTTGACTCCTATGTGTATAAACATTTTTAAATAAAAAAAAAGAAAGTAGACCACCGGAGTTACTGGTATTCAGAAAAAGAACCATTTAGAGTAAGCCCATTTAGCTCCATCTTTTTAGTCTGAAGGTGTGGTAATAACAGCTAACACTGAGGTGGTAGATATAATGCTCCATGCTGATACTAAGAGATGTACGAGTATTAAAACTAATGTAATCATCAAAACCGTCTTTTGAAATGGATTTTGTAATTGTTCCTATTGTAGTGATAGGGTAACTAAGGCACAGAGATGTTTAGTGACTTGCAAAAGTTCACACAGCTAGTAAGTGATGGAACCAAGTTTCCAATCCAGGCAGTCTCTCCTCAGAATCCTTGTGCTTTACTTTCTGTTAAGAATGACGAGAGCCAGGCGCAGTGGCTCATGCCTGTAATCCCAGCACTTTGGGAGGCCAAGGCAGGTGGATCACCTGAGGTCAGGAGTTCAAGACCAGCCTGACCAACATGGAGAAACCCCGTCTCTACTAAAAATACAAAATTAGCTGGAGTGGTGGCACATGCCTGTAATCCCAGCTACTCGGGAGACTGAGGCAGGAGAATCGCTTGAACCCGGGAGGCGGAGGTTGCGGTGAGCTGAGATCGCACCATTGCACTCCAGCCTGGGCAAAAAGAGCAAAACTCTGTCTCAAGAAAAAAAGAAGCTAGGTGCAGTGACTCACATCTGCAATCTCAGCACTTTGGGGGGCTGAGGTGGGAGGATCACTTGACCTCAGGAGTTCTAGACCAGGCTGGACAACATAGCAAGACCTTGCCTCTACAAAAAATGCAAAAATAACCTAACCAGACATGATGACGCATATGCATTTGGTCCCAGCCACTTGAGAGACTGAGGAGGAAGAATGGCTTGAGCCTGGGAGGTCAAGGTTGCAGTGAGCCAAGATTATAGCACTGCACTCCAGTCTGGGAAACCGAGCAATTCCTTGTCTCAAAAAAACAAACAAACGAACGAACAAAAAACAAAATGATGACAGATTTATTCACAAGCTATTGAGGACACTGGGGTGGCTTTAAGAACATCTGTGAAGAGGTAGTAATGACAACATATGATTTATTGGTCATCTATGAATAAGTGTTGGCCACTGGGCAAAAGATTTACAAATTGTCTCATTTAATCCTCATACCAACTCTCTAACTCAGGTAGAGAATATAAAGAAAAGAGTTCAGAGAGATATATAGTCTATTTTAGTATGTGGTGCCTCTGTATGTTTGAGGGCATCTTTTATGCTTCTTCAGCCAGCACCTTGCTTTCCAGTTGCTATTTGCTAAACCTCAGCCAAGATAGTACCATTTATTTAACATTAGTTGGAAAATATTCCTCTGAGGGATACTTCTAATTTGGTAGTGGCCTCCTGAAAACCATAAAGCTTCTGTGCTCCAAAGAAATCAAGCTATAATGGGCTCAGAGGGGAAGAAGAGAGAGGAGTACATTCACTGAGGTTAATAGATCGGGGAAGGGGCAGGAACGCCCTTTTTCAGCCCTTTAAAATCAAAGTTTAGGTAGCTTTATTTGTTCTTTTCCAGTTACTGTGTTGCCAGGGCTGTACTGAGACAATAAACACTCTAACAAAGGAGAGAGTAAAAACATATTCTATTTTTTGATTTTGTTTCTCCTCTTATTTCCCAAGAAGGAAGAATAGAATTATATTGTAATATTCTGCCCCCCAATATATGTATAATATATGCATATTTGTTCATTTATGTGTTTTTGTGTGTGTATATGTGTGTGTATGTGTGTATATATACATATATATTCCAATTAAGTAGGTATTGTTTCTGTAATTTACAAATTAGAAAACAGACTCATTTTACTGAAGATCTGATAGCTAATAAATGTTAGGTAAAGGTGGAATTAAATCACTCTAAACTTGCTTAAGAAAGGGGATGTTGGCCAGGCACAGTGGCTCATGCCTATAATCCCAGCACTTTGAGAGGCCAAGGTGGGAAGATCACTCAAGGTCAGGAGTTTAAGACCAGCCTGGACAGCATAGTGAGACCTCATCTCTATAAAACATTAAAAAAAAATCAGCTGGGGATGGTGGCATGCACTTGTAGTCCTGGCTACTTGGGAGGCTGTGGGAGGAGAATTGCTTGAGCCCAGGAGTTTGAACCTGCAGTGAGCTGTGATCCTGCCACTGCACCCGAGCCTGGGCAACAGAGCAAGACTTTGTTTAAAAAAAAAAAAAAACAAAAAAAAACAAGAATGGAAGGAGATAGGAAGGGAATAAAGGGAGAAAAAGAGCGGAAGGAAGGGAGGGAGGGAGGGAGAGGGGGAGAGAGAGAGAGAGAGGTCCAAGTTGTAGGTTTATAGGTAGGGTACATTAGTAAATAGTGCTTCAGGCAAATGAGACGGGCTGATGGAACAAGCTATAAATTTGGTGGGCTACGAAGGTAACTGCTTGTCCTAAAAAGATGGGAGACATGAAAGAGAGCAAGTAGAAAACTATCTCAAATTCCAGGCAACAGATTTTTAAGACTTGAACTAAGTTACTGTTAGTAGGATTAAAGTAAGAACAGATTCCAGAAACAGTTTAAAGAAAGCATTAACAAAGTTTAATGACCTATTGTGAAAAAGGGGAAAGAGTCAAAAATCATGAACCAAAGTACCTTAATCCGAAAGAGAAGAAGGAAGAACATGTTGACATTTAAAGAGATCCTCAACTTTCACAGGCAGAGGACAAAAGATGAATGTCATTCCCAGGATCTGACTGAACAAATGACAGAGATAGGTATAGATGAGTCTAAATTCATAGCATGGCAAATATAGCAGCTCTCCTTTACCTGGAATCGATAAAGAGTCACCTGAGGCAGATGCCCTGCAAGATGGTGTGCATCATCCTTTACATCTATGTTGATTTCCCTTATTGTTTTTAGGCAATTGTTTAAGTTATTCTAAGTCCTTTGCATTTTTATATAAATTTCCTAATCTGCCAATTTCTACCAAAGTGCTGGCTTTATATTGAATCTATAGATCAATTTGGAGAGAGTGGACATCTTAATATTGAGTCTTCCAATACGTGACTATGGCATATATATCAATTTATTTAAATTTTCTTTAACTTCTCTTAGCAATATTTTGTGATTTTTAGATTCAAGATCTTGAACATCATTTTTAAAATGTAGTCCTAGAAATGTCATGTTTTTATAAATAGTATCATTTAAATTTTTCAATATCCTAGTATAAAGAAATATAATTAATGATTGTGTATTTACTTTATATCATCTGCCTATGCTAACTTTACTTACTAAATCTATAATTGTGTTTTGTAGAGTCCTCAGGGCTTTCTGTTTAAACAACCATGCTGTCTGTGGATGAAAACAGATGTACTCCTCTTTTCCCAGTAACATTGCCATATTTCAGCTTCTAAAACTCTCGATATAATATTGACAATAAGAAGGTGGAGTAGACAACCTTTCATAGTTCCCAATCTTACAGAATGATCATTCAGTATTTCACCACTAAGTATAATATTAGCTGTAGAGTTTTTGTAGATGTCTATTACCAAATTAAGGAAATTATCTTAGTTTCCAAGTGGGCTGAGAATGTTTTTTTAACATAAGGTTGTTGAATTTTGTCAAAGGTTTTTTCTGTATCTATTGAGCTGGTCATGAGTTTTTTCCTACACTCTATTAATTTAGTGAATTACATTATTTTTATTTTTATTTATTGAGATAGTTTCTCTCTCTATTGTCCAGGCCGGAATGCCGCAGTGCAATTATGCCTCACTGCAGCCTTGACCTCCCAGGCTCAAGTGATCCTCCCAGTTCAGCCTCCCGAGTAGCTGGGACCACAGGTGTGTACCACCACACCCAACTAATTTTTTATTTTTTTGTAGATACAGAATCCCCCTATGTTGTCCAGGCTAGTTTCAAACTCCTGGGCTCCCACCTTGGCCTCCCAAAGTGCTAGGATTACAGGTATGAGCCGCTGTGTGTGACCTGAATTACATTATTTATTTTCACTTTTTGAATAAATTTTGCAGTCCTGGAATAATCACCACATGATCACAATGTGTTTTCTTTTGTATTCTAATTTTTTGTTAAGAATTTTTGCATCTGTGTTGATGAGGCTATTAGTTTTTAATTACATATATTATCTCGATCAAATTTTATTGTCAGGATTGTCTCAGCATTATACAATAGGTTAGGAAGCATCCTTCTTTTGTCTATTTTCTAAATGGGGTTTTGTAAGATTGATATTATTTCTTCCTTGAATGGCTGACAAATTTGACCATGCAAACCTGAGTCTGGAGCTTCCATTGAGTTTGGGGTTTTAATTATACATTTAATTAGTTTAATAGATAGAATGCTATTCTGACTATTTCATTTTGAGTCAGTTTTGGTAACTTGGAGTGAGATGTTAAGGGGTGCAGAACAAAGGCTTTTTTTTTTTTTTTTTTGAGACAGAGTCTCACCCTGTCACCTGGACTGGAGTGCAGTGGCGCGATCTTGGCTCAGTGCAACCTCTGCCTCCCGGCTTCAAGTGATTCTCCTGCCTCAGCCTCCCAAGTAGCTGGGATTGCAGGCACCCGCCACCACACCCAGCTAATTTTTTGTATTTTTAGTAGAGACGGGGTTTCACTCTGTTGGCCAGGCTGGTCTCAAACTCCTTACCTTACGATCCGCCTGCCTCAGCCTTCCAAAGTTCTGGGACTACAGGGGTGACCTACTGTGCCCGGCCAGAATAAAGACTTTCTAAGGGTGAGTTTACTGACAGATAGAATTCCACTATGATTCCTGATTTCGTATCTTACCACACACGCCTGGGGTCAGTCCTCATATGCTTCAGTATGCTGAGAAGAAGCCCATGCATAGTGTTCATTCCCATCCTTATGACTGCTCCATTCATAGACCTATCACAGACCTGTCAGGCATCATCAGGACAGGGGATGCTGAGGAGGAGGCTAACTGAGCCCCACAGGACTCTCTCCATCTGCTTATTGTGTGTTTCCTCTGTGGTGGAGGTAGATGTCTCTGGTGGGTGTTGAGGGATGAAAGGAAGATTTGTATACATCATGCCCATTCTCATAGATACACCCATATGCTTAATTCCCAAAAGTTTTTCTCTAATTTTCCAACCTTCTTCTTTCCAGGCCTTTTACCAACTAGCCAAGTCATTGAATACTGCTCAGAATTTCATTGTCATTCATATTTCCATCCACTTCTACTCCATGTCAACAATTTGACTACTGAGCAGATTTTTCCTCTTTTATTTCAGGGCTAATAACAGGGCTGAGTATAGCTGGAGTTTAACCGCAATCCATGTTTTACTTTACAATGAAAGGAGGCAACCTGTCCTGGGCAAGACCTGAGTATTTTTATTCCTTGGTCAAACTGTTCACAGGGAACTTCCCAAAAGGTCATAGGACTTGACCTGAAGGAGACCTGTGTATGTATGCTGCAACAGACGTCTGTGGTTTGGGTTTCTTGAACAGTTTGTTGTTAAAACTAATTTGTGCACCTTGCACCTGCTTGGGCCCATCCCAAATGTATAATTTTCATCTTATAAGCCTATTGGAGAAACTCTGTGAGCCAGTATAGAACACACGTCTCAGAGATAGCTCGCTTGCGAGATGATCAAGCTGAGTTATTTACATACCAGCTCCGGTAAGACACTGGTTGAGGGCGCTTCCTATGCGGTGTTAATTTCCAGGTACTTGTAGCCTGCTGCACAAGCGAACAAAGCAGGCTTCAGTATTCAGAGAAAGCTCTCAAGCAAAGAAATACTGTTTCTCACAGTCAGAAGTTGGTATAACTGAGAATCAGACACGTTAATTAATATCTTATGTAATATTGGATATTACGGATAATCTTAAGGATTATCTGAGTTCCAATTACAAATAACACAAAAGGGCTTGCAGGAAAATATTTCATAGCAGCCATTCTGCTAACCTAAGTACAATCACTGTGATCAATTTCGTAAGTATTTTCTGAGAGTCATTAATGAGTTTACAGGCATACATGCATTCATATGCATTTTATAATTCTATTTTCAACCATTTTAGTTTTGCCAAGCTAAAAGGAAAAAATAGTTTTCTTGCTATGTTTTTATTTATCTTTTATTTTTAGAAACAGAGACTTGCTTTCTCACCTAGAAAAGAGTGCAGTGTTGCAATCCTAGCTCATGTAACCTCAGACTCCTGAGCTCAAGGGATTTTCCTGTCCGGCCTCCCCAGTAGCTATGACTATAGGCACGTGCCATCACACACAGCTAATTTTTTAATTTTTTGTAGAGACAGGTCTTCCCATATTGCCTAGGCTGGTCTCAAACTCTTAATCTCAAGCAACTTGGCCTCTCAAAACTATGGAATTACAGGCATGAACCACCATGCCCGCCTAGTAGTCTATTTTTATTTTTCATTTATCTTCTTTGAGCGAGATAAACCATCTTTACAGATATTTATGATCTTAAAACTTTAATTTACTTCTCTGTGAATTATTGTCATATTCTATGTGTATTTTCTACTTTTTCCCGGTCTTTTTACAAATTTTTGAGTGTTTTCTATATTAAATTATCTAATTACCAATTTTTCCTTTATGCATGTGTTTTGCCATATTGAGTGCTTGATTTATACATTGTTCAATTTATTGATCTTTTCTTTATATATCATTGAAAAATTTGCTCATTTTGTGACTTAAAAAATGTTTCCATGTTTTCTTCTATTACTTTCTTGTTCATATTTCTTATGTAAATATTTGAAATATTTATTTTTGCCTAAAGTATGCTATCAAACTATCCTAGTACCATTTATTAAAATTCATATTCTTCCATAAATTTGAAATATATTCTTTCCCATATTTTAAGTTTCTGCATGTAGTTTTTGTCTGTTTTTAGATTCAACAGTGTACTTTGATAGTCTGTCTATATACTGCCATTTTTAATTTTTAAAAGCTTAAATTTTTTATTATTACAGATGTGTTAAGTAAGCATAAGAAGCAACTTGCAGGCCTTAAAGTATATGTTTTCTAAAAAACAACAACAACAACAACAACAAAAAAAACTCCAAACTTTATCATCGTCTCATCATCTGCAATTAAATGAGACATTGTCATATTAGGCATAGACTTTTTAATAAAGGGACCGAAGCAATAGGCCAGATAGTAGACTTTCTAGAAGGTAAAGATTATGTTACAAATAAGTTTTATCATTAACATCTCTTATTAAAACCATAGTTTTCCCATTGCATAATGTATTTTCTTATATACGCATGTCTAAAAGTAAGACAAGTTAACAACTCAAAAATTAAAGCTGAAGTTTATTGCCTTTAGCCTCCTAAGTCATATAATTTCATTTGGCCTCATTTATTTCTTGCAGCGAACAATTTAATATGATAAAATAGAAGGTAGATATGAAGTAAAATACTATAATAAGTTTCACTGAATTTTCAATCTCCAATGCAGGGGAGACACTTTGGTTGTAATTGTGGCAGATTGTTCATTATATACCTGAAAATCTTTTCTTCCCATCTTATCTGCTAAGACCTGATCTTTTAAAGGTGGAAATCCCTTGATCTAAGGGAATGTACTCCTTTTTCCAGCCCCAGAGGCCAAATCCTGTTCAGTCTAAATGTGTCACTGTTATCTCAGTCTATTTTTCTGGTCTAGGAATGACCATTGTGATGTAAAGAGAGTCAGCTAGGGGGCATTCCCTTTCCCAGTAAGAGAATGCTTGCTGGCACCACCTTTTCTCAATCTTCCTGTTTTGAAGATCATGCCGGCTGGGAACTTTTATGCATTGGTACTGGAAGGGGGAGGGCATGTGACCATGCCTGAAGTTATGGTAGCTGACTTGCACTCTGAGAGAAGGTCCCTGAAGATTGCAAAATGGTCATTGTGGTCTCAGAGACATTACTGACCTACTGAATTAATCACTATACGCTATAAACAATAGCTTTGGAGAAACACATTTGTGCTTCCTTTTTTTTTTTTTTTTTAACAGATGAAGTATTGCTCTGTCATCCAGCCTGAAGTACAGTGACATGATCATAGTTCACTGTAACCTCAAAGCCTGAGCTGAAGTAATGCCTGTGTCTCAGCATCCTAAGTAACTAGGAGTACAGGTGTACACCACCACACTTGGCTAATTTTTTAAATTTATGGGGAGATAGGTTCTTGCTATGTTGCCCTGGCTGGTCTCTAATTCCTGGCTTCAAGTGATCCTCCCACCTAAGCCTCCCAAAGCACTGGGATTGCAGGTGTGAGCCACCACATGCCTGACCTGTGCATGTTCCTGATATATTACCTTACTTAAGTGTGTATACCAGTGGGTTTATTATGAAAATATCTCAAACAGTGCCTTCCACAATCTTCAAAAATTTGATGCCAACTCTTGTAGATTCTGTCAGCACAGAGCACAGATCTTCCTGTTGTTTAAAGTATTTAAGATCTGTGCTAAGCAGCCTCTAGCATGGCCCTCAATGATTCTTGCCTCCTGATTACGTATGCCCTTGTGTAATCCCTTTGTAGAGAATAAAATGCAGCAGAGGTGATGGGTTGTCATTTCTGAGGTCAGGTTACAAAAAGACTGTGGCTTCCCTCTTGGGTGATCTCTCTGACTCCTTGTGCTATGCTGTGAGCAACTTTATGGGCTCCCCATGGAGCCAGAAACTTGCTTTTCTGGCCAATAGCCTGCAAGGACCTGAGGCCTTCCAACACTTACATGTCTGAGCTTGAAAGCAGATCCTCCGCCACTAGAGCCTTAGGATGATTACAATCTAGCTAACACCTTGATTGCAGCCAGGGATTTTCTGTTTCATGTGCAAAAGTAGGAAAACCATGAAAATGTGATACAGCTGCCACTCATTAGTGTCATCGTTCACCACTTCGTCTTCTTTTACTCTGTCTTTCTCATTTGGTATGTAGTGGTTATTCATTAGCACACAGACAAATATCCTTTAGCCTCCAATTCCATCTCATTTACATTAATTTGTCTGTTAAAATTTTGCCTTCACTAAACACAATTGTAATGAAAGTAAAATATTTTCTTCCATCCAGTGATAGTCTTTAAATAGTTGGTGATTATTGTAATACATTCACTCACCTTTCAAGAATTTCTTTCTTTTTCCCACAGAGAGATGCACATTTAGCAATAACAGCTAAATGAAGTGCAATAAAATTATGTGGGAAGGATTTCAATTTCATAGTAGAATGGAAAAATTACTATGAAATATTTAAAGTTTAGTTCTCATCCTAGGACATAAACATGCTAGTTATTAAGCTATTGTTTTTAAGCAACATACTCACCCTTCATACTTGAGCGATCAAGTTCACTGTCTGACTTTGACTTGGGGTTTTATACATTGGCATACTTCTGGGGTCTTGTACCTCTTCTCCCTTGATTTTTCCCTTAGGATGGGCTTTCCACATGCACAGTGGCCTGCTAGACCTTGCACAGTGTTTACTGGAGTTGTACACATGCTCACTTGAGGCACTCTTCCCTTACCAGTCTAGCATTCCTACAGGAAGGTTATATACCAGTTCAACTCCCCATTCTGCCTCTTAGAGTATATGGGTATGTCCACTGGCCCAACTCCTGAAATCTTATCGCGAAACTGCTGGTCATCAGTTTCAGGTGTTTCTATCTATTGGCAGACTGCCTTTCCCTGGCGCCGGGTGTGACCAATTGTTATTTTAGGGAGACAGTTTAACAACTGCCTGACTGGCACTTGATGGTCACCTGACCCACTTGATAGTCACCTGACCTTCCTGGTGTGGGGTGGGGAGCCTGATTACCTACCGTAAGAGTGCTTCTTCCAAACTGAAGCTTCTGGTAACCAAATCTCTTCCCTTTGGTCACTGAGCGGTAAGACTGTTGGCTACTTCTTGCAATTATTATTATTAATCAATTATCTAACTCAGCATTCTCTACCTCCCTTGATTTTCTAACATCAGTTTAACTAATTTACTATATATAGAGTTTTCTTTTTAAAAAAATAACTGCTTTGGTTTCTATTTTCCTTACCTGTACTGTGGCTAGCTTCATAATAGAAGGATTTCAAATCTGTAGTACAATAGTAACATTAAGGGAGGAGACCACCCCTCATATTGTCTTATGCCCAATTTCTGCCTCTAAAGAAAGAAGAAGTAAAAGCTAAAAGGCAGAAATGAAATCCACAGGCAGACAGCCTGGCACCGTGCCCCGGGCCTGATTAAAGATCGACCCCTGACCTAACCGGTTATGTTATCTATAGATTCCAGACATTGTATGGAAAAGCATTGTGAAGATACCTGTCCTGTTCTGTTCAGTTCTGATTACCGGTGCATGCAGCCCCCAGTCACAGACCCCCAGCTTGCTCAATTGATCACGACCCTATCACACAGACCTCCTTAGAGTTTAAGGGCTTAAAAAGGACAGGAATTGCTCACTCGGAGAGCTTGGTTTTTGGAGACGTGAATAAAGCCCTTCTTTCTTTAACTCAGTGTCTGAGAGGTTTTGTCTGCAGCTTGTCCTGCTACAACATGAGGCTAAAGAATAGGTTTTATTAACTTTGTGTTATATGTTGATTGTTTTGAATTGTGTTTTGAATACTCATTATTGGTCTTAGAACACGAATGTCCATCATGAAAACCTCTTCTAAAGGAAATCCTTAAATAGGCTTAATATAAGTTGGCAATGAGCCATTTCCTCAGGTTGTTCCTGGTTCAGGGTAGATTTCTAAACTCCAGTAACCCACCCCTGTCCTGAATTTGTATTTGCCTTAATTACTGTGTTCTGTAATTTGACAGTTCTTATACACTGTATTCTTTCTGCTATATCATGTCTTTCTCCCAAATATGATTATAAGCTTCTTATGAATAATGAATTCTTTACTTTCTATTGTATTTCCCATAATACCTAGCTACATTTGTGAACTATAACTTTGACAAAAATTTGTTAATTTTTTATAATGCACTACCTTTTGTTTATAAAATAATTTTTTGTAAAGACATTAGGAAAAAAGAATGTGGTAGGAGCAGAGGAATAAAAAGAGAAAAGAGTTAATAAATACTGATAAATAGATTACAATGTGTTGACCTAATTTAATAAGAACTTTGTATTCAATTAGTATTATTAATAAAAACTGTTGATTAATTTCTAATTATCAAATTCAGCACTTGGTAAATATTTGATGAATTATTATCTTTTAACTTATTTTAAGTTCAGGGGTATGTTTGCAGGTTTGTTTTAGAGGTAAACTTGTGTCATGGGTGTCTTAATTTAATGTGACTTAATTTAGGAGAGCTAAGTAATTAAACATGGGGCCAAAGTACATAAGAAAGCGGCAGCCTTTTATTGCAAATATGCACACACTCTTGTGCAAGGTTCTCTGGTCCTCAGGTGTGGGGGGCCAGGGAAGTCGCACGGGCACTCTCTCGTGAGGTTCTCCAGTCCCCCAATGCAGGGGGAAGAAGTCATGCGGGATCCTGCGGGCTGGGAACTTTTATGCATTGGTACTGGAAGGGGGCGGGCAGGAGGCGGGACAAGGGCGTGATAGGGGCGTCTCCATAGGCGTGGCCAGGTAAGTTTCATCTCTTTGGATTGACCTCACCTGGCGCATGCTCCGTTGATCTGCATCTTCCTGGGGCGGGCTCCATTTTCCTGCATGGGGAAAGTTGGTGAGGAAGAACCTGGAAGCAACAGGGGCAGTGCCTTCTTATTTACCTTCCTCCATCTTGTCCCTTCTCCCTCACCCAAACAGTCCAACCTCTTACTGATTATAAGAATTTGGGGCGCCCTTGTCTGTCTGGCTGCTTCCTGCTGTTAGGGGGGCATAGTTAGGGTCTGAGGTTGGCAGTTGGGTGTAGGGATGCAGGAGCATTTGGTTGAAGGTGACTCGGGTAATCTCTTGGACCCTGGCTCGGAGAAATTTTATAAAAATGGGAACAAAACATAAGGCAAGGCAGAGGATTTGTTTCATAGATTATTTCATCACCTGTGTATTAAGCCTGGTATCCATTAGTTAATAGTTACTTTTCCTGATTCCCCCCCCACTCCTCCCACACTCCACCCTCTGTTAAGCCCCAGTGTTTATTGTTCCCTTCTTTATGTCCATGTGTTCTCATTTAGCTCCCACTTATAAGTGAGAGCATTCAGTGTTTGGTTTTCTGTTCCTGCATTACTTTGCGAAGGATAATGGCCTCCAGCTCCATCGTATTCCTGCAAAGGACATGGTCTTATATTTGTATGGCTTCATAGCATTCCATGGTGTATATGTACGATTTTTTAAAAAATCAGCCTACTGTGGATGGCCATTTAAGTTGATTCTACGTCTGCTGTTGTGAAGAGTGGAACAATGAACATACACATCCATGTGTCTTTATGATAGAATGATTTATATTCCTTTGGATATATACCAAGTAATAGATTGTTGGGTCAAATGGTATTTGTTTTTAGATCTTTAAGGAATTGCTACACTGTTTTCAATAGTGGCTGAACTAATTTACACTCCTATCAACAGTGTGTAAGTGTTCCCTTTTCTCCAAAATGTTAGCAGCCACCTGTTAGTTTTTGACTTTTTATTAATAGCTGTTCTGACAGATGTGAGATGGTATCTCACTGTGGTCTTTAATTTGTATTTCTCTAATGATCAGTGATGCTGAGCTTTTTCATATGCTTTTTGGCTTCATGCATGTCTTCTTTTGAAATGTGTCTGTTCATGTCCTTTGCTCACTGTTTTAATGGGGTTGTATGTTTTTTCTTGTAAATTTGTTTAAGTTCC
Source organism: Piliocolobus tephrosceles (assembly GCF_002776525.5). Taxonomy (NCBI): domain Eukaryota; kingdom Metazoa; phylum Chordata; class Mammalia; order Primates; family Cercopithecidae; genus Piliocolobus; species Piliocolobus tephrosceles. The sequence continues at coordinate 52,668,244 of NC_045444.1, forward strand.
TTATAGACCTTTATTGGATGAATATTTTCCAAAAATGTTCTCCCTTTCTATGGGTTGCCTCTTTACTCTATTGATAATTTCTTTTTGCTGTGCAGAAGCTCTTTAGTTTAATACATCCCATTTGTCAATTTTTGCTTTTGTTGCAACTCCTTTCGGCATCTTCATCATGAAATCTCTGCCTGTTCCTTTGTCCACAATGGTATTGCCTAGCTTATCTTCTAGGGTTTTTATAGTTTTGGGTTTTACACTTAAGTCTTTAATCTTTAATCCATCTTGAGTTAATGTTTGTATATGATGTAAGGAAGGAGTTCAGTTTCAATCTTCTCTGTATGGCTAGCCAGTTATCCCAGCACCATTTATTGACTAGGGAATCCTTGCCCCATTGCTTGTTTTTGTCAGATTTGTCAAAGATCAGATAGTGGTAAGTGTGTGGCCTTATTATTCGACTCTCTGTTCTGTTCCATTGGTCTACATGTCTGTTTGTGTACTAGTACCATGCTGTGTTGGTTACTGTAGTTCTGTAGCATAGTTTGAAGTTGGGTAGCATAATCCCTCTAGCTTTGCTCTTTTTGCTTAGGATTGCCTTGGCTATTTGGGTTCATTTTTGGTTCCATCTGAATTTTAAAATAGTTTTTCTAGTTCTGTGAAGAATGTCACTGGCAGTTGAATAGGAATAGCATTGAATCTATAAATTGCTTTGGGCAGTATGGCCATTTTAATGATATTGATTTCTCTTATCCATAAGCATGGAATATTTTTCATTTGTTTGAGTCATTTCTGATTTCTTTGAGCAGTGGTTTGTAGTTCTCCTTGTTGTAGACATCATTCACCTCCCTGGGTAGCTGTATTTCTGGATACTTTATTATTTTTATGGCTATTGTTAATTGGATTGCATTCCTGATTTGGCTCTTGGCTTGACTGTTGTTGATATATAAGCATGCTGCTAATTTTTGTACATTGATTTTGTATACTAAGAATACACTGAAGTTGTTTATCAGTTTAAGGAGCTTTTGGACCAAGACTATAGAATTTTCTAGATATAGGATCATGTCATTTACAAACAAGTATAGTTTGACTTTCTCTCTGTTTGTGGATACCTTTTATTTTTATCTCTTGCCTGATTCCTTTGGCCAGGACTCAATAATATGTTAAATAGGAATGGTGAGAGAGGACATCCTTGTCATGTTCTGGTTTTCAAGGGGAATGCTTCCAGCTTCTGCCCATTCACTACAATGTTGGCTGTGTGTTTGTCATAGATGGCTCTCATTATTTTGAGGTATGATCCTTTAATACCTAGTTTATTCAGAGTTTCTCAGATAAAGGGTGTTGAATTTTATCAAAAGTCTTTTTTGCAACTACAGAGATAATCATGTGTTTTTTTGGTCTTTTGTTCTATTTACGTAATGAATCTATTTCTTGATTTGTGTATGTTGAACTAATCTTGCATCCCAGGGATAAGACCTACTTGATCATGATTGATAAACTTTTCGATGTGCTGCTGGATTCAGTATGCTAGTATTTTGTTGAGGATTTTTATCGATGTTCATCAAGGCTTTTTGTCTGAAATTTTCTTTTTTTTGGTGTGTTTGTTCCAGGTTTTGGTATCAGTAGGATGCTGGCCTCATAGAGTGAGTCACAAAGGAGCTCCTTGCTCTCATTTTTTGGATAGTTTCAGTAGGAATTGTACAAGCTCTTTGATGTATTTCTGGTAGAAATCAGCTGTGAATCCATGTGGTCAATTTTTTTGTTTGTTTATAAACAAAAAAATAATACTGCTTCAGGTGACCTGGAGGTCTTCCTCATAGCTCCTGCACTGGTGAATCATGCCTGAGTGGCAGAGAGTTCCAGTGGGGAGGCTCCCATGCCACACAGCAGCCTGCCTCCTCCTTCCCCACACTTCAGCTTCCCCCAAGCCCATGGCAACTCCCATCAGTTTGCCAGTGTATATATTCACAGGCACAACATACCGGTGTCTATGGGACACAGCTAAGGTAGTCTTAGAGGGAAACTTAGAGCACTAAATGCCCACATCAAAAAGAAAGATCCCAATTTAACAACCTAACATCACAACTAAAATAAATAGAAAAGTAAGCGGAAACCAACCCCAAACCTAGCAGAAGACAAAAAATAACCAAAATCAGAGTTGAACTGAAGGAGATTGAGACCTGAAAAACATTCAAAAGATCCAAGAATCCAGGAGTTGGGTTTTTGAAAAAATTTAATAAAATAGTTGGATTGCTAGCTAGAATAATAAAGCAGAAAAGTGAGAAGATCCAAATAAACACAATTAGAAACAACAAAGGGGTTATTACCACTGACCTCACAGAAATATAAATAACTATCAGAGAATATTATAAACACCTCTATGCACATAAACTGTGCGATCTAGAAGAAATTGATAAATTTATAAATATGTAATGAATAACTGAAAGAATATTTTTTCTAATTCATATGTTTTACTTACTGTAATTAAAATAAAATAAATGCTCACTTGTCTATACTGTATGTATTGCATCACTTTTAAAATTATTTATTATAATTGACAAAAATTATATGTATTTATCAGGTACATGTGCAACATATTGTTTTGAAATAGATATATATTGCTAAATGGCTAAATCAAGCTAATTAAGATATGCATTATTTCACATACTTTTTTTTTTTTGGTAATGAAAACACCTACAATCTACTGTCTAGCAATTTCAAGATACAATATATTGTTATTGTAGGTATGGCCTTCTCTGGCTGTACTTTGTTACAGACACTCTGGCACCAACCCTCTGGGCTCCACACCAGTGGGCTTGCTGCCCCTACCACTTCTCTAAGCAGGCCTTCCTGCCAAATTGAGTGTCTGTGGTGGTCAAGGAGTCTCCTCCTGCCAGGACTCCAGAAGACTGTGGTGAGAGTGGTCATATTCCAGAGGCCTTTCTCCTTACATGTCAACTCACCCATTCACCTGGAGTAGTTGGGGACCAGGAGCAAGTCCCAGTGTGAGGTAGCCCTTGCCAGGTTCCCACCTTCCTCCTCCTTCAGCCCAGCTTCTATGTCTTCCTTTTATGCACTCTCCATAATCAGATGATGAAAATACATAAGGAAAATAAATCTTGGGACCCCAAAATCACTAAGCTAAAGGGAAAAGTAAAGCTGGGAACTGCTTAGAGCAAACCTGCTTCCCATTTTATTCAAAGTCACCCCTCTGTTCACTGAGATAAATGCACATCTGATTGCCTCCTTTGGAGAGGCTAATCAGAAACTCAAAAGAATGCAACTGTTTATCTCTTATCTACCTATCACCTCAAAGCCCCATCCCCACTTTGAGTTTCCCACCTTTGCTTTGAGTTGTCCCGCCTTTCCAGATGAATCAATGTTCATCTTTCATATGTTGATTGATGTCTCATGTCTCCCTAAAATGTGTAAAGCCAAACTGTGCTCTGACCACCTTGGGCACGTGTCCTCAGAACCTCCTGAGGTCGTGTCACGGGCGTGCATCCTCAACCTTGACAAAATAAACTTTCTACATCAATACCTTTCTCAGATATTTGGTGTTCACAAGGTCAAGTATAATAAGACTAAAACTTATTTTGTTAATCAATTGGTTCCACTATGATTTGTCCTTGGTAAAAATGGGGATCTGTGGAGAAAAAATTGTTTTACAAGAAAACTATAGTACACATGTTAAAAATTCTAGCATTGTCCATTATTTTTAAGTTTTTATTATTTGTCTACAATTTGGACTAAATCCTCAATTCTTTTCTGGCTACAAGTCTCCAAACTAATGTTTTTAAATTTTTCTCACTTAAAATCACTAGAAATTAATACTCAGTTTGTCTTGAGCCATGCAAAGTAAAGCTAGACAATTTGATAAAAACTTTGAGAACATCACCTGAGCAACACATATAAACAGCCTTCATGCTTGCTGATTTATGGACTACACAGAAAGTTCATTTGAAGACCTTTCTGGATTTGAATAACACTCTAGAAAAAAATCTATTTGATTGTCACTAAAATCTAAAGATGTTTCGGAGACTCTTTAAAAGAACTTGTATATAGAATATTCCAGACATTAACTTTTGTTTTTCTTCTGTTTCCATAAAAATGCCTCTTATATAAGATATGTTTGCCTGCATCATATATAGAGGCCTCACCCATCTGCAGTGCCACCTCCTGAAACAGGACTCTGGTTTAGCCTAACTAAGCTGTTCTCAGGGCTAAGAGATTTCAAGAAAGTATGGGAATTCAAGAAAATATGGGACAACGTATTTAAATTTTATCTTTTCTGCTTATTTCAATTTGTTTTTCCATTCCTTTGGTTATCTCGATCAAACAACCTCTAACCCAAATCTCTCCAAAGCTATCAAGTTGGCTTTTAGTATGTGAAACTTTTTAAAAGTTCGAAGTGGGGACTGAAGGGTATCAAATTATTTTACCCTGAAACATGTTTCTTTGACATTTTGAGATGGCTGTTCAGAAATCCAACAAACAGAAGTAGCCCTGTTAAGCTATCTTTGGTGGGTGAGATTTGCATTTGTAGAAAATCTGCATTGGTGCAGCCAGGCCTTCTCTTACAGGGATTTATGGAAGATTAATTGAGATTCCGACACCTTTAAAAGTCTGAGACAAACCATCTATTCTCTTTGAGAGCTGCTACCTGTGAGGTTTCATTTACGTAACAAGACTACCTTTGCTAGTTAAGCCCGCCTGTTCTCTCCCTCCCATAACTTTTGTGCCGCTATAGCCTGATTTACCACCATAACCTGTTTTTGGCCATGTTCTGAGTCCTCATTTTTTCTGTAAACTTAAGTTGTTATATAAGCTTATGCACCCCATTGTGGGTGTTTCAGGTAATCATTCTGTGATTCTCTCTTACATGCACATTAATAAGTTTGTGTACCTTTTCTTCAATTAATCTTATGTGAGTTGGCTTTTCAGCAAACCTTCACAGGCCAAATAGAAAGGTTTCCCTTGGCCCCTACAGCACCTCTATTGAAAAGGAGTTGGCTGTAAGTGTGTGTATTTCTAGCTATTCTCTTCCACTGGTCTATGTGTCTGTTTTATGCCAGTTTTGGTTACTATAGGTCTGTTTTATATTTTGAAGTCCGGTGGTATGATGCCTCCAGATTTGTCCTTTTTGCTCAGGATTGCTTTAGCTATCTGGGGTCTTGTGTGATTTCATACAAATTTTAGGGTTTTTTTCTACTTCTGTGAAAAATGTCATTGGAATTTTGATAAGGATTGCATTAAACCTTTAGATGACTTTGGATAATATGAGCATTTTCACAAACTTCTTTAAATATATGCACATGGGATATTTTTCTATTTATTGGTGTCTTCAATGTTTCTCATCAATGTTTTATAGCTTTCAATGTTTATATAGGTCTTCTACTTAGTTCAATTTTTTTCTAATTTCAGGATTTTCTTTTTTTCATAGCTAATGTGAATCGGTTGGTTTCCTTGATTTGTTTTTCAGATCATTTGTTGTTGGCGTAAACAAATACAATTGATTTTTGTCCGTTGATTTATATTCTGCAACTTCCATGAATTTGTTAGTTTTAACACTTTTTTGGTGAAATCTTTAGGGTTTTCTATTTATAAGATCATGTCATCTGCAAACAGGAACAATTTTCCTTCTTTCTTTCAAATTTGGATGCTTTTTGTTTCTTTTCTAATTACTTTGGCTAATACTTCCAGTACAATGTTGACTAGAATTGACAAGAGTGAACATCCTTGTCATGTACCTGATCCTCAAGGAACAACTTTCAACTTTACATCATTGAGAATAATGTTAGCTGTGGGTCTGTCATATATGGCCTTTACTGTGTTGAGGTACATTCCTTCTACACCTAATTTGTTGAGAATTTCTGTGATGAAAAGATGTTACTTTCGTGAAATGCTTTCCCTTCATCTGTTGAGATAATATGATTTTTGGAGCCCATTCTCTTAATTATATATATCACATTCATTTATGTGTGTGAAACCATTTTTGCATCCCATGGATAAGTCCTACTTGGCCATGATGGATTATCTTTCTAATGTGCTGTTGAATTAAGTTTGAAAGTATTTGTCATGGATCTTGGCATGTATGTTTATCAAGATATTGACTTGTAATTTTCTTTTCTTGTAGTGTCCGTGTCTGGCTTTGACATTAGGCAAATGCCTCATAGATGCAGTTTGGAAATATTTCCTCTTAAGTTTTTTGGAAGACTTTGAGAAGGATTGTTGTTGATTCTTCTTTAAATATTTGGTAGAATTCTCCTGTGAAGCCATCTGGTGAAAATTTTTTTATTACTCCATTCATTCTCTTTAGTCATTATTAGTCTGTTCAGATTTTCTGTTTCTTTTTTATTTGGTCTTGATGGTTGCCTATATTTTATTTAAAGTCAATAACAATTAATATTACTTTTTTACATATGTAAGAAGCTGGAGCATATAGAGTTGTTCTCAGGTCACATAGCTAGTCACCAACAAAGTCAAAAATTAAACTCAAGCTTTCTTAAAGTTTCTCACAAATGGCATATCTATGTCTCAATATCTGAACAAATGAAAAGTTTATGTCATATCTTGACCCTGGAAAAAATTTTGTTGATTCAACAATTCTTTCTTCTCTAGAGGTTACTGAGGTTACTGAATTTCTTGCCCAGTCCTTAGAGAGATACTGTTCAAGTTTCCCAACAGATACTTCAACTCTTTGATCTCCAGCCAATGACTTAACCCTTCTCAGTCAGAATTTCCTCATACGAAAAATACATTTAACAATAATTTCTTTGCAAAATTTTTAAAAGACAAAATGAAATTATAGAAGTTCAATTCAGCTAATACTTGACAGGTGTTTTCCATATGCAGGCACTTAATGCAAAGTGCCTCCCTACAACACAATGCCCAGCACATAGTTACCGCTCAAAAATCAACACATTTCAGCTCACTTGTGTGTTCAACTTAAAAATACTTCTTATATACCTAAGTTGTAGTCTATTATATTTCCATTTAGAAGAAAACTCTTAAACTTAATCCATGTAAGATAGAAATGCATCAAAATGTCTATTAATCTAAATGTTCTTTAGAATCTTTTATCCCTTTGGCAATTTTATTATATATACACATAATTTTTATGATATGCAAAGTGTTAGCCTTTAAGACAGCAGTTTTCTCATTAAACATTTCATTTGTAGGAGCATTGAAAATAGAGAACAATGTAGTATAGATAAAAGGATTTAGATAGTCCTGACATCAACTTGCGGAAAATACAGTACCTGTATTATTGAGCGTGGGGTGTTTTATAATACCAAAGTGATTGGATTCCTATATAGACATGTCTGCATTAACTGGAAAAGATCTACATCTTCCCAGGGGTTTTAAATCCCTTGAAAAATATTTTTAGCATCAATTCTAAGATCCTGTAACAAAGTAGAGTGGCTTAAATAGGATAGAAGTGTATTTCTTTCACATAACAATCTGGCTGGTCTAGGTCAGTGGGACAGCTCTGCTCTACAAGAATGTCTGGTAACCAGGCTCCTTGCATCTTAGTTGTTCTATTCTCTTTGTTTGCAGTTGTAAGCTGGTTGCTGTTTTCTGAATTCCAGCTGATGGGAAATAGGAAAGTTAAGTCCAAGGCAAGTAATTTACTTGTAACAAGAGATGTCAAAATTGTACTTATAACTTCCATTCCGTTTTGTGGGGAGAACTCAGTCACATAAATTCATATAGCTATAAGGGAATTATATTCCATTATGACCATAAAATGGCAGAATGGGGCTCAACATGCCAAAATTCTTAGTTCTTTTAAGATTTATTTTGAGACTTAGTATCATATGTTTTAAAAATATATAAACACTCACTTTTTAGGGTATAACACTCTATAAATATGGATATGAAAATATATATCATATACAAATGATTGTTATTTACATTTATTAATTTGCAGCTATCAGTTTCTCGTAGAAACTTGGTACATTCATTGACTATGAGTGTGATTTTGTTTTCTCTGTTATTCTGTCAATATATGGTCTGTCTCTTTCCAAGAAATATGTTAGTGTATGCAACTTCATAAATATTTTATGTTCGGCTGGGCGCGGTGGCTCACGCCTGTAATCCCAGCACTTTGGGAGGCCGAGACGGGTGGATCACGAGGTCAGGAGATCGAGACCATCCTGGCTAACATGGTGAAACCCCGTCTCTACTAAAAAATACAAAAAAATAGCCAGGCGAGGTGGCGGCCACCTGTAGTCCCAGCTACTTGGGAGGCTGAGGCAGGAGAATGGCATGAAGCCGGGAGGCGGAACTTGCAGTGAGCTGAGATCTGGCCACTGCACTCCAGCCCGGGCAACAGAGCGAGACTCCGTTTCAAAAAACAAAACAAAACAAAAAAAAATTATGTTCTTGTTGGGTTGGTTCCCTCTTTATCTTTATTAATTTTCTGGCCTAAATACTATTGTTGTCTTATTCATATTACACCACAAAACTTTCTTTTAGTTAGTACTTACTAAAGTATCTCTCTCTTAAACTGTATACGAATCACCATGTATATAGAGAAGATACCACTCCGCCTTTTTCTAATTATCATGATTAACTTTGTTGATATGGCTGTAGCTCACTTTTTAATGTCTTCACTGGCTGTTCCAAGTTAATATTGACATCAAAGCTAGTTTTGGGAATGTATTAGTGATTAATAACTTTTTTTACACTTTTCTATAAGGATAAGAACTTTATGAAAATATAAGGATAGCTATAATTATATCTGGAATAACCAATTCTACAGTCACAAATGTTTGTGACTTTTTACATGTTGAAAATATTTTGAAAGTCATTGACAAAGATGATGCTGTCTGATATAAACCATTATCCAGCCCCCTGCTGTCTAAATAAACCTTGAAATCTGAATTTTGTTTCACTGATTCCATTAAAATTGCTCTAAATATGTAAACTATCTAAGAGTCAATTGATCGAATTTTACTTGAACTAGATACAGTCTTTGGGAATTTCTATGCCATCTTCCTGGAACTTGTATAGTGGATCCTGTTTGCATCCTTAGGTCTTCCTAAAATTAAGCAGTTTCATGGCTTTAATAAAACAGCATTCTCCTTATAATTTTCTTGCCTGTTAATGGCACATTCTTTCATCTTCTTTGAGGCCTCCTACTCTGGGTCAAATTCTGTAAGCTCAGACAAGGTTAGAGCTTTGGTCTTCTTTTATTTGTACATGTTTACCATTTGTTGTCTATTCGCCCTCATGATTTAGCTATCATTCTGAGCAGATGTTTTATGAAATTAATTTCCAGACATAGCTTTTCTCTAGATTACTTATTCTTGAATGCCAAACTAGGGCCCAACATTTCTAGTGACACTTGACACTCAACACAGTCAACACTTTCTTTCGCTTTCTTCCTTTCTTTTCATTACCCATTTAGACCTATCAATTCTTCATTTGAAGTATGCTTTTTTGCTGAAACGGTATGCTGGTGGTCAACATAATTAATTTTAAAGATGGTAGACTATGACTTGAGTTTTTGTCATTATTATTAATACTGATTTTCCTTTTCCACAACAGACCTGCTTGTAATCACCAGTTCTGTAGCACATTAGACCAATTAATTAGTGAAAACTAAATACAGTTATTTTAAAAGGCTAGTTAACAATGACTCATTGTGTACTTACTATTATAGTTACTGAAAGTAA
>NC_045444.1:52677921-52779299 GCF_002776525.5 Piliocolobus tephrosceles
TTAACAATGACTCATTGTGTACTTACTATTATAGTTACTGAAAGTAAACCTGTAGTTAAGCACAAAAAATGAAATATTCATACCTAATTTAATCATAGGGCAACAAGGGTGCTTACCTTTAGGGCCTAGTCTCTTTTAAGTTTGCACTGTCTATGCTAGAGAGAGCCATGAAATGATGAAATATAATTTTTAAAAGGCACATGTATTCTAAATATAATTAGTGAGGGGTAAACATTAATTATGATTAAGTGTTTTTTGAAATGAAGATATTTTGGCATCTAATATGTGTAAGGCCTCTGAGCCAAAGCTAAGCCATCATATCCCCTGTGACCTGCACGTACACATCCAGATGGCCGGTTCCCACCTTAACTGATGACATTCCCCCACAAAAGAAGTGAAAATGGCCTGTTCCTGCCTTGACTGATGACATTACCTTGTGAAATTCCTTTTCCTGGCTCATCCTGGCTCAAAAGCTCCCCTACTGAGCACCTTGTGACCCCCCCCCACCCCTGTCTGCCAGAGAATAACCCCCTTTGACTGTAATTTTCCTTTACCCAAATCCTATAAAAAGGCCCCACCCTATCTCCCTTCACTGACTCTCTTTTCAGACTCAGCCCGCCTGCACCCAGATGATTAAAAAGCTTTATTGCTCACACAAAGCCTGTTTGGTGGTCTCTTCACAAGAACGGATGCACATGACAATAGGTAGACTGAAGTTGTTGAGAATTAGTTCTTAAATTGTCTCCTTTTCTTTCCTTTGTTAATTTCCTTATAGTAGCCTATGGCTTTTTTTCTCTGCAATATCTGTTTTCTATGGCGTTCATTTATGACAAAACTATTAGAAGAGCAGAAGGTGACTGTGTCCTTAATGAACTGGCTGTTAACTTTTTGAGAGTTTATTTTTGTCTATCCTTACAACATCTGGTTATAGATTTGTAACTTATTTAGAGCCTCCCATTTATGTGCATTGTGTCCCCTATTTAGAGGTGAGAACATATGCTTATTAGTTTTACCCATTTGCCAGTGGTATTTAACATATAAAAGCATTTTGCAGTGTTTGGGAAGTATTACCAGTATGTCAAAAGCATGAAAGTTGTTTAATATTTTTTGAGGCAACCATCCTCACCTACTGCATTTTCCCATATTGCCTATTAAACACACCAGCCATCTGGAATCCTTGTTGTGTTCAAGAAATCATTTTAATATAATCTTACAATTTAGTTGGTTAATACTCCATTAAGCATCATGGTATTGAAAAAATAATTTCACTGGTTAACATTTTAGAGAGAAGCAGGCTATATATAAATTTTAACTATCGGCCACCAGGCCCTAGTTTTATCAGAAAATAGTTTGAATGTGTTCATAGTTACAGAGATATATACTTCTTATTGAAAGGAAATGTACTAATAGATATAAAATATAGCATGTCCTGATAAGAAGCACAGTTAAGAAGAAATAAAGGATAAATTAGTAATGTAAATCTTGCATTCAAAAACTTTAGGAATCTGCCAAAATAGCTAAGAATGAAGTCATAAATTGAGATGCTTTAAAATAAAATGTATAAATCTTCTGCCTTGCATTTTTTGGTTTAAAAATCTATAAGTTATTTCAGGCATTTTAAAATAGTCTTAGCTTTGATTATAAATCAAACCAAAATTGAATACATTAGTAGAACTGGGTTGTAATCTGGGCTGTGTTACTGAAAAGCATAATTTTTCTGGGTCTCAGTTTCTTTCTTCATTCAGAAAATGACAGGGTGAGTCAGAGATCATAGAAGAACAGTCTATGATTTTTTAGTATGTGAATCCAAATGTCTTTCTGTTCAGCAAACATCACTCTCTGTTTATTTATCCTAGATGATAATCCCGAAGATATTACAATTATGTCAACAGCCTCTTTTAAGCTAGAATTTTGCAGTTTTAAATGTTGTACATACATCCATGTGATCATGTGAGACACATTAAGAAACCTCAGCCAAAAAAGCAAGATTCTGTTTGTCTGAAACTTGACACTTGTCCTATATATATTACTAAGCATTTATGTCAGCCCTTTCCCCTCCCTCCCAGTTGTGGCCATGTTGGTAGCTTTCCCTGTACATTTCTAGATTGGTAGTCCTTAACATAGTCTTTAGTCAGGCACTGTACAAGAAAAACTCTAGCTAATGGAAATGTTCATTTCTTTTTGAGTAAAAATAATCAGTGGCCTTTGAAAGCAACAGAATTTTAATAGAGAGGTCGAGGACTTTTCACAGGTAAGTGATTCACCCATGAACACTATGTCCTTAATATCATTTCCAGATATATGCTTTCTTGAATTTGGCAACTTGCAGATGTTTCAAGGGGATGCCATCAGCAGACTTGTCCTTTTGATATACAGTAATTCCAGAATGTCCTGCATATATTATCACATGACTTAATCAAAGTCTGTGAATTTCAGGAGGTGAAGAGTAGATCCATATATTATGACTTTGGTGTCACTTTGATAAATATTGCTGGCTGTGACAATCATTCTTTTCTTTGGGGCTGGACTAAATGCAGGTGCTGTGATTCAGGAATATAATTAGTATCCTTATTATCAGTCATTGCAAGTCACCCATAATTTATTCTGACTCACTAAGTTTGTATGAGGTGCCCATCAGAATGTAAGCTCTGGACGTATTTTGATGTATGTACATTTTCTAGCTCCTGAGTCACCTGTTGAAATAAACAAAATAAAATATTTATTTAAAGTTCCCTATGTTTGTAAAGGGTGTCCCATTTTGCAAAGTGGTTTTGCTGAATTGATCTGTCTCCTTAAATATTCACAGTAGCTCTCAGAGATACACTGGAATATTGTTCACATTTTATAAATGAAGATACCAGTGCTCAGAAAGAACAAGTGGCTCAGTCATCATCAGCTCCTGAGTGGCAGTGCAACCCCTTTCTGATGTCCATCCCAACATTCCTTCTATCACATCTCCTTCAGCAAAGCATATCAATGAACCCTTCTCATAAACGAAGTATAGAGAAAGTGGCTCTCACAATGTTAGTGTACATTGAAATCACCCAGAGGGCTTGTTCTAAATGTTTCATTATTTCCCAGCCCCTAAAGATAATGATTTAAAATGTTTTGGATAGGTACAGAATTGACATTAAATAAATACTTCTGGATGTTCTATGGCTAGAGGGTAGAAAATTACACAATGTCAAATTCTGATTTATAGAAGTGTACCCCAAATCTGTACTAGTTTAAAAAATAGCTCATACAAGAGAATATATTATTTGAGTAGAACAAGAATACCTATCTTGGGTAAGTTTTATGACTATGTATGTAGTCTTGAGTTTCATATGAAAAACACAAGTCAGTTTAATTAACAAAGAGTTTATGCTATCTCTCGATTCCATTACTGCATGACCTCAAGTAGCAGAGGCAGTACTCTTGGCTGAAGCACATTCTTGAATGCCTGAGATTAAATAGAATATATTTGAACCATAATTCCTATATGGAATATTATCTAGCATACAATGTTTGCTAGGCCATAAATCAAATCTCAATAAATTTAAATGGGTAGAAATAATACAAGCTTTGTTCTCTGTCCACAATAGGATGAAATTAAAAACCAGTAATAGAAATTTCAGAAAAATTATAAAACATGTGAAAATTAGACAACACATTCCTAAATAACCAACGCATCAAAGTAGAGATCAAAAGGAAAAAGAGGAAATTCTTAAGATACTTGGAAATGAAGATGATACAACATACCAAAAACTTACGGGATGCAGTAAAACACAGCCTGGAGGGAAATTTACAGTTGTAAATGCCCATATTAAAAATTAAAAGGTTCCCAGGTCAACAGCCTAATCCTTCCACCTTGAGAAAATGGGGAAAAAAAAACAGATTATACCTAAAGCAAATAAAAGAAAGAAAAATAATAAATATCAGAAAGGAAATTAATGAAATACAGAGTAGAAATAACATAAAAGAAATATGAATGAAACTGATTCTGGTTCTTTGAAATGATTAAGAAATTTGACAAACCTCTAGTAAGATTAATCAAGAAAAAAAGAAGATTCAGTTTCTAGGATCAGACATGAAAGGGGGACATGATTACTGACCTTACAGAAAGGAATGATTAAGGAATACTATGAACATTTGTGTGCCAAAACGTTAGATAAATTAGAATAAATGAGCAAATTTCTAGGAAAACACAAACCACTGCTTCGACAAGAAATCGATAATCTGAATAGACTTGTGATATGACAATAAAGAGATTAAATTAGTAATTTAAAAAACTTCCCACAATAAAAAGCCCAGGCTTAGATGGCTTGATTTGAAAGTGAAAAGACAAAGGCAGGAATACCCAGAGGCGGAGAGCATTAGGAGCCATAGTAGACTGTCTACCACAAAGTTTATCACTTTACAGTACTGCTGTTTCTATGGCATAAGAAGAATAAAAGGGACATTGTTAAGTTGGCCTCTGGAAGTCATCTCCAGAGTTCAGTGGGACCTTTCTGTTGTATCTCAGGTCACAGAATGGGTTCATTTTCTTTATTTGCTTGTATTTTGTTTGTTTTTGGTTTTGCCCATGATGCTTGAAAAAGCTAATACGTAAGAAAGGTCCACATTTTCTGAGCCTATGTGGATATTTATCTTGATAACCTGTCAAGGAATAACCAGAACAATGAATCTGCATGATAGCTGTGATTTTCTTTAGATGAAAGCTAATGTGGAGAAGAGGCATCTGCTTATAATCGGATAGTTCCAAAAACAGCACCACAATTATCAATATCATGTACTGCTTTGTGTTGTTATATTTAGATTTGCTTCTCATGGATGTTCCTCTTGTCTCCCGACCTAAACTATAAGCCAGTTACACCTTTTCTCATTTTTTTAAAGTTCATAGAGTAACACCTTAAGTCTACTAGGCCCTCCAAAATTTATCACACATCTTTCTGTGAGTTAGGCCTATAAAATCCTCCTTGGTTTGTTGTCTTTCAATGTAGACTTTTCATAAGTCAGACTTCTGAGCTCCAGATAAATCTGCATGAGAAATGTTGAAGCTACACTTAAGAAGAATTAAGTGTTCAAAACGTGTTGGTCTGTTTCTTACCCAGAGATGAGCCTCAAATGTATTTTACCTCACTTATTTTCACCTCATTTTGTTATTTCATTTTGTTGTTCCTGGGACATACTTAGTAGCTCACTGAGTTTTGCTATGTTTTTTTCTCAAGTGATAAAAATATCATCAGATCCATAAAGTATAAAAATATATACAAATCTGGTAGCTGATACCATGAATTTACCCATCCATCTCAAACTCTGAGGACACTATCTGAAGTCAACTTTGTTATAAGGCAGAAATATTTTCTTTGAAAGATTTGTGAAGTTTTAATTTTAAAATATGACTCAAATTGATCCCCAAATTTAAAGTCTTGAGTACATATACTGGTTCAAAAATGTTAGGTTAACATAAAATTTAACTTTGTTCTTTTCTATAATGTGACTTAATTTCTATCTCAAATACCTATCTTACTTAGAATAAATTTATTATAAATCAATTTAAGGTGCCTTCTTTCCCAGTCTTTTGCTTACATAATGCTATGTCTTTTGGGATGGGAAATGAGGATAGAGTTGGGATCTTCTCTAAGATAGCATCTTTTCCATGAGAATCCATATAAAAATGCCCTTCCATTTTTTGAGTAGAATAAGGAGATTTCATCAAAGCAATGTTCCTGCTGAAAAGTAGAAAGGGCTAGACATATTATAAACATAATATTTTAAATATATAAGAGCCATAGAAGCAATAATGGACTTTAATTCTGAAAGAAGGCCTTTCTGAATGTGCTGGTCGTTTCCTTCTCTGTGAATATTTGCCACTTCTCAGTGTAGACCAAAGTTTGTGCCTGACTTACTCAGAGAGACTCTATGGAAGAAAAGAGAGAACCATGCATGAGGTTCTGAGGTTGAGTGTGGCTGGCATAACAGATAAGGAACTTGACATGTTCAAGAGTCAGAGCCCAGTTTCACCATGGGTAATTTGCTGAGTTCTGAGGCTGCATACAGGAGCAAGGGGGGCTATGCTGATAGCTGCTAAAAGGTAGATCCATGTCTCTCATTTCATGGTGCTTAAGAGACAAAGTTCCATCAGAAGGTCCTTCCTAAAATAAACAGCTGATCTCCCTCTTAAGACAAAACATACCAGATTTTAAAGTTTTAGGAGATAATGCAATTTCAGTCAAAATCACAATGTTGTTGTTGTTGTTGAAATTGGCAAATTTCTTCTAAAACTTATGTGGAATTTTACATGAAATATAAATAGAAATATAAATTGTCCTGTAATATTATTATATGAAAGTTTACATGGAATCACTAAGCCAGAGAAAAGAAGAGGAGAAAACGGAAAAGGAGGAGAAAGGTAAAGGAAGAGAAAGAGGCCAAGGAAAGGGAGAAGATAGAATACTTACTCCTACTAGATAGGAAACTAACTATAAAACTGCAGTAATTAAAAAGGCATAGTATTGATACAAGCAGAACAAAACAAAAGAGAATTTAGAAAGTACTTCTACATACACAGCCACATATAAATTCATTATTTCAATTCATTGTGGAAGAAATAATGTTTCCAATATGGAAGATCAAGTGAATATATATGTCGAAAAAAATAAACCTTGACCCTTTCCTCACACTATACAAAAACTTTATTTGAGTTAGATCAAATACTTACATTTGAAAAGTAAAACAATAAATATTCTATAAAAATATGAGAGTATGCTGGGTGCAGTGGCTCACGCCTGTATTCCCGGTACTTTGGGAAGCCGAGGCGGGCAGATCACGAGGTCAGGAGATCAAGACCATCCTGGCCAACATGGTGAACGCTGTTTCTACCAAAAATACAAAAATTAGCTGGGCGTGGTGGCATGCTGTAGTCACAGCTAATCAGGAGGCTGAGGAAGGAGAATTGCTTGAACCCAGGAGGCAGAGGCTGTAGTGAGCCAAGATTATGCCACTGCACTCCAGCCTGGGTGACAGAGTGAGACTGTCTCAGAACAAAAAAATAATAAGACAATATTGCTATTAACTTGAACAAAAAAAATTTTAAACGGGATAAAAGAGGGCTAATCATAAAAGAAATTATTGATAAATTTGTTCATCAAAAGGTAACATTTTTTGTAAAAAGGTAAGCTATAATACATATATGGAAATCATAGTCACAATATATATATCTGACTTAGACCTCATCTGGAGTACATAAAAAACCTAGATACCATTAAGAAAAAGATATCCAACTTTCTTTGGTTTTTGTTGTTTTTAAATTGTTTTTATTGCGATAAAAATAATAAAACATAAAATTGAGAATTAATATATTAACCATTTAAACTGTTAAATTTAGTGTGTCTTTGTGTATTCACAATCTTGGTATGTCAATCATCACTACTTGGCAACCGTTACCACTATCAAGTAGCAGAACAATTTTTTCACTTTAGAAAGAAACTGCACACCCATTCAGCAGTCATGTCTCTTTCTCTGATCCCTTAGCGATTGGCAACTACTATTTAACTTTTTGTTCCTATTTGTCTATTCTGCTAATTTCATACAAATATAATAATACAATGCGAGTCTTTCGATGTTTGGTTTTTCTCATTGAGAATGTTATTATTATTAATGCATGTTTTAGCACCTATCAGCACTTTCTTTTTAAGGCTGAATAATATTCCATTTTGTGAATATACCATACTATCTTTATCTGGTATTCATTGATAGATATTTGGGCTATTTTCACTTTTTGGTGATTAATACCAATGCTTCTATAAATATTTGTATACAACTTTTTATGTGGACAAATATTTTGTTCTTTTTTTAACTTCTATGTTAGGTTTGGGGGTACACGTGAAGGTATGTTACACAAACATAACAAACACACATGGGTAAACATGTGTCATGGGAATTTGTTGTACATAATATTTCATCAACCAGGTATTAAGCCCAGTACCCAATAGTTATCTTTTCTGCTCCTGTTCTCCTCCCACCCTCCCCCGTCAAGTAGACCCCAGTGTCTGTTGTTTCCTTCTTTGCATTCATAAATTCTTATGATTTAGCTCCTACTCATAAGTGAGAACATGCAGTGTTTGGTTTTCTGTGTTAGTTTGCTAAGGATAATAGTCTCCAGGTCCATCCATGTTCCCACAAAAGACATGATCTCATTGTTATGGCTGCATAGTATTCCATGGTAAGGCAGAAAACAAAAATTTCTTTGAAAATAATGGGAACAAAGATGCAGCATGCCAGAATCTCTGGGACATAGCTTAGGCAGTGTTAAGAGGGAAATTAATAGCACTAAATGCCCACATCAAAAAGGTAGAATGATTGCAAATTAACAACCTAACTTCACAACTGAAAGAATTAGAGAAGCAAGGAAAAATCAACCCCAAAGCTAACAGAAAACAAATAGCAAAAATCAGGGATGAACTGAAGGAAATCAAGCCAAAAAAAAAAAAATTAAAAAATTAAAAAGATCAATGAATCCAGGAATTGGATTCTTGACAAAATTAGTAAAATAGGCCACTAACTTGACTTAAAAAAAAAAAAAAGAGAAAAGATCCAGATAAACACAATTAGAAATGATGAAGAGATGTTACTACTGACCCCACAGAAATAAAAACAGTCATCAGAAACTACTACAAACACCTCTATGCACACAAACTAGAAAACCTAGAAGAGATGGATAAATTCCTGGACCCATACACCCTCCCAAAACTAAGCCAGGAAGAAACTGATTCACTGGACAGACCAATATGAGCTCCAGCACTGAATTAGTAATAAATATCCTACCAACCAAAAAAAGCCCCAAACCTGATGTGTTCACAGCTGAATGCTACTGGATATACAAAGAAGAGTTGGTACCATTCCTACAGAAACTATTCCAAAATATTGAGGAAGATGGACTACTTCCCAACTCATTCTAAGAGGCCAGTATCATCTTAATGCCCAAAACTGGCAGAAACACAACAAAAAGAGAAAACTTCAGGGCAATATCCCTGATGAACATTGATGCAAATATCCTCAACAAAATACTTGCAAACTGAATGCAACAGCACATCAAAAAGCTAATCTGCCATGATAAAGTAGGCTTGATCCACAGGATGAAAGCCTGGTTCAACATATGCAAATCAATAAATGTGATTCATCACATAAACAGAACTAGAGACAAAAACCACAATTATCATAATAGATGCAGAAAAAGCTTTAGATATAATTCAACATCCCTTCATGTTAAAAACTCTCAATAAACTAGGTATTGAGGAACATACATCAGAATAGTAAGAGCCATATGTGACAAACCCACAGCCAACATTATACTGAATGGGCAAAAGCTAAAAGCATTCCCATTGACAACTGACACAAGACAAGTATGCCCTCTCTCACCACTCATATTGGAGAGAGTATTAGAAGTCCTAGCCAGAACAATCAGGCAAGAGAAGGAAATAAAGGGCATCTGAAGGAAGAGAGGATGTCAAACAATCTCTGTTTGCAGATGACATAATTCTATATCTAGAAAACCCCATAGTCTCAGCCCCAAAGCTCCTCCATCTTATAAACAACTTCAGCAAAGTTGCAGGATACAAAATCAATGTACGAAAATCACCAGCATTTGTATACACCAACAACAGCAAAATTGACAGCCAAATCATAAAGGCAGTCCCATTCACAATTGCCACAAAAAGAATAAAATATCTAGGAATACAGCTAACGTGGGAGGTGAAAAATCTGTACAATGAGAATTGCAAAACGTTCCTCAAAGAAATCAGAGAAGACACAAACAAATGGAAAAATGTCCCATTCTCATCTATTGGAAGACTCAGTATCATTAAAATGGCTATATTGACCAAAGCAATTTACAGATTCAATGGTATTCCTATCAAACTGCTAATAACATTCTTCACAGAACTAGAAAAACCTATTCCAAAAATAATACAGAACCAAAAAAGCCCTAAAAAGCCAAAGCAATTGTAAACCAAAGAATGAAGCAGGAGGCATCATGTTACTCAACTTCAAGCTACACTACAAGGCTACAGTAACCAAAACAGCATGGTAATGGTACAAAAACAGGCACAAAGACCAATGGAACAAAATGGACAGACCAGAAGTAATGTTGTACTTCTATGACCATGTGATCTTTGATAAAGCTGACAAAGACAACAGTGGGGAAAACACTCCTTATTCAATAAATGGTGTTGGGATAACTGGCTAGCCATATGCAGATGACTGAAGCTGGACCTCTTCCTTACACCATATACAAAAATCAAGTCAAGGTGAATTAAAGACTTAAATGTAAAACCCAAAATTATAAAATCCCTGGAGACAACCTAGGCAATACCATCCTGGACGTAGAAACAGCAAAGATTTTATGACAAAGGCACCAAAAGCAATTACAACAAAAGCGAAAATTGACAAGTGGGATCTAATTAAACTTAAGAGCTTCTGCACAGCAAAACAAAAACAAAAAAAATGAACAAACAAAACCTGTCAACAGTAAAAAACCTACAGAATGGGAGAAAATATTTGCAAACTATGCATCTGACAAAGGTCTAATATTCAGCATCTATAAGGAACTTAAACAAATTTACAAGAGGAAAAAAAAACCCTGTTACAAAGTGGGCAAAAGAAATGAACATGCAGCAACTGATTTACAAATGGTTGTAAATTAGTTCAACCATTGTGTCGAGCAGTATGGCGATTCCTCAAACAGCTAAAAGCAGAACTACCATTTGACCCAGCAATCTCATTACTGGGTATATACCTAGATGAACATAAATCATTCTGCCGTAAAGACACGTGCACATGAATGTTCATTGCAGCACTCTTCACAATAGCAAAGACATGGAATCAACCTAAATCCCCATCAATGACAGATTGGCCAATTTTTTTTATAATGGACAAAAGGCTAATAGGCATTTCCAAAATAAGGTATCTAAATTGTTACAAGTGTATAAATTGTTCAACATCATTATTCATTCAGGGCTTTTTTTTCGTTGGTAGGATATTTATTACTAATTCAGTTCTGGAGCTCATATTGGTCTGTCCAGTGAATCAGTTTCTTCCTGGCTTAGCTTTGGGAGAATGTATGTGTCCAGGAATTTATCCATCTCTTCTAGATTTTCTAGTTTGTGTGCATAGAGGTGTTTGTAATGAAATGAAAATTAAAATGGAAATGAGTTACAATTAACATCCCAAACACACTGATTAAAATGAAAAACACAGACAATAACAAGTGTCAACAAGATATTTAGAGTATCTGGAAAGCTGGATACATTGCTAATAAGATGTAAATTTGTAAGCACTTTGGAAAACTACTAGGCAGAATTAAAAATAAATGTATATATATATTTTAGACCCCCAAATTTCACTCCTTTGTATATACTCAAGAAAATGAATGCGTTTTTCTACTAGCAGACATCTGTAATAATTTTCATTGCAGCTTTATACATAATAGCCCTAAAATGAAAACAACTCTATTGTCAACAGAATGTAAAAATAAATTGTGGTTTAGTGGTACAAGGGCAGAGTATACAACAATCAAAAAGAATAATCTTTTGGAGCAGAGAGCAACGTGTTATAGCCATCACCAACTGCTGTACACAACACCACAGTTTAATCTTTTATACATTATAAGTATGAAATAAAAGAAACCAGACACTTCCAGCCAACCATAGCATCTGATTCTATTTAGGTGAAATTCAAAAACACACAAACCTGTTCTATGGCAACAGAGGTCATAATGTGGGTACCTTTTAGGGTGAGACTGTAGAATATCACCTGCAATGAAGCATGAGAAAGCACAATACACTACTGAAAATGATTCATATTGTGATCTGGGTAGTGGGAGCCCAAGTTTTAATACATAGTTACAAGCCCATAGTAAATCCCCTCCATTGCCTTGCTTGGTGTTTGATTGTTCATACAGGACATTCATGAAGCCTTAGTATTATCCATAAGATCCGTTTAGGTCCTGAAACACTCTTCTATTTCATTACATGTGAGTGGGTTACATGAGAATCATTCCTGCCAGAGGTGTGGAAGACACTGAGAGGCCACCCTAGACCCTCTGGTCCGGTGGAGCATGTCCAGGTTCTTAACGTTGCGAACAAAGAATTGGTGCAAACAAAGCAATGAAAGAAAAGCACAGATTTATTAAAATAAAAGTACACTCCACAGAATGGAAGCAGGCTGTAGCAAGTGGCTCAAGAGCACTGGTTACAGAATTTTCTGGGATTTAAATATCCTCTAGAGGTTTCCCATTGGTTACATGGCATACATCCTATGCAGATGAAGAGGATGTTTCCTGACATAGCTGAAATGAAGTTACAAAGTTATTTACTTGGGTGTAGAAAGTTGGACTTTTTCCGTTTGATTTAGTTCTTTAGTTCTTAAGTTCCCTGCCTGCAGACCCTATTCTCCTGCCTCAAGTCTACGTGTGACAGTAACTCGTAGCTATTTTCTGGCTTTTTCAGCCTCACTGCATGCTTCACTTGGGGGGCAGTCAGTGTCCAGGGCCCCCCAGTCAGGGATTCCTTAATGATCACACACTCATGGCTTCTCCTCTTCCTCACTGCCCTCTTGCTTTCCACAGGGATTCCGTTTATATTCTCCAAGTGATTATCCTTTTCCACTTGTGCACTATTCTTCCAAATCTATTGCCTATTCCTTGAGTGCTTTTCATTTTTTTAAGTTCTAGAATTTAAAATTTTAAAGGCCTTTTTTTTTCTGTCATTTTCTTTCACTAAACAAAAGAAGTAGTCTAGTTTCTGAATGCAGTGAAGAGACATGAAATATAAGAAAACATGTAAATTTCCTAAGTATACATTCTAATAGATAACTATTAAAAAGTTCATTTTATTTATGTAAATAGACATTTTAAAAACATGGGCAAGATTTTATATTTGAACTTTAAATTAAATGCTTCTCTAATCTTATGTCAAACAACTATCCAGTATATGATTTCACATTTGTAAAAATGTGTGCACAGCATATAGGTAGATGATAGATAGATAGATACTTTGCTCTATATAAAATAGATGATTCATTTGTTTAAAAGTGGCTATATCACCTTATTTCCCCTAGTACTTGTGTGTTAATCTTAAAGCAGAGATGAACATAGAAGTCAGGACAGAATTGAAATGTGAGCTCCTGCATTAGGACTGGATATGGAGAAGCCACTCTTCATGATACCAGCAATGACTTGGCAGTTGGAAAAGATAACCCCGAAGGAGCTATCCAAGTTATCTCTTAACTTACAGATTTCTGGGTTGGGATGCTGCAAGGCTTTTACTTAGGCCCTCTAGGAGATTAGGACCACATACCCTAAGGTAGTAAAGTAGTATATAGTATCTAGGGATACTAGATATTAATGAAAATGTATTTACCCAAGTAAAAGTATCTAGGGATACTAGATATTAATGCAAATATTTACCCAAGTATCTCATTGACTTAACAGAACCTAGGGCTGGGATGTAGGGTACCTTTTACTATGTTATCCATGCAGATATAAGTACCATGAAGAAAAGACTACTAGATGTGTACCAAAATTTGTTTTCTTTTTCTCTTGGGCAAATAGACTACATTCCAGAGCCTCTCTTATTTTCAAGGAACTAGGTGCCAGTCAAGGGAATGTTATGAAAAGTAACAATGGTCATTTCTGGGTGTGTCCCCCAAAAATGTTCTCTTATACATTTCTCCATGCTATGCCCCCTTTGTGGACAACCACCAGCTGGGAAGAAGATGACCCCGAAGGCAACTTTTAAGCCATGTATTGAAAAGCCACAGAGCTTCAGGCAGCCTAGCCACCAGAATAATTTTGTACCTCTCACTAACAAGGTACATGAACTAGTCTAGTCTTTTGCAAGAACACAAGTGCCTTCTATTGTATTTGTTCCTTTACATTTTCAAGTCTTTTTAATCCTACTCCTAGCATTACCCTAACTGATTCAAGTGGAAAGAGTAACGGTGTAATGATCAGAAAAATCTGCACTCTCAGCCTAGGTTTACCACTGTCTGCCTGAGTGGTGATGAACAACACACATTACCCCTTAGGGTGGGAATTTTATTATTATGTAACAAAGGTAGTAGACCAGTTATCTAGACCCGTCCTTGTCATTTATACATTGTAGATGGGATATTTTATTAAATTGTGACAACAAGCCATCTTTGTATTCTAATGCAAGGAGAGTATGGTATTTACTATTTGTCATCAGTCAGCAGCTACATGTACATTTTTTAAAAAATAAAAAGTAATTTCCTAATAATCTTATAGGGATATCAGCTATTACTATTATTTTGAATTTCAAACAACTGCCTGATATACAAGTTCACTCACTTGCACTGGCTCTTTTTCTAAATGACTAAGGTCTGCATCATATTCATATATATAAATCTGCTATCAAGTAAGAAAGTTGTATTTATTTATCCAAAGTATACAGCAAGAAGTTGTTACCAGTCTGAAGGTTTTGCTGCCATCGTGCACTGTTTATTACAATAAGGAAAAATGTGCTTTTGAGCAAAATATTTGTATGCTTGGCCTCTGTGAAAAGGACATTTTCTTTCTTTTAAAAGTTTGAGTGAAAGTGATTTTACCACTTTTGAGTTATGTGAGGATCCCAAAATAATAAAAATTGCTCAAATCTTCTTTAGCTTATCTTACAAAAGAATCACAAAGACATAATGCCACTCTTCGAAATACGGATTTTCTCTATGTATTATAAGTAACTGCAATGGGTACAAAAATATATGCATGTTTAATAGCGCTGGATTGATCCAACTTCTTCCTGTTCTCTGGAACGATTTTCAATGGGTTTATGTTACTTTTGACACTTAGGCACTTGACACAGTCTCAATATAATTTCTACTTAAAACATCAATCTGATGGATAATCTCAAGTAATCAGCATTGTTTACAATATAGTAAATATTTTGTGTTCAAATGTTCTTCAAAATAATCCTTGCTATAAAACAGAAAAGCTAACATATACATGTTTTATAAATTGTGATGTGTCCTTGATTGAAAAGCAAAAAGCCAAAACACTGCAAATAGTAGAAGAGGAACTGATG
This sequence comes from Piliocolobus tephrosceles, assembly GCF_002776525.5. Classification (NCBI taxonomy): domain Eukaryota; kingdom Metazoa; phylum Chordata; class Mammalia; order Primates; family Cercopithecidae; genus Piliocolobus; species Piliocolobus tephrosceles. Next base: position 52,693,002 of record NC_045444.1, read on the forward strand.
ACTTTTATTCAAAGCACACCTAGTTGACTGCTCAATGAGGTAGGATTACTGGTAAAGGAACTTTTCTGCCTACACTTTTCCATTACTTTCATTTTTCAGAATTACTACATTTTTCTCTTCTCATGAAACTTTGGACACCTCACTAAGGACAATTGGTCATTTTTTCACTGTGTAAGTCATTCAATCTTATAGCATTCAGAAATGCTTTTAACTCTCTTCCATTTGCATAGCTGACAAATACAAAGTTTGCAGAACTACTAAAATCTGAGGAATAGAATGATGCTTAGTATATGTAATAGAATAAGTTACTCTGTTCCCCCTGTACAGTGTTAATTATTTCAACCAATAGAAACAGGGGAATATCTTATATTTGCTTATATCAGAAATGACAAAATAGATAACATACATTTTTTTTCTCCCATGCCTTCTAATTAAGACAAAGTAGGTAAACGTCTACAAATCTTTGGTCAGTATTGGTTTTTTTAAATAAAAACTGGGAAAACGAGTCATCCTTCCAAATAGTTTCTGCTGTTCTCTTACATCAGTCCAAATAAAATGTATTAAAAATAATTTGTGTCATTCAGGTCAAATTTCGCAGTTTTAACTTTTTTTTTTTCTTGAGACAGAATTTTGCTGTTGTTGCTCAGGCTGGAGTTCAGTGGCATGATCTCAGCTCACTGCAATGATCTCGGCTCACTGCAACCTCCGCCTCCCAGTTTCAAGCAATTCTCCTGCCTCAGCCTCCCGAGTAGCTGGGATTACAGGCATGTGCCACCATGTCCAGATAATTTTGGATGTTTTTTTTTTTTTTTTTAGTAGAGACAGAGTTTCTCCATGTTGGTCAGGCTGGTCTCGAACTCCTGACCTCAGGTGATCCCCCCCCCCCCCCCCACCTTAGGCTCCCAAAGTGCTGGAATTAGAGGCTTAAGCCACTGTGCCCATCCCATTTTTGACTTCTTAATCGCTCTCCTTGAGTTTGATTTAAATAAAACATATATCAACTTCAGAGAAAAAATCGGTCCTGTGAATTTATCACTTGCTCTAGTCTCAAAAGAATATTCACTTTGCCCAATATTATGGCAGAGGGAGAAGATGAAAAGAATACTTGAAAGTACAGTAATATTTATAAACTGGAAATTCATACAAATGCCATTGTGCATTCAATTTTCTGTAGATGATAATATATGAAGAGGATAGTCAGGGCGTTAAAGCCCTCTGTAGATAGAAAATGACTACAGCTGTACTAGAAGAATAGAAGAAATCAATGAACAATTTTTAAAATTCTCTCAGCTGATGAGGAAAGCCTATCTTTAACTGTCAGAACTATTGTCACCAGATTGAAGGGTAGCAATAAATTGAGGCATTGAGGCATCACGTTGCTTCCTAATAGTTTATAAGTTATTAGATAAGCTGCTTTAAAGAAATATTTGCTGGATTCCTTTTATGGGATGACAATTTATTATTACTAACTCCATCAAACAGAATATTTCCTCTTCATTCTGCATTCTGTAGCTCTCCACAGACTCCATAAGAGAAAGCAAATGGAAATCATTCCTTCCTAAAAAGTCTAGAAGTCACATTACCATCAGTCACAGCCATGTGGCAAATGTTCCCAGAGAAAGAGGAATTAAACAAGATGAGAAAGTGTATTGCTTCAGGCTCTCAACTAGATCATTTGCAAGTTCCACAGCAAAGTAACTTAAAATAATTTTCACCAACACTTTTAAATGTATCATGTAACTTTCACAATCTACATACTTTTGTAGATTTTTGTTCTTGTATAAATGTTATTATTTAATTTTAAACTAGATTTTTAATTATTATTATTATTACTATTTTTTTTTTTTTTTTTTTTTTGAGACAGAGTCTCACTCTGTAGCCCAGGCTGGAGTGCAGTGGTGCCATCTCGGCTCACTGCAAGCTCCGCCTCCTGGGTTCACGCCATTCTCCTGCCTCAGCTTCCTGAGTAGCTGGGTCTACAGGCGCCTGCCACCACGCCCCGCTAATTTTTTGTATTTTTAGTAGAGACGGGGGTTTCACTGTGGTCTCGATCTCCTGACCTCGTGATCCGCCCACCTCGGCCTCCCAAAGTGCTGTGATTACAAGACTGAGCCACCGCGCCCGGCCTTAGATTTTTAATTATAAAAGCAATATATAAACATGCCAACAAAATCAAATAGTGCAGGAATATAACATTGAAAATCTGTCTTTCTATCCCTATGATTACCAGTTTCTCTTCCCAAAGATAATGGCTGCCATCAGACTCTTTTTTTCTTTCTTTTTTTTCTTTTTTGTATCTTTACCAATATGTTTATGTAAATACAGACATGTGGGTTGCATTTGTATGAATAATTTTAGATTAAAACAACCATGTACTGTGTACTTCTATGAATCTTGCTTTTATTAGTTATGCTCTAAGAATAACTTGTACCCATAGTTACTTTCAAATGAATCTCTCTCTGTGTGTACATACAAATACATACGTATAACTATGTAAAGGTTTAATAAAAGTTGTCTAAAAACTCATAAATGGATAACATAAGATGCTTAGACTTAACTTCATTTGTCATATTTTTCAACTGGAGGATACACAACTTGTATATTGCTTTTATAATTAAAAATTCATGAAACACTGGATGGATCATAGATTTTAAAATCAGAAGACATGTTTAGATTCTGGCCTCAACAGTATATGTTTAACACTGGGTAAGTCATATAACTTGTTCAATATTCTCATCCCTCTCTCTCTTTATCCTTATTTAATAATACCCTGTTTCTAAGGACAAATCCAAATACTAATTCCTCAATAAATGTGTCATTAGGTCCACAATCCCTCTTCTTTACATGTTCGCCTCGTGTGCCTTAAAGATATATCCTATAATTTAGCACCTAAAAATAAGTAACAGTACTACAGAACTATTTTCTTAGCTCTCATATTTTTCAGACTACTTTTAATATTGTTGGCTACTCCAGAGATTAAAATATCTACTGACTGAATGACCATTGAATGACTTAATTATAATTAAATCAGTGAATTGATTCAACCATGAGAACACCTGTTGACATATCTACCAACATAGTCAGATAAATCCATTCCGAAAGATAGTTTTTGGTCTGAAAGTCACTGCTGTCTTTTACTGCATTTCTAGTGCGCAATTCTATATATGAGTGGGAGTGTTAGGTGCAATCTCTGAAGTAAAGATAGAGCTAATTTGATTTTTATTCTTCCCTCTATAACCATATTTCTCTATTAAAAAATTCAGTGCACTGATACAGCCTCAATTATTTGCTAGTGGATGGTGCTGTGGTTTGAATCACTCTTAAACCTGAAGCCTTTTTACAAGTTTAGTTGCAGAACCACTATTGCTCCAAGTGGAAGCACATCCGTAAGATCCCTTTAGGTCCTGAAACACTCTTCTATTTCATTACATGTGAGTGGGTTACACAAGAATCATTCCTGCCAGATGTGTGGAGGACACTGAGAGGCTACCCGAGACCCTCTGTTACTGGTGGAGGGTGTCCTGCTTCGTAGCATTTTGAACAAAGAATTGGTCAAAAGGTAAAAACAAAGTAATTAAAGAAAAGCACAGATTTATTGAAAGAAAAGTACACTCCACAGAATGGGAACATGCTCAAGCAAATGACTCAAGAGTGCTGGTTACAGAATTTTCTGGGGTTTAAATATCCTCTAGAGGTTTCCCATTGGTTACTCGGCATACACCCTATGCAAACGAAGAGGGTGTTTCCTGCCATAGCTGAAACTACAGTTACTTACCTAGGCTTAGAAAGTTGGGGTTTTCCGTTTGATTTAGTTCTTTAGTCCTTAGATTAGCTGCCTCCAGACCCTATTCTCCTGCCTCACCTCTACTTGTAAACAACTCGTAGCTGCTTTCTGGGTTTTTTGACCTCACTTCATGCTTCACCTAGGGGCAGGGACCAGGGCCCCCTTCACACTTCTGGGCCAGCTTCAGAAGGATGGATGGATGGATAGATAGATAGATAGATCTATATTTAAATACAGATTTATAGGTTATGAAAGCATGAATGCAGAGGTTAAAAAAAGGCCATTTTATTCTCTCTTTTGTGCTTCAGATATATTCTCTTTTTGTGCTTCAAATAATAAAAAGGGTATTCTTTTTTTTTTTAAGTTTCTTTTTTTTTTTTTAATTATACTTTAAGTTCTAGGGTACATGTGCATAACATGCAGGTTTGTTACATATGTATACTTGTACCATGTTGGTGTGCTGCACCCATCAACTTGTCAGCACCCATCAATTCGTCATTTATATAAAAAGGGTATTCTTTACCTTAATCTAGACTGAGAATGAGCAAACCTTTAGCAGTAATTTCCACTGGATGGTAATATATTCTAGAAGTGTAAATTTTTCTTTAATAAAATTCAGAAAATGTATGTGTAAAGCAATAGTTTGTTAAATATTTGCAAGCATACCTGAAAGTTAGTGAAAAGCTGATGGCAAGCAGCTTAATGATATTTTGCCTTAGAAAGCATATGACTGTACATGCATGATTTAAACAAATTTATCATGCATTATTGTATGGTCCTAGCTGGTCCTGCAGCTCAAAGGAAATGCCATCAGTAGATATTACACTGAAGTGTGGGCTTAAAAGACATTCCTCTGGCCGGGCACAATGGCTCATGCCTGTAATCCTAGCACTTTGGGGGGTCGAGGCAGGCGGATCACTTGAGGTCGGGAGTTCAAGACCAGTCTGACCAATATGGAGAAACCCCATCTCTACTAAAAATACAAAATTAGCTGGGGTGGTGGCGCATGCCTGTAATCCCAGCTATTTGGCAGGCTGAGACAGGAGAATCGCTTCAACCTGGTAGGCAGAGGTTGCGGTGAGCCGAGATCGCACCATTGCGCTCCAGCCTGGGCAACAAGAGCGAAACTCTGTCTCAAAAAAAAAAAAATCCTCTTTCTCTCAAGTTCCCTCAAAGCAAGGTAATTCTTGTTTTAATGCTGAGTAGCTTAATTGTCTAGGTATTGGGTTTTTGATGGGAAATCAATGAAGTTCTCAGTAACAATGTTATTCTTTCTAATAGGTTGGGTATATGTATGTTTAGGATATATATGGTAATTGTACCCATATCTACCTACATCATAGGTTTATTAATAAAGATTAGATGAGTTTATAGTAACTGACACATGGTAAAATCTCATGAAACTAGCTGTTCTTAAAATGATGTTGATGATGATGATGCTTTGAGATGAAGTTAACTAGTTGATATGTAGTATCCTTCGCTTTTTTGGGATCAAATTATACTCCATTGAAATGTGTTAAGAAACCACAATAGAAATTATTACTTTATGATCTAGAAATATATTTAACCATGCGATACAGGTAGCACAGCCCAACATGTTCTCCTCTCTAGTGCAGAGGCTCCTTATTTGGTATTAGGGTGGAAATATTACTAATTTGCCATCAGAAGCCATTTCCCATGGTCTAGAATAGAGCCTTGCATTTCCAGAAATCTTGTTCCCCAACTCAGATGGTTTCCAATGTCATTTAATAATTGCAGAGGCTCTGATTGGGAGTAGTGGTAATGAGTGAAAGCAGAAACAGAATTTTCTCCAGTGATTTCCTTATTATGTTCTTTCTGTTTGCAGATAGGAGGCAAATGAAGAACCTCAAAAAAAAGTATTATTATTTTGGTGATCTAATGTTAAAAAGCTGCAGCCAATAATATATTCTACCTTCAATGGGCAGCTGCTGCCATGCGAGTAAGAACAATATTGCAGCACAGCTCAAGTTCAAGTGGATTGTCAAAGCAGGTGTGGTGTTCCAAAGACTTAAAAGGAGCTTGACTACACACACAAAGGTCCTGTCTAGTTATTTTTTCACACCCTTTGAACCTGTAGCAGCTTAAACTTTAAAGTGACAGGCAGCTAACTCAAATTCAACAGGAGTAGTCTTTGAAAACAGCCCTTTTCTGATGATGTTCAATTCAGAAGCAGTTCAGTGTGGGTCTAAAACTGGCCCTTAAGTGTGAAGAAGGATACAAAATTTAAAAAGCACCTAACAGCACATAACCCACGTGAAACAGGGGCATTAATTGACAAATGTCTTTTTCTTATAGAGATTGAAATCCAAATAACCTAGGAATAGTCTGGACATAGAGCAGGGCACTTCCACTCATTTGAGTGTTAAAAACAAGGTAAGAGAAGGGAAAAACCCTAGGTATCTATTTTCCTAAGCAGAGTGGTAATCAATGGTGTTATTGCTGTAGTTTTTATTGCTGCTGTTGTTTATAAGATTGTTTAATTTCTGTAAAGACATGAATCAAGTGACCAGTTGAATCAGGGCTTTACAAACTGTGTTGTGAATAGCAGACAAACCTAGCGCCCATCAGCAAACTGTAACCACTCTTGATACCAGCACAGAAATCAAGAATAAACTTTTTTTTATACATGCTTATAGTGATTTGACATTTCTATATTATTAAGCTCTTTACCAATGGACTTACTGAATAGGGTATAATATATTTCAGGTGTTTTTCAACATTTGTGATGCAAGCTGTGTGTACTGGTCATTTGTGATAAAACCATTTATCTGTTCATGACAGGATGACAGGTTTGAAGTAATAAAAAGAAAAAAAAACTAACAAACCTAGTAGTTCACTAAGGTAGGTTTAAAAGCACTGAACAAGATGATATGAGGGACTTTTTTACCCCAAGCCACTTTACCACAGACTGATTTGTTTCCATTATTTGCTTTTTTGCATTCTTATGTTAAGGCATTTGAGGCTCCAAAAACATAAATTATTTATGGAAGGGGTCATATAGATACTCCATTGTGCAGTTTATATAACCCGTCTTTCAAGATTAAAGGATTTATTTCCCCAGCTGCTGGCAATGTTGACAGCTAACAGCTGGCAGCCTAGTATTCTCTCCTGATGTTTGCCCTTAACTGAAAAGAGCTGCCTCACCTGATAACATATCCCCATCTCAGGAGCAGTTTGCCTCTAATAGCTGTTTTATGTGGGAGTAAACCAGTCTGGCCCCATTGTCCCAGTTTGAGACACCTCTTCAGGACCATCCCAGCTCCAGAGCTCCTTATAGTTTATCAGCAGAAGCCTTGGTGTGCCTGCATCCCAGCCTAACCTTTGCCTGGGCCCAGCTTTGTTTCCTTCACATTCCCACAGCTGTTGATCTTAATAGTACTTCCCAATAAACTTTCTTTCTGCAAATTTCACATCAGAAGCTGCTTCCTGAAGAAACCAAGCTGTGACCAGAGTAACACAATAATTTTTTTCATAGATGTTTTTATTTTGCTTTCATTAATCAAGATTGCCTTAATGGAGAATAAAGCCATGAAATAATGGAAAACTGAGCCTGGAGAAAGGAAAGTGATTTCAGCATATATAGGGTTGTCTGATAGTTGTGGGGGCTAGAAGCCAGAGCCCAGGCTGCCAGGGGCAGGAGTGAGGTGGGCAGACAGAAGAACATAGGACCTTAATTTGTATAAGAAGGAATACTCCAGATACATTTTCCTCCTTCAGTGCCAGGGATAATTTTTTCTTTTTATATATCTACAAATTAAACCACAACTCCATTTTCCCATTGTGGTGTTCTCCCTGGGATTTTAGAGCTCGTAGTGGTCCAGTACTGATATGTAATACTGAGTGCTCACAAAGCACTACGTTCTGTTTTTAATTACAATATGTAATCTAAGAGACTAGAATTGGGTGCACTAAAATGATTTTTATTCCAAAGGGCACAAAAGCATCCCTTCACATTTAAAAAATCTTTAACTATAATTGAGTGAATTTATCACATTGCTATGGCCACACCTGACATGTCTCAATTTCATAGTGCCCTAGCTGCCCTCACACTGAGCCATCTACTGGCCTTTTCCAGGGAACTCTAGTCATATTTTTATTTACTTCCCTGCTATTCCAATTGCAATCTTCCGACGAGCAGCATCAGCATCACTTGGGAGCTTGTTAGAAATTCAGAATTTCAGGCCCTTCCCAGACTTACTAAACCAGAACCTGCTCTTTAGAAAGATTCCCAGGTATTTCTTATGCACTCTGGTGCTTGAGAAGCATTGCTCTATGTGACAGAAATTATCTGGAGCTGTGCATTTTGCAGCTTGCATGGTTCTACACAACAACTCTGATATTAGAGGCAAGGTCGGCGATGCTACCTCTGTCATTTAGACCAACCAACTATGACAGTCCTTACTTCATGTTAGAAAATTGGAGGAGGGAACTGAAACCACAATGATTAAAAAAAAAAAAAAGCTGTTCCCAAAAAGTAATTAAAAAGACAAAATGACTCCAAAAAATTAATAAAGACAAAATACCATATGATACATACACCAAAAGGAAAACAGCAGTTTATTAGGACTCAGTCTAAGCTCTCTAAAATGACCTACAAGAATGAACCTGCAAAATTGGGCCTCTATTTCTCCTTTCATATTTATTTTTGGCCACCTTCCACCTCTACTGAATACACACACACACATATAAATGCTAGGCTGGTCTCTTCATTTTCATCGATCATTGCATGAGATCTCTCTTTCTGAAATACTCCTTTCATCTAAACAAATTATATTGTTTTTCAAAAATTTTAGCTAGATTTGTATTTAAAAAGAGGTGCATATACATCACATAATATTTTAACAGTAGAAAAAGCATACAGTACAAATAATCTCCCTTCCACATTATCCCAGGTTGTCAGGCCTGTTCTCCAGAGACTTACTTACCACCTTCTCATGTTTTCTACAGAAATATTCTACATATTATAACACATCAATATCTCTATTTTTAAAACACACATAAGAGTATGTAGGAAACCAATTCTTTGCTTGGCCTTAGTCCATGATAGCACCTGCATACCTCATTCAACTCTCCCAGTGCTGCCAAATATCTGGTTGGAAGGAAGAGCCTCAGGCTATTCAGCCAGGCCCTTACTATGTGATGACTCTTCAGTGAAGTGAGTACAAACCTTTGTAGAGTAAAATACAGTCAGCTTTGAAGAATCTCTTTTTATAAATTGATTTTGTCAAACACTGAGTATTGTCCAGCTCTCCTTTAGCCACCATGGCCTCCTGGACACCCAGCTCCATCCCCTGGACTCAAGGAGACACTGCCCTCCAGCTGGGCTCCTGCTCCCTGCATCACAGCCTGGAAACTCTCCAGCAAGTGAGCTGTGGCCACAATGGGGTTTATTTCGTCCGTTCCCCTCTGAGGGATTGCTGCCTTGCACTACCTGATGTCCATGGTGTGAAAACCCTTCATAACACATTTTCCCTGTTTTTAAGTGTTTCAGGTAGGAGGATAAATCCAGTTCTTGTTGCTCCATCTCAGGCAGAAGTCAAAGCATCATTTTTTTAAAAATTTATATTTTTATTTCAAATTTCATATTCAATATTATTTCTTTCATAAAGCCTTCTGAGGTTCCAACAGTACCCTGCATTTCTTCTATGTTGTACAATATAATGAATGTCTGATTCATTAAGCTACAAACCTTGGTTTAGTACTATATCCAGCACCCAACATAGTGGCTGAGTATGTCTTGATTGTGAAAACAAATAAATAGTATAATACAAATGGTTTTATTTGTTATCTATTGCAAAAAGAAATTATCACAAACATAGTAGCTTAAAATAACACTTACTTATTATCATAGAGTTTACATATTCAGGAGCCCAGGCATAGCTTAGTAGTAACTTCCATAAGGCTGCAATCAAGGTGTTGGCCAGGGATGAGTTCTCATCCGGAGACTCAACCAGGGAAGAATCTGCTTCTAAGTTTTCTGTAGTAGTTGCTGACAGAATTTGTTTCCTTGCAGTTATGTAATTCATGGCAGCTTGCTTTTTCAAATCCAGTAATGGAGAGAGAGACTCTGACAGGATGAATATCCTGCTCTTCAGCATCTATGCACACATAACCATATACATCTCATTATCTTTGTTGCATTCTTTTGGTTAGAAGCAAGTCACAGGTCTTGCTCAGATACAAAAGGAGGGAATGACATAAGGTGTGATTATAAGGAGGTGGCACAATGCACGCCTCCTTAAAGTCAGTTCACTACAATAGGTATTGTTAAAGTTTGTTGTTGTTGTTGCCCAGACTGGAATGCAGTGGCATGATCTCTGCTTACTGCAACCTCCGCCTCCCCAGTTCCAGCAGTTCTCCTCCTTCAGCTCCCCAGTATCTGGGATTACAGGCATGTGCCATCAAACCCAGCTAATTTTTGTATTTTCAGTAGACACAGGGTTTTGCCATGTTGGCCAGGCTGGTTTTGACCTCCTGACTTCAGGTGATCCAACTGCCTTAGCCTCCCAAAGTGATGGGATTACAGGCATAAGACACTTCACCTTGCCTAGTTGGTATTTTTTTTCTAATTTATTTAAAATTAAAATATTAAACTTTTTCAATATGAGAGTCAAATAGTGGCCTATAAAACATTTGTAGTGAGATTGGCTGCTCAGTTTTCTCAAATCTTTTTCCTTCGCATTAAACCGCTGCAGTTGGATTATGTGCTTTTGAATAAACTCAACTTTCTATCTCAAGACACTCCTGTATTCCACAAGAAAACACTGCTTGCCTGGCAGATGGATATAACATATTTATCTTCCTGATGTGAGTCTTCAAATATGTTTTTCATTTCTGCTAACCTTAGTCAATAATCAAGTTGTTTGTTAAGCTGAAAATGTAAAGCTTATTGGCAGCTCCATGTAATTCTCATACATTTTTTTTTTTTTCACCTCAGTAGTTTTATTTTTCTCACACTCCTCTGATTGTTTCTAAAGAATTGGCAATACACTGTCAGGCACCTGTGTCTTTCAAAAGGGAAGAATTTCAAATTTGCCTCTAGAAAAGTTACACATTTTTCCACCTGTTGTACAAGTAAACATCTTCCATATATGTAAAAATAGTAAAGTCCTCTATGAAGTCCATATTAGCAATACTACCCCTTTGAAAAATATGAATCATGTCTAGTTATTTCTTTAGATATATACTAAGATAAATAAAAATATTGAAAGGGTTTTGGTTATGATTTTAAAAAATTCTTATTCACTCTCTGGTAACATGGTGAATATTTATTCAGCCCGCTTGCATCTTTCCAATGAGCTCACTATTTCACATTCATAACTTATTTATGTGTGGGTGTGTGTGTATGCTTTATCTTTCCTTCCCAGCTTACACTGGTTTCACAAACAACAGCTTGAATGGGATTTGTGGTTGTTATTGTCAAGGCAGTAATCACTAGTGTAACAATATTTTTTAAAAGACAACAAATTATTGCCAACTCAACGCAAATTATGTTTGTCAGATGCAGATGAGCCATAATCTTGTGTGGACTCCCTGATAGTGGGGAGTTCTGTTCATCTCTGTGCTTTTTACTCTTGATGCTGATACCACGCAAATCAATTGTATGGTAGTCATACAATTCCCAATATTCGTGGGAAACATTGCTTGTTTCCTGTGGGTGGTCTCATCCTTCATTAAATATAATTTAAGTGCTCATATTCCCAAATTTTACCTTTCATCAGTTCTCTGCCCTTGGATTCAGATGTAAATAGACACTTGCGCTACTTCCATTTTCACCTGGATCTCTCACAGGAAAAGCAAACTTGAACTATACAAATTCCATTTCTTATAATTTTTCACCAAAGCTATTCCCCCTTCTTTATTTGCTTTAAGGTTTATGGTACCATTACCTAGCTAGACAATTAAGAAGCAAATCCTGGAGGCATCTATTTCTCTATCCTCTCCCACATGTACTCTAACTAATCCATCATCAAGACTTGTAAATCTTATCTCCTGAGTATATACAATGTATTCATTTCTTTTCACCTCTATTATTATGGTTCTACTTGAGACTTTGGTCATCATGTGTCTGGATAAAACTGCAATTACTTTTTAACTGATCTCTCTCTCTCTGCCCAGTATTGTTCTTCCCAGATTGACTCTCCCTAGCAACAAGAGGTAAGGCACTAACAAAATTGCTATGTAACTCCCAATCTCTTTTAACTCTTTGACCTAACATATAAAGTATAAGCATCATAGTATGACATACAACATATAGTACAATCTCACCCTAATTATATTTCTAGCCATTTTCTCATTACTTCGTTCTGACTCTATGATTCAGTATCATTTATATTGCTGCTATCAACCATAATAAAGAAGGTATTCAAGGTTGAAAGTATACCTGGTACCAGATATGTAGAGACACAGACTAGGAAGCTGTGAATATAGCCACTGGAGGAGAATAATAAGGTATAGCATCTCTCTAGATAGCTTCCATTGTTGAGACTTTAGAGACAGGTAAATATTTGAGGTTAGAGCTCTTCCTATTAAGAGATTAAATGGGAATAAAAGAGAACCAGGTCCACTTATCAGTTCCTTGGGTTTAGCAAGTGCCAATAAAAAAATAAAAGTTCATTATCTTATCAACATTTTTGTAATTTTTCAAAATAACTTACAATTTTTTTTTTTTTTACAAGTATTTACATTCATCCTCCCTGGGATTCCAGCCAGGTAATAAGGATTCTTGCTCTCACCTTTGAAATTATCAGGCTAGCCACATGGGCTTGGTGATTTGTAATTAATCTCAAGAAAATGGTGAAAATTATTTAGGCAAGAAGCAATCATTATTTGAGTCACCCAAGCCTTATTGTTGCAATCTTACACTTCTATTTCCCTCTAATTCTCCTGATGCTTAAGTTTCATTGAATCATTTAAGTCCTGACTGAATATCTTGTTTCACCAGTTAACTTACTGTGTTCTTCAGTGTGTTCTCTGACCTCAATCACTGTTGGCTGTTCCTTTTAACTTACACACACCCTAACCATTGCTGTTTTCTCTTTATTCTACATCTATTATTGCTGTATCTTAATTTTATAATAAAGGTGCATCCTTGGGTTCCAGGAACACAGTTGACTCACCTAATACAGCCTTTCCCAATGCTATAATCATATAGAAATGCTAGAGAGAATAAGACAAATAATACTGTGAGCATTTAAAAAAGAAAATGGAACTGTATCAATAAACAGAAATGGAAAGAGAACTCAGAAACAAATGATCAGAAAAAGACACACACACATGCGCATGTACCTTATATACTCTATGGAGAGATGGGGCTTTGGGATCCTCACATGTTGAGGTGTGGAAATTGATACCTTTGTCGTCTGCTTCTGAGATGACAATCCACTCTGGAAAGCTAAGAAAAACATCATCTCATACTGGCCCCAGGGAAAGAGCAGGGAAGCTTTTCTCTCTTACTGATATTCCAAGGGGTATTACCAAGTGTCCTCTGAGGAATAAAAATGCCAGGCCTACACCACTCGCAAATATAGAGCTGAATTCACTTTAACTGTGTGGCACAGGTATCCCCAAAGCGAAGTAATGTTGAAACTACTGAGAAAGTAGTAGCAGCAAAATGTAACATCACTTGTGTACACACACACAATACCCATAAATGGATTTTTAATGTGATGACACACAATAAAAACATCACTAAGCATATAAGGAAATTGAAATTCATGAGAGTTACTAGAAGAAAAGAATTAAGAACTCACAAATTAGAAACAACATTAAAAAAACGAGTTAACAATTATGTTAAAACTCATCACAGACACAAAAATAGGAGAAAATAACAAAAGCAAATATGGGAAAGGAAGACTGAAAAAAGTAGACCTCTAAATAAAATAATATATATATTAAAATGCAGACTCAATAATTGGATTGAACACAGCTTAAGAATCAATGAAATTGAAGATATATTTAAAGAGATAAAACAACGGAACAACTATCGAGGATAAAGGATATGAAATAAATTGGAAAGGGATTCATTTTTTAAAAATAGACATTCCAGATGTAAGAATAAAAAGAATGGAGTAGAAACAAAGAGGTAATGACTGAGAATATTCTAGAATTGGAGAAAGACACATATCTTTATAATGAAGAAGATTACTGAGTGACAACTGGAATGAATAAAAATAAATTTGCAACTACATCCAACGTTAGAAAACTGCAGATCACCAAAAAAAGAAAATATTAAGAAGCATCTCAATTTTTAAAACACACTTCCTACAAATTAATTAATTATTGGCCTTACATGAGGCTTTTCCAAAATAATAACGTAGGTCAGATGACCAAATAACATATTTTTATCTCATCACTTTGCTGAGGCATTAAGCTATCAATTTAAAATTTTAGATCAAGCTGAATTATCATTCAAGAGTATAATTAAATAAGCAGATTGTATGATCACTATCATAAATCTTATACAATAATTTTATATCATAAGATTTTCAACCTATAGCTACTACCCAACCACCAATTCCAAATATACACATACAACCATAGAGACATGAAAATTAGATGATTTGAAGATATGCTTCAATAACAAGAAAACTGAACCCAGAAGTGGAAAAGTATAAAAGTCGATGAGGCCGGGCAAGATGGCTCACGCCTGTAATCCCAGCACTTTGGGAGGCCGAGGCGGGCGGATCACCTGAGGTCAAAAGTTCAAGACCAGCCTGGCCAACATGGTGAAACCCTGTCTCTACTAAAAATATGAAAATTAGCCTGGTGTAGTGGCAGGCATCTGTAGTCACAGCCACTTGGGAAGCTGAGGCAGGAGAATAGCTTGAACTGGGGAGGTGGAGGTTTCAGTGAACTGAGATCATGTCACTGCACTCCAACCTGGGCAACAGAGTGAGACTCAGTCTCAGGAAAAAACAAAAAAAATCAATAAGGAGCAGATTAGTCAGTAAACTTGGGGAAATCCACATAATGCTTTACTATAAAACAATAATTATACATGTACATGATTTATAAAGTAAAATTTAAATATGGCAATACAATATAGAAAGTGGGCAGGTGATCAAAGTTCAAATATTAAAACTATGTTGATGTTCTTTATGTAGAAAGAAGTAAGTGCAGGCATATAAATGAATGATGCAATATGAGTTGATTATTTTCATCCAATAAACTAGAGGCATTCTAGGTTTAGATAAAATAATACAAATCTACCTAAGTGTTATTTTTATAAGATATATCTAAACCTAATAAACCAGAAAAGGTAAAACTTTAAAGATAGACAATTGTTATGGTATCAATAAAACCTCATACCTTTGCAGAAAGAAAAAGAAAACCCTGAGAATAGCACTATTAATGCCAGATAAAATAGTGTTTAGAAACTCCTTGGCTAATGGCTGATTCTAGTACTCAAACAGGAATCATGTAAGATGAGCCAGGAGGATCTTGTGGTGCCAGAAATTAAGAAAATAAACATAAAACAAAAACAAAACCTCACAAAGTGACAAAATAAAGCAGTTTTTAATTTTAAAATAAATATCTATGAACTCATAAAAGGACTAAGTAAACAGGGAGTATACTCAGCCCTCAAGAAGGGAAAACATAACATCCTACTCCTTAAGTGTGGGCTGTACAAAGTGACTTTCTTCCAAAGACTATGATATAGAAAGCGGGGCAAGGAGGGTAACTGTACAGTGGAAAATTCTGACAAACACTCCCTGGACCAAATGATCAAGGTCAATATCATCAGTCGGAAATCCTGTTGATACCATGTACTCTTGATACAATGTGATGAGAATGGCGCTTTGTTTCCGAGATATTCGTTCCCCAAACCCATAACTCCAGTCTTATCATGAAAAATATTGGACAAATTCCAATAGGGTAACATGCTACCATATACCTGACTAGTACTCCTCAAAACTGTCAAGGTCATCAAAATTAAGGAAAAATTAGAGAAACGGTTACAGTCAAAGGATCCTAAAGAGATATGACAACTATACGCAATGCAATCTTCTGGATGGGATTCTGGAACAGAAGAGGTACATTAAGAAAAAAGTACAGCAACTTTATTAAGCTATGGACTTCAGATAATAATATATCAGTATTAGTTTAACTGTAACCCATCACATCATCAAGCTAACCTAAAATGTTCACAATAGGGAAAACTAGGTGTGGGGTATATGGAGACTCTGTTCTATCTTCTCAAATTTACTTTTTGTAAATCTAAAACTATTCTTTAAATATCTATTAAGAATACTTCTAAAGCAAACATAGCAAAATGTTTTCTTTTGTTAAATATGGTGGTTGATTATATGGCTATATTGAATACTACTTGCTATACTTCTGAAGGTTTTTGGGAGCTATTTTATAATTCTTTCTAAAATTTTCATTTCATCAACTTCTGATTTTCTGAGGACTGACTGAGTATGCAAATACTATAATTCTATGTCTTAGAATGTTCTTGGTTCCTCCTGTTCATTTTCTGAATAGTATTCAAAATTTGTGCCTGATAATCAAAACTTATAACAAAAATTATTTAACCACTGTCACAAATTTTCACATTCGAAGCATCCATGGAAGCTTTATGTAAAAATGAACATGAAATATTTATATTCACTTGGCAGAAATGCTAATAATTCAATTAGCTAAAGTCAACATGTCTCAAAAAGTGATTAAAGTGTAGTACTTTGAAAATTTAAACAATTTAGATAATACTAAAGAAATGAAACAATCATAAAATATTTTATGATTACTATATTTCCAAAAGTCATTTATAACTATTATCTTTCTTAAAATTAGCACATAATTACCTAAGATGGCCATATACTTTTGTTAAGTCGACACTCTGTATACTGGTAAGAGTTCTCCAGAGTAATAAAGATAGAATGTGCATGTGTGTGTGTGTGTGTGTGTGTGTGTGTGTGTGTGTGTGTGTGTAGACAGATAGATGCAGTGGAGGGGATATTAATTACAAGGAATTGGCCCATGTGATTATGGAGGCTGAGAAGTCCCAAGATTTGCAGCCAGCAAGCTGGAGACCCTGAAGAGCTGGTGTGGTTCCAGCGCAAGTCTGCAAATCTGAGAACCAGGGGAGCTGATGGTGTGGCTCTAGCACCACACTCCTGCCACCTGATCTTATCTGTATTCTTCCGAGTCACATGGGTCACTGTGTCTATCTCCTGTCATTCTCTCCTAACTCTCCTTCCTCTCAGTTGATTCTGATTTACTCTCATATTTCTGAAATCTAGTGATGAGAATAATAATAAATTAACCATGAAAGAAAAGATAATATGTATTGAAATATATCCCAACCCCCGTAACTAAAATGAAACACACCAAAAGCCGAATTTCACAACCTGCCGAATGAGAGATTAGTCATATATCACTGTTATTAATTGCGATAATGTTTCTTTTCTGAAATTAAGCAGAAACCAACTCCTGAAAAATATTGCCAAAACAACTATAGCTAGAAAATTTTCCAACTGACCCCAATAGACCACCTAACACCAGCCTACCAAACCACCCTGACTTTGCAGTCCTACCACAACTCTGATTAGACAGAGGACCAGCCTTTAAATATTCTTTATTGATAGCTAGTCATAGACTACAAGCCAGTTTCAGCCAGCTTACAGAGACTGCGCACAAACTGTCTTCGTGCCCTGTAGTTCACCTCTTGACAGAAAGAGCCCAAATCCAGCTCATTTTAATGCCAAAACCCAACCCTAAAAGTAAACACAGAATGTATGTTAGATATATGTTTACCTGCTGCACATGTTTCCGGCTTCCCTCATAAATATGCATAGCTTTTCCCCAGCCCTGCTTAATACGTATGTAAACACATAAACCATCTTCTCCCTCCCTTCTCTTTGGAGCATGCACGTTTGGTTCTCCCTAGAAGCTGCTATACCCAATCTGCGAATTGTTTCTCCCTTTGAAAATAGTCTTCCTTTTTTTCTTCCTTCGTGGATCTTACAGTCTCTTGTTAACATAATCTAAGGTAAACTAGATCCTAACATACATTGCTAGGTGAAAACCACTGAACAAGTCAAACCAAAAAAAAATCAGATCTGGGGTTGTTTTCTTCCCCCATCAAACAGAGCCTTCCTTTGAATGGAAATGCCCTCTCTATTGTCTTGGACTATGATTTATTTCTTACTAGTGCTATGCAATGGGTTTGAACATTAGACTTAATTTCTGTTTAAAATTTCCCATGAAGTTTTCATCTCAGAAACCTTCAAATATATACAAAAATCCATGAAGCAGTCATCTATAGTATTTGGTATTCCAAGAGCTACATTCTAGAAATACAAACACAAGAAGATACAGAAATGTTTATGATGAGTTTGATAGAGCTGGCATCATAGCAACAGCTAACAGAAAGAAGAAAATTGAAGTTATGTATCTATCAATTCTCAGCAACCTTACACACAGTTATAGAACAAAGAGAATCAACTGATCCATTTTGTCAAGACATTATCTAGCCCATCCTACTGGTTTTAGGAGAGTCTGTATCTAAGACATTCTAGAGAGAGAGTTTTCTGCCCTATTCAGCTGTGTCTTCTGATACTGGGCAACTCATAGGTTGCAAATTATTTATTCTCAGTAAAAGGAGCTCCTTAGCTTTCACTGATAAAATAAATCATATTTCCTATACTTATATGACCTTGAATTCAGTACATTTTTCTTCATAGGGGACCTGTATGTGTTTTCCTAGAAACTGGGCATATTTGTTCGCCTGTCAGACATAATGTGACATAAGAACTGTATATTTTGTCCTTGTTTTATTTCCTGGCACACAGCTTTTCAAACCCTTAGGAACTCCCAGGTGATAACCTGTATTTTTGTATGCTAATGAGATGACTGGTACCTGGGGGATCTTGGATAATCTCCTAATGGGGGCTGTTTGCTAAGGTGACCAATCATGTAATTCAGGGGTTGAAACTTTTCAGCCCCACCCTCACTCCAACCTTTTGGGAGGGGAGAGGGACTGAAGGTTGAGTTAAGCACCAACCACCAATTATTTAATCAATTATGCCTATGTGATTAAGCCTCTATCCCATCAAAACTTAAAAGGATAGAGGTTCAGAGAGCTTCCAGGTAGTTGAATACATGGAGGTGCTGAAAGGGTGGCATGTGCAGAGAGGGAATGGAATCTCCAACTCTCCCCACCCACCTTGCCCTAGGCATTTCTTCCTTCTAGCAGTTCCTAAATTGTTTAATTTTATAATAAACTGGTAATCTAATAAGTAAATTGTTCTCCTGAGTTTTTGAGACATTCTTGCAAACAACTGAATCCAAAGAGAGGGAGGTGGGAACCTCTGACCTCAAGCCCATCAGTCATAAGCAGAGGTGATAATCTGGACTTGTACTGGGTTCTGACGTGGGGGTTGGGAGAAGCCTTTGGGACTGAACCCCTAATCTATGGTATTTGTGCTTATGCCAGATCTTGTCAGAATTGAATTAAATTGTAGGGCATGCAGCTGGTGTTGGAGGTATGGTCAGTGTGGGAAAAAGCCATACATTTAGTCATAGATGTAGTCTATATTGAGGGACAGTACAGAGAAAAGTGGTTTGGCTTTTCTACACACACACGGGAAGAGAGAAGAGTTGTGTACCATGCTCTTCATACCGTATGTCCTTTGGAATTTGGATGAATTCTGATGTTTTATCTCTGCCATTTAATGTTTACGCTGATTTAATCTTAATTTACTTATATATCTCTCTATATATGACATCTTATTTAATGAAGATGTTGCTATAATATTGGGTATAAATTCTAAACTATAAGTGACATAATACCTGAAAACAACCATCAAATATAGAAATTGTAATACAGATGCCCCTCCGCTTTTGATGGTATTACATCCCCATAAACCCAGGGTGAACTGAAAATATTGTAAGTTGAAAATACATTTGATACACCTAACTTACAAAACATCATAGCTTAGCCTAGCCTACTTTAAAAGTGTTCAGAATACTTACATAAGCCTATAGTTGCACAAAATGATCTAACACAAAGCCTATTTTATTTATTTATTCATTTATTTTAAATTTAGTTTTTTGAGACGGAGTCTCACTCTGTTGCCAGGCTGGAGTGCAGTGGCACGATCTCCACTCACTACAACCTCTGCCTCCTGGGTTCAAGTGATTCTCCTGCCTCAGCCTCCTGAGTAGCTGGGACTACAGGTGCCCACCACTACACCCAGCTAATTTTTGTGTTTTTAGTAGAGACAGGGTTCACTGTTGCCTAGGATGGTCTCAATCTCTTCACATCATGATCTGCTTGCCTCGGCCTCCCAAAGTGCTGGGATTACAGGCATGAGCCACAGCACCCAGCCACCTATTTTATAAGACAGTGTTGAGTATGTCATGTAATTACTGAATACTGTACCAAAAGTGAAAACCATAATGGTTGTATGGATACAAATTAAAAATTTGAAGTATGGATTCTACGTATTGCTTTTGCAACATTGTAAAGTGGGAAAATCAGAAGTCAAACCACTGAAAGTTGGAGACCATCTGTACAGGCTTATAAAACGTTAGAGTTAGAAGATACCCTAGATATTATCTAAGCCTCCTTTTTCATAAGTAAATAAACTAAGACTCAAAGGGGTGCAGTGGTTTGCCCACGGCCAGAAAGCTAATTAAGAATGAGTAGAATTCTGGCCTGTTGACTCCTATCACGCTTTCCAGGACACTGCACTGTATATACTCAAACTTATACTACAGAAGAACTTCTTAAGAAAAGAGAAGAAACTGGCCAGGCACGGTGGCTCATGCCTGTAATCCCAACACCTAGGGAGGCCATGGTAGGTGGAACACTTGAGGTCTGGAGTTCCAGACCAGTCAGGCAAACATGGCGAAACCCCATCTCTACTAAAAATACAAAAAATTAACCAGGCATAGTGGCCTGCACCTATAATCCCAGCTACTCAGGAGGCTGAAACAGGAGAATCACTTGAACCTTGGAGACAGAGGTTACAGTGAGCCAAGATCGTGCTACTGCACTCGATGCTGGGCCACAGAGTGAGACTCCATCGCCCCCCATCCCCCGCCATGAAAAAAAGAAACTTACTGAAGTGTGAAGCCAGTCTATAGAATTGCGTTAGTGCCTTTTGTCTATGTTTTCTTTCATTTTTGCAAATTAGTGATACAATTAGCCCAATGATAACATGAAATTTGAATTAATGTGTAATTAAGGGAATTAGCTTGATTGGCTATCTACCCAATGACAAAGTTGCTCTGAGCTATATAGAGAGAACTATGTTGTTTACCCTCCCTGGGCCACCACAAAAATTGCCACCCTTGCCAGTCTGGGACCAGGTTCAACTTTGGCTTGTTCTGGGTTCACATGTATTTAAAATGTAATTTTAGAATTTTTCTATTATCCGGAAACCATTAATAGGCTAACTGTCAGGGAGAATGTGCTAACAATAGTCTGTGAGGCTACATTGAGCTAAGTAAACATAAACACCATTCCACTTTCTGTAAATACAATTATTGAATTTTACCATTTTGAAAATTTGGTTTTAAAAAGTCAGAATAGACACCAACTTGCCAACCTACAATTCTCATCTAACCTCATAGGAGATATTTATGTTTTTATTATTTTTCTTCCTTTGTAACAGAACATTGATATTAGTAATATATAAGCAATTGTTTTTTAAGAGATGATTAGTTATCATTTGGAAAAATGAACCAATGAATGATCATAAAAGATGGAAATTACATGTACTTTATTTTGATTAATGCAATAATTTAATTCAGTTTTTAAAATGTGTTTATTTGTGCAATAGTAACTATGAAGAATGTTCTTTAAATGCACTTTTAATTTTTCTATTGCCCTTTCCCTGTGAATTTCTCCTGTGGATCTACAATGTCTGTACGTTCCAATTTCTAAATAGTTCATTGGAAAATTTTCTAAGCCCAGAAATTATTCCAGTTTCTGTATTAGGTTGAGTTAGACTCTATTGATAATTATGCGATCACAATTTCTTACTACAGAGTTTCTTCATGTTTCAGTTGTGAATTAATGTTTAATTCACTGAATTGTTCAGGGCATGAATTCTCTTTTTATGAAGTTGTCAATAAATCAAGGATACTGCGTAGAAACTTCTAAGGGAGACATTTTTTCCCAGTAATATAACTCTAATATGGTATAGGGCTTAAATTTATAGTCACATGGGAAACATAACTATGGGAATACAATACTGTTATATAATATTGTCTTTCTTATAAGTACATATTTTCCAGCTGGCTGCAACTTAGGGCAGTTAAGTGGAGATGGACATTAAAGTTGTGAAGAAATAAAGAAAAATAAAGTATTCAAGTAGTTTCATGGTATCAGAATAATCACATGCAAAACAAACACGTGTTTTAGTTTGGTGTCAACAAAACATTAGGAACCTACCCATAAAGAAGTAGTTTAAATTTTAATAGGTATTCTGAAATGTAGTCCCCACCTTCACCCCTCCCCATAGTAAAGAAACACAGCAGATTCCTAATATCCAACAGAGCACATAAACACAGTGATTTGAGAACATGGACTCTGAAGGCAGATTCAAATCCTGACTTCACCACTACGTACTATCTATATGACTTTAGTCAGATTACCTAACCTCTCCAAACCTTAGGTTTTACATCTATAAAAGGGGAATAATATAAATTTCTTAAAGGTTGATTTAAGCTTAAAATTAGTGATAACCTAACGTTTTCCTCATAATACCTGAGGTGTTCAATACATTTCAGTACATACACAATGATACAGTGCCTTCTATCATACTTGAATACATTAATCACGTTTATTTGGATTAATGTATTCAAGTATGATAGAAGGCACTGTATCATTATTCCACTGATCATTTCAGTTGATTAAGAGCAGTTAAAGCATTTGGGATCCCTAAAAAGTTGTAAAACATAACTTATTGGAAATATAAGGGGTCAACAGTACAGAATCTCCACAAAGAATCTGTAAGTCATAAAAAAAAAAAAACCTCCAAAAACAAAAATAAACTTGAGATTCTCACAGCACTTCCCTCAAAGGGTAGGTAGGTAGTTTTCTCCAGAAAGAGCCATTTGCATAGTATTTATTTTCTTGAGAAAATAGTTACTTTGACAGGCATCTTTACACATGAACTGAAATGTGCCATTATTCAATATCACTGAATGAGTAATAGAGTACTAATAATATGAATGGTAATGACTTATTTTACTAAT
The DNA here is from genome assembly GCF_002776525.5 of Piliocolobus tephrosceles. Taxonomy (NCBI): domain Eukaryota; kingdom Metazoa; phylum Chordata; class Mammalia; order Primates; family Cercopithecidae; genus Piliocolobus; species Piliocolobus tephrosceles. The sequence goes on from NC_045444.1 coordinate 52,716,019, forward strand.
GAAAAATTTATGCTTTTTATGAGACTTTCGTGTTATTTACTTCATCTGATACTCAGGACTGATCTTCAATTCCATCAACTATAAAAATGAATAAGAAATCTGGCCAAAGTGATATAGTTTGAAAATGGCATGACTCAAACCTTCATCTCTTTTTATATTCATAAATGCCTCAAGTATAATTATCCTACTGGACAGAATGGGTGACTGCTGCTTATAAACAGATTGAAAACAAGAAGTACCTCAAGCGGTAAAACATTATATGAGTCCAGTAATTATTTCAATAATAATTTTCTGTCACGTAAAAAAAAAATCACTGAGTGATAACCTTAATGATAGCAGATAAAATGACATAATAGTAATAGTATACTTTCGGGTTCAGAAAGTGGATTTGAAGTTTCACTTTCCCTTTCCATAATGGTGTCAACACTTGCTGAATGCCCACATTGAGCAAGGCCTGTGCCACACACTAAGGTTTTATGAATAAAGAATAAGAACAGGTTCTCTACCCTAAAGGAGTGCACAATCTGGGAGAGGAAGCAGACCCCAAACAGATTATTTAAAATATGGTACTTACTAAGATGGGAACATAGATTGAGCATTAGCCCAACAGGAAGGATATTTGCCCAATCTAGGCACTTGAAGAAGGCTTCTGGGAGGAAATAGGCTGGAATTAAGCCCAAGTCTGAGTGAGCATTGTCCAGGTGAAGACAGATGGGAAGGATGTTCCTGTGTTAACCAATGTATGTAAGCATAAATCACACCATGCATTTAGACAAAAGAAATGTTATACTGCCAAAATATAAGCAATAAGGCAGAGTATGGAGGAATGGGACTGGAGAAATAGGCAGGGCTCAGTAATAAAATTACTTTTTTGTCAAACTTTTATGCTCAGTACTGACTGTGAGGGAGAGTCTGTGAAAGAACTATAGCAGAGGAATATCAAAGTTAAACCTTTGGCTTCTGTGGTTCACTCTAGCCACTATGTGAAGAGGGATTTAAAGATTTCAAATCTAGATGAAGGGAGGCTAGTTGGTAGCTGGGAAGTGAACCAGAAGCATTGTTGCAATAGTCACTCCAGAAGATGGGACAGATATGGACTAGGGCAGTAGGTACAAGAATGGAAAAATATAAACACATTAAAAATATTTAGGAGGTAACTGCAGAATTTAGTGTGTGTATACACACACTATATATATGCATGTGCATGTGTGTGTTTGAAAAGGGAAGTGGTGGGAAGAAATAAACTTTAGATTTCTTTCTTGAATGAAAGTGAGGTGAAGACAGTAGGGATATTGTTACAAAATGAGTTGTTTTTGTCAGGTCAATTTTGAGGTACATAGGGACCATAAAAAGAAGTTTTTATTAGAAAATAGCTGCATAATTGAGTCTAAATCTCAGTATAGATGTCAAGTCTGGAGATTTGAATATAATTTGTATATTAGGTGAAAAGTAAATCTATAAAGCAATGAGATGCAAAAATTAACACCCTGCAAAATGTAAGCTGTGCTCCTATGGTGATTATTACTGTTATGACTTTGTAATTTTTACTAACATGAATTTTGTATGTTTTCCTAAAAGTTTCTCACTATTTTTTTCCAATTCTCTTGGCCTAGAATCAGTGATACCCAGTAGCAATGAGCATACCCAGCACCTGGTTCTTGGTTTGTAAATACCATTTTTCAATAAAAGGAAACAGAGCTCCTGGGAGGGGTGGCTGATTCTAGGATTGGAGCAGGGACAATAGCAGATGAGTCTAGAGCATAATTGTATTGGCAGAAGTTAAGGAAGTACTTAAGAGAATAAATAATAATGCTATTAAAATTACCTAAGGAATAAAATTAATATTGATAAGTACATACTGAGAGAAGTAAATAAATAAATAAACAAATGAGGAGAAGAGACAAAACCTTTCTTGCAGAAGCATTCCAAATAATATAAGTATCTACCCCATCCAAGTAAAGAAAATTAGTTTCCCTCTCTTGGAGTGATTCATTTCCAAAGAAGAGAGTATGACAAGGGAAAAATAAACAATAACAAGTGGATAGTGGGGGAAACCTGGCGGGTACCAACTTAACCAAGCTCTGAAGGCTAACATCACTAGTGGAAAGACACAATGGTATCAGATACCCTCCCATGCAATGAGAAGTGCCCTTTCCCTGGATAATATTCCTCCCCCAAGTAATTACCCAATCTAATCATAAGAAAATATCACACACATCTAAATTTAAGGGCATTCCACAAAATGACCAGTGCTCTTTGGAACTGTCAAGATTTTAAAAACCAGGCAAGACTGAGAAACCATAACCGATCGAAGGCTATTATGACACCGTAGTCTCCTCTATGTTATCTGCCTGCCATAAATGGCTAAATTTAATCTGGTGTTCTGAAATTGGATCCTGGAAGAGAAAAACAACATTAATGGAAACGTTGGTGAAATCCAAATAAGTCCCTAGTTTAGATAATAGTATTGTACTAATGTTGATTTCTGAGTTTTCACAAATGTAACAGGATTATGTTAGATGATAACATTATGGGAAGCTTGATGAATATTTTTTTTTGCCATGGTTAGTTTGAGATGAAAATAAAGAAATACTTATGACAACTAGGTCAGTGGGTGACACAATCTATGGGTTACTTGGAAAAAGCAGACTTCTTCTAACTTTCTCTGGCATACATCATTTCCATAACTTGGTTTATAGAATGTAGAAAGAAAATTCTAGAGGGAGTTTTATAGAAAGGGGCACAGGGAAATTCTAAGAATAATTATTAATTGTTTTTCTGAAAGATTGTTTCGTAATTAAAGTATATGACTATCTAATACCTTGCCTTGAGGAAGTTTAAAGCATTTTGCCAATGTAGTTAAAAACACAATTACTACCAAATAGTAATCCCAGTAATGAATTGTGGGTTTCATATAGATATTAATCTGCCTTTTCCATCTAAAAGACTAGTAACATTACAAAGCAATGTCTAAACAAGGAGGGAAAACTGAGTGATTCAATTATTCATCCATTTTGTATTTATTCATTCACTCAACAAAAAATATTTTTGAGTGTTTATTGTGTTCCAAGCACCATGGCAGGTTTTAGTCATCACAGTCAGAATGTACTAAATAGCCTTTTCCTATTCTGATTTTAAAAAATACCATTTAGATTGGAGAATGTATCCACAAGCAACACAGAGGCTAGTGTACTTGCAACTCGCACCCTTAGTTTGAAAAATCTGCTTAGAAATTTTCCTACAGAGGGAGCACTTTGTTCCTGTTTTCTTCTCAGTGGTACCTCTAAGTAAATCTAGGGCCTTTATGTATGTCCAGAGACATACATGAATAATAATTTCTAATTTTATGTAGACCTCATTTTTCAAAACATGGCTTCCTCTCATCCCAAATAGCTCATCATAAATTATTTACAGTTACATAGAACACTGACTCTGAATAAAATGAAAATAAAGTTGGCTCTCTTCAGTAGAGTAGCTAAGAGGTATCATCTGCTATTGATTGCTTCTAAAATATTAAGGAACCTTATTCCCAAAATACATGAATGGAATCAAGTTAGGCAAAGGATACAATCATTTTTCCTGGCAAAAATGACTGTTGTTTCAAAGGCTATTGCATGCACTGAGGGAAAAATTTAAGCTTTCATTTAAAAGCATACTTTTTATGTTAATTCTTACTCTTGGGCATGACTATGCCCATTTGTGAAGAAAACACAGTTAAAACAATGCATATAGGAGAAAAGACATGGAAGAATTATTTACTACAGAAGCATTTTTCCAATTCATTGATTATGTTCAGGGAAAGAATAGAATCAAGGTATCAAACATGACTAGTTAGTGCTATATGTAAGGGATGCAAACATCACATAGATCAATGCTCTGCTATCAGAACAAGGTTACTAAGGTAAATTATTGTTCAGGTACTGCCCCAAAACAAACAAGTAAATGTTAACTAGGTCAAACTGGGGTACATTTATATTTCAGAATTCATTTTGAAAAAATATGTGAAAAAATTAATTCTATTAAGTAACTACAGCCTAGGGCACCACTAGAATATGTAAAAAATTACAATATCAACTGTATTTTGGGTCTATGGCTTAGAAAATGTTCAATTTGGAATGCATGTATATATTTTCTACTAATGTATGTAGTAATTAGAAACATGCATATTTATATATGCATACATAGAATTATGTAAGTAATAATCCTATGAATATTATCCCTTTTTAGGAGTTAAAGTCTATGAAAATGAAATTAGTCTTTTGCTATATTTAAATAACCTATAGCATGTAAATTGGCATTTAGAAAATAACATCTGAAAATAAAACTGTCAATCATAAATTACTTAAATTAAAAATAAACTTTTAGTTTTGTGTTCTCCTCACAATCCTTCAGCTTAAAAGAACGAAACTGATGTATCCACATTGAAATTGTTCTTGTATAACCATCTTCCCTTTTGATTTAAGCTTTAATGAACAGTATTAACGTATAAAAAAGGCATAAAGGGCTAGGATAACATTGAATAGATTATCAACAAATAATTTCAATAAACATGAAAGAAGAATAAATATTTTAACATTGAATACCTTTTTAGGGGAAAAATGAAAATATTTGTAGGTCTAGTATTGTGCAAGTCGATAGTAAATCCTCTTAAGAGATTGTTTTTATTATTTTTATTCTCTGAGTATGAAATATCTTTGGAGAAAATCCATAATCTAGCACTATAGAGAGATATTTTTGTAGCTGAGAGCTGGGAAGAAAAAGCTATACTGTTACAATTTTGTCATGATGCCAACCTCTCCTAAAATGCACAACTATAGTGCTATTTCCCCAACCTCCGTTTCTTCTCCTGGGAACTCATTTGTTCTTTCTTAAAATCTCTTTGATGAGCATCAATTTCACAAAGTCTGGAAATGTAATTTCCAAGTGAAAATATTCTAGAATATTTCCTTAAAAAACAGAAGCTAAAAAACTAGTGAGCAGCTTTAATTCAGTAAAGTGTACAAGTGCCTAAACTCGGGAAAGAGGCTATTTGACATTTTTGTACATTCTGTTTATCACCTCTCTGGGGTCTGGAAGTGAAGGGAGATTTTGGGTAACTCAACTCAACAAAGGATTATTAAAAAGTCAAAACAGGTGGACCAAATCACTGAGGATTCACAATATTTATTTTGATACATATAATACACAGCTTCTAAAAGAAATACGATAGCAAGTAACACATTACTAACAAATCACTAATGACTATCTTTGATAATATATTTGTGCTGCCTCATAAATTTTACTGGAGCAGGAGAAAGTACACTGAACCCCTGAATTAAAGTATGCTTCCAGGATCAATTGGCACCTAGGTCTTCCTTTCTAATATCATTTTTACAAGAAAAGGAACCAGGGCTCCTTGGTGAACTGACTGATTCTAGGACTGGAGTCAAGAGATGACAAGATAAGCCTGGGCCTCTTGTAGTGCCAGAAAGTAAAGTCGTGCTAAAGAAAAAACCAAAACCTGAAAAACCCTCCTTGATGAGAGTGTGGCAAAGAGGCACAGGAGCCAACGGAAATCACTCCCAGTAGTCAGAGCTGGACCCATTAGAACAACAGAAAAATGATGAATTATAATCCGAGATTTAAAATAAATATCCCTGAGTCCATGCTTACATAAATAAATAATCAAATAAATTACAAAGCGGGAGAAAAACAAAAATCCTGTGCCAAAGAATTACAAATAATTTCTGTAGATACTCTGCCTTAAAGGAGGGAGAACATAACCCTACTCATTATGTGAAGGCTGTGCATAGGGACTTCCTTCCAGCCAGTATAATATATAAAGGGGATGAAGAAAGTAACTTTATAGCAGAGAATTCTGAAAGCACTCCCTCAGCCAGGTGACCAAGGTCAAGACCAACAGTCATAAATCATATTGATAGCATGTACCCATGATAAGATGTGATGAAAGTGTCATTTTACCTCTGTGATTTTCTTTGCAAAAACCCATTAGCTCCAGTCTAATCATAAAAACAACATCAGACAAAACCCAGTTGGGGGACATTCTACAAAACACACGATGAGTATACCTCAAAACAGACATCAACATCATCAAAAACAAAAAAGTCTGAGAAACTTCAAAGCTAAGAAAGCCCAAGGAAACATGGTGGCTAAACGTAATGAGGGATCCTGAATGATGTCTTGTGATAGAAAAAGGGTGTTATGTAAAAATTAAGGAAATTTGAATAAACCATACACTTGTTTAATAAAAATGCATCAATATTGGTTCACTAATTATAAGAAATGTGCGATTCTAATGTAAAAATATTCATAAAAAGGGAAACTAAGTGTGAAGGTGTATGGAAACTATATTCACAATTGTTTTTTATAAATCTAAACTGTACCATCATTTTAATTTTTTCTGTAAATCTAAAACTGTTTTAAAAATTAAAGTCAGCCAAGTGCAGTGGTTCACGCTTGTAATCCCAGCATTTTGGGAGGCCAAGATGGGTGGATCACCTGAGGTCATGAGTTCAAGACCAGCCTGGTCAACATGGTGAAACCCCATCTCTACTAAAAAATACAAAAATTAGCTGGTCATGGTGGCAGATGCCTGTAATCCCAGCTACTTGGGAGGCTGAGGCAGCAAAATCACTTGAACCCGGGATGGGGAGGTTGCAGTGAGCCAAGATCGCACCACTGTACTCCAGCCTGGGAGACAGACGCTCTAGCCGTGGCAACAGAGTGAGACTCTGTCTCAAAAAAAAAAAAAAAAAAAAAAGTATTTTATTAAAAGATAGGATTCCCGGAGTAGCACACAATAAAAAGATGAATAAATGTGAACTTTAGAACAGATAAAAGTCCAGAAGAAGCCACGTAGTATTGCAGAAGACGCATGGAATAGAAATGTTTATACCTAGAATTATGAGTGTTGGCAGAATTTCATGTATTTAGTTTGTATTTACTCCCCATTTTTAATATATTTAGATGTAAATTGTGAGAAGACAACTGGCACTAGATTAAATCAAGGCTTCAATTGTGGGGACCACACAAACTTTTACATGTTATTTAACTCATCTGGTCCTCAGTTTTCTGAGAGGGTGGAAGAGTGCATTTATGAAATTCTCTAAAACTCTGATTTTTATATTCTAAACTGTTTGGTGGACATTATTCTTGGTTTGAAAAATTAGTTTCTGGTCTGAATCTAGTAATATAATTTGAGCACATTATATATAATCTTTTTAACTGTTTTAAGCTTCTTTGTTATTATATTCTCCATTAAAATAGCATTTGCAGTGCAAGATATCATTCACAAAGTAGTTAAACTTCCTGTGATGCTTTAGCAGAAAAGGTTTTGCTTAATGAAGAAATAAAGAAAACAACACATTTTAGTGCTATGTCAGTGAGAATTATAAGTGGCTGAATACAAAATCAGTTTCCGTATATTCACCTCAAGCTGTGAGTGCAAAAAGTCACGTTATTTAGTTAAAATTTTTCACTGCAATAAGACTCGATGGCAAAATACAACAGGCTACTCATTTATTCAAAAGAAATATATACCAAGAGATTGTGAATTCTCAAATCAGTAAGTGCAATTTTAGCATACTTACCTTGTAACATTAAATAAAATATAATTGAAAATCTTAAGTAACATGTTCTGCCTTCATGTTCAGTAATTTCTATGGATAAGATTAAATGCATTTACAAAACAAGTTAAGTTTTTACTAAAATTATACACTATATGGCAATCAATTCTTTTCATTATTAATATTCACTTAGAGTGTACTTGAATCTGTCAATTTGAAGTGCTGATGATAACAAATGATGCTGCACTCTTTATGTAAGAAGATTTACTTTACATATGATGATGATGAAGATGTGTTCTCCTAAGTAGGATTAAATCAGTTTACAATTGAGAAAGTTCTTTCTAATATTTTTGTGGACCCTCAGTAAAATTCAGACAATGAGTAAGATGAAATGTATAGGGCACATTGATAAATGACAGGTTCTTTCTTAAATAATGCCATGAATTAAATTCTTACAAGACCATGTGTAGTTCTGAATCTTCCTGCTTATCCCCCTTTCCCCTCAACCTATTGGATACTAATTCTGGATATAGATGTACCTTTCCTTCTCACAATGCTTATTCAGGTACTATATTTATAGGCTTCCTGAATGATTTATCCACTATCATGTTGAATCCTGCCACCGCAGCTCAAATATTGCTTTTGATCAAGAAGCAACTGAAAAAAAACTATATTGTTTTACTTTGTTTACAATAAAATATACATATTTTAAAAGTTCAATATAATGAGTTTAGACAAATGCATACATCCTTATAACTATGACCACAGTTAACATATGGATAAGTACCATCACTCCCAAAAGAGTCGATAATGTTCTTTCTTAATCCCTACCCTACCTATCTAACTCCAGGCAAACACTGCTCTACTTTCTACAAATATGTATTAAATTTGCTTTTCCTGGATTTTCATATACATAGAAGCATACAGCATGTAATCTTTTGCTTTCTCCTTTTTTATTTATTCATAATGTAATTCTTGAGATACATTCATATTGTTAAATGTGCCAGTAGTTCATTACTTTATATTGCTGAGAAGGATTCCATTCCATTTTATTCCATTCCACAATTTGTTTATTCATTCTCTAATTGCCAGAAATATAAGTTGTTTCAAGTTACTGAGTCTTACAAAAACAATTGCAATAAACATTTTTGTGCATTTTGTAGATAATATGTTTTTATTCCTCTTGAGCAATGCATAAATTTGGCATTGCTATGTCAAAGGTAAGAGCATGTTTGATTTTGCAAGAAACTGCCAAAACTTTTTCGTGAATAATGGTACCATTTTTACACTTCCACATACAGGATATGAGAGGGCTAGTTGTTCCAAATACTCACCAACAGGTGTTTTTCTCAGTATGTTTAATACTAGCTGTTCTAGTAGGTGTTAAATCATATTTCATTTTTAGTTAACATTTTCCTTATTATGTTAAGCATATTTTCATGTGCTTATTGGCCATTCATACATATTCTTTTGTGAAAGTGTCTATTTAAATATTTTGCCTATTTAAGAAACTGAATTGTTAGTTTTCAGTTGTAAGAGTTCTTTATATATTTTGGATAGAGGTTTCTTGACAGGTATATGCATTGCAAGTGTTTATTTTCCAATCTATGGGATTCCCCCTTATTTTAGTAATATTGTCTTTTGGACAACAAAAGTTTTAATTTTTATGATCCCATTGATCAATTTGTATGGATTTTGCTTTGTGTCTATCAAACAAATTTTACCTACTCCAAAGATGAAAAGACATTTTACATTTCTTATATAACTTTAGAAGCCTTTATGTTTAGATCTATCATCTACCCTCATTTACTTTTTGTTTATAGTAACAGGTAAGCATAGAATTTCACTTTTATGTGAATACCTAGTTGTCCTAGTAATTTTTATTGAAATTGCTGTCCTTTCCCCATCAAATTACTTTGGTACCTCTGTCAAAATTAATTTACCATATAAACATGAGGCTATTTCTAAATTATCTTTTAAAATTTATCTATATGTCTTTTTGTCAAAGACACACTATTTTTATTCCTTTAGTTTTATAGCAAACCTTGAAATACAAATTTATTCTTTTTAAAAATGGTTTCAATATTTTAGATTTTTTTTGCACATCCAAGTATGTTTTAGAATCAAGTATTCAATTTTTTCAAAATTGTCTTTTGTGATTTTGATTGGAACATTGTTAGAAACAACTAGAAAGCAAAATAAGTGAAATAACATGCTCACTGTCATGGGATCCTTGATCTTACCATGGATCCAACATGCGGAAGCAACTGGACTGATAGAATAGTGACAAAACTGCATGATGATAAAGCCTTCATGCCTTGTATTGTGACATACAAATTTTACTTTGTGTCCTTAAAAAAATCGGAACACTTTGTCCCATGGCCAGGAGAAGATATGTACCCTGGAAACAAGGGTGGAAGTGGAAATGACTTGTATAACTTGTGATTCTTATCTATGCATCTTTCAACTCAGTTGGTTGTGAATAGTAGTTTTCAAGGGAGTTGTGCTTTTACTGAGGGATACAACTATCACCAAATCAAATTGGAAATTGAGCTTACATCAGGCCACGTGAACTACCTTCTGATCCTGAACCAATAAACAAAGAAGAGACTACCGTACTATCTCGGATGATGGATCCCAACCATTAAGGGGAATTATGATTTCTGCTCCACAGCAGGAACAGGGAAACGTATACGTCTAGAACCCAAAGGATGCTTTCAGGCACCCCAATTGCTTGCTCAGACCTTTGTGAATGAAAATCTTGTTCACCCAACAAGTGAAGAACCATTAATAGTAGCATTCATACTGAGGGGAAAAAATAGAATGAGTCATGGCAGAAAAAAAAGCCATTTACAAGGTATTTACGGCATTGGGTAATGGCACTGGGTATTTTCCATTACCCAAGAACTGCAGTAGATGAATATATATATCATCTCTTATCAATTCATCTGTCTACACACATACACACACACACACACAGTCTTCCTGCTTTCCCTCTTCCCCTCCATTAATAGTTTATACAATGTGTTATACTGATCTTTAAGTTACATACTGTGTCTGAAAAAGTAAAGAAATAAGCATCACTCAAAAATGGATGGGGTTATTTATGGGAATGTTTTTTCATTTCCATTTTTGTGGATCTCTATTTGCGTGATGAATAGTTGCACCATGTTGTTTTGGCAATTTAGATATGCACATAAGAGTGTATAAAGAAGTCAAGAAGCTAAAGCATGGACCAGACTAGACCAGATTGATGCTCGGTATCATCCCTACCTTTCTAAGCTTTTCTGTTGCTCCCAGGATTTCTATAAATGTTACATTTTTGGACAGCTCGTAACTGAGTCTTTTATTACATTTCTAAGATTCTCCTAAAGAAATGTCCCCTAGTGAGAGTCAGTGGCACAATAGTTGAAAGGCAGAAAATAAGCCATTACCTGTTGCAGTTGTTGTCAGGGGATTGGGCAAAGGCAACTCATAAGCCATTTTTATTTCTGAGATGCCCAACATCTGCAGGAAGCTGGGATCACTTATGGTGGCATCCTTCTGATTTCTATATTTACTGATTCCCCAAAGGCTGGCAGTGTCCTCAATGAATTTTGTTTTTAACCTTTCCAACTATTCTCTAAGTCTTGTATTCATATCTTTGTATGGAGAGATGACAGAAATGGGGTGTGGTACGGGCTTTTGAGGTCCTGATACTGTTCAATTTTTTAATCTTGATGCTGCAAGATAAGTGTGTTCACATTAAGAAAATCCATTGAGCTGTACAATTACAATATGTATACTGTATGGATATATATTATACTTCAATTAAAGTTATTAACACAATTTCTGCTCAAAAGACAGAATAACTTCTATCATTCTAGCTGATATCTGACTGATACACAAATATAAATCAATACATGTGAACTATATTATCGCTTCAGATTTCTTCCATGAGCCTTTCTACATAAATTTAGTCACCTATATTCTGTGAAGTATGGCAAGCTTTGCTTTTTCTGTGGAAGTCACCTGAAGATATACACTTTCTCTTTAGCACTTTTGTGGGAATATTTACCATTTCTGACTTTTTAACCTTTATTCTCATGTTAGTATTCATTACACAGTCCCCAAAATCTTATTGTCTCCAACATGAGCTGACAGTAATGTTGAGATCCTCATCCTGATTTTCCTGGTGGAAGTAGATATTCAATATATCTCATACACTGTGAAATAGATTACAACACCCTCACTGAGAAGATAAGGGATATGTGATTACAGTAAAGGAAGACATAAAATTAATGTTCATCTGCACAAAAAGTAAACTTTATTCAAGGTTCAGGATATTCTTCATAATGATGTAAGTTTCTGGGAAAGAAGTCATTTCTTCATTATGTGTGCAAAGTTCTGCAAGTCTACAAAGAGTGGTCCCATGATCCAACCTTTTTAATGAGATAGTTAACATATAAGTCAGAAGTTTTATCCTTGCCTCTTCATTCTCTAAGGTTTTTGAACCAGTAGAGCCATCCTGGCTTATTCATTGATTGTGCAGCATTGCCGTGAAGTTGAAAGGTCACTCAGCTCCTGTTCACTAATATTTGAAGTTTATTACTCTTTGGAAATCCATGTTTAGAAAGGCATTCTCTTCCATTATAAGCCACCTTTATCTGTACTGTATACATCACCTAGCTCATAAATCTCTTCCATAGTCTTCTTCAGCTTGAGAGGAAATATTTCTGCAATAATCAGTGATCAGTAATAAGTGATCTAATCTGTAACTTCAACTCAGAAAACTCATTCTTGGCTGGGTTCTGTGGTTCATGCCTGTAATCCCAACACTTTGCAAGGCCTAGGTGGGTGGATCACTGGAGCCCAGGAGTTCAAAACCAGCCTGGGCAACATAGTGAGACCCCGTATCTACTAAAAATACAGACATTAGCCAGGCATTGTGGTGCATGCCTGTGGTCCCAGCTACTCGGAAGACTGAGGTTGGCAGATCATTTGAGCTCAGGAGGCGGAGGTTGCAGTGAGCCAAGATCATGTCACTGCACTCCAGCCTGGGTGACAAAGTAAGACTGTCAAAAAAAAAAAAAAAGAGAGAAAGGAAGAAAGAAAAAACTTTCCTTACCATAATTACAATCTTTTAAAAAAAAAATTTCCCTTTTCCCTGTTTCTTATTGAAAAAAAGTTATGTGAATCAATAATCAGTTAAATCACCTTTTATCTTTATACTTTTTAATTTAATTTAATTTAATTTAATTTAATTTAATTTAATTTTTGAGACAGAGACTTGATCTGTCACCCAGGATGGAGGGCAGTGGTGCGATCTCAGCTCACCACAACCTTCGTCTCCCAGGTTCAAGCAATTCTCCTGCCTCAGCCTCCTGAGTAGCTGGGATTATGGTGCTTGCCACCACGCCCAGCTAATTTTTATATTTTTAGTAGAGTCGGGGTTTTGCCATGTTGGCCAGGCTGGTCTCAAACTCCTGACCTCAGGTGATCCACCCACTTCGGCCTCCAAAACTGCTGGGATTACAGGCATGAGCCACCGTACCCAGCTACAACTTTATTTTTAAAAGTCAGCTGTCATTTCCATTTTGACTAAACCTTTTGTTCTTCCTGCCTGGAGCCATTGGTGAAAGATTTTATCCTTAAACTTTTTCCATATTTCCTACAGGAAAGATAAAATGTTTAGTTAAAGCCGGACTATCAAGGTTCACAGCCTGTCTCGGCCACTTAATTGGTTATATTTATTAGTTAATATATTTAAGCCAAACTTTTAATATTACATTCTTAGCATTCTGACAGAGTTTCATTTTCTGGCTTAGAACAGTCACTGCTTTAGACCTTTTGGCTTTCCATATTAGTCAGTTTCTCTTAGGGACTATTTCTTACTATAGAGACTTATCACTTCAAAAGACTTCATTGGATGTCCAGCATCAAATACAGAACAACAAAATCATCCTAAAATGGATAGGCTGCATGGCCTGCTAGTTTCAGTTACCAGCTAAGAGACCTGTCCTGCTACAGGCCTCAGAGTGTATGTAATTCAAATGCATAATTCAAGAAAATGACCTATTCATACATGTTACCTTCAGACTTATCATTTCGTTGTCATGAACACAGAGGTTCAATTCATTTCTGTAAGTCTGCCATAATCCTAGATTTTTTTTTTTTGAGTATTATTTTCTTTTTTCTTTTTTTTTTCTTTTTATTATACTTTAAGTTCTAGGGTACATGTGCATAACGTGCAGGTTTGTTACATATGTATACATGTGCCATGTTGGTGTGTTGCACCCATCAACTCGTCAGCACCCATCAATTCATCATTTATATCAGGTATAACTCCCCAATGCAATCCCTCCCCCCCCATAATCCTAGATTTTAAGCTAGATCTTATTTTTAATTTTTCTAAAAGGAATGTAAATTCATAAACATATTCATATAATTTTTCAAATATTACAGAAAGCTAAAAAAGAAAGAATAAAAGAAAAGAACTTCTTCCAGAAATTTTTATACATATTTTAATATTATGTATGACGCCATGTAGGTGTGTATGTATATATGTGTGTGTGTGTATATATATAGAAACGTGTGTGTGTGTATATATATTTATAAACTATGGAAAGCCTGTGAGAAAATGGGAAGAATAAACTGCTGAAATCATAGCTTTTTGAGAAAATACACAGGCACTAAAGAAAGTTGTAAGTGTTCATTTGAGTGAGCCTCTAAAGAAAGAAATAATTTACTGAAATAAATTTAGAGTATGTCATCATATCTATTTAAGGAAGTATTTAATATAAGTGAAATTATTACAATCTCAGAAGAACCTGTGTTCTCCTTTCTCTTCCGGGGCCAAGTGTCTGGACAAGCGAGCCACCTTTATCCTCAAATAAGATGATTTGCAACATTCATTTAAATTTAAATATAACATTTCCTTCCTTGAAGTAGATTCAAAAGAAAGGACTCAGGGATTTTTAAGCAAGATGAATGATTTTGTCTGGCTTTGTGTCTAACTCAAATCTAGATTATATGCCCCATCCCAGGGGCTGTTGTCAATTTCAAAGATAAAAAATCTGTTTGGAGGATAAAAACAATTAATGCGTAGCCTTCATTCCAAATCTACTTATTTGCTAGATTTAATTATTATTAATTTTTATGAAGAACAGGTGAAATGTAATTTTTCATATTTTATTCCTCTTATTCACATTAGTCTCCTATATAAGCGTCCTAGGACGCCATTAGGAGCTTCTGATTGGATCACTAAAGTAGAACATTTTGAAAATAAAAGACTGGTCACTGCTCCAAATTGGCATAGCTCCCACACCTTTTATAGGTGGAAAGCCTGTACAAAATGCTTATTTCCTTTTCTAAACTCTGTATTACATACACAAAAACTTACCAACACAATAAATATCAAATGCTTTCTTTAACTTCTATGTACAATAAGGCATCTAGGAAAGGACATGAAAAATTGCTGAAGAAAGAAAAACCTAGATTATTGATATGATACAGTGTATACAAAATATACATGAGTAAAAAGACTCAGTGTTGAGTATGAATCCCTGGATCTGGATCTTGGGTGGACAGTGGTAAAGGCAAGTTTGAGACATTGAATAGGACATAAACTTAAAAGGCTGGTGGATGTGTCAACCATGACTGGAATATGACTGAGTACAAAGAAGGAGACTAAGAATGGGTATCTCTTGGGACTTGGTTTAGGACAATGAGCAGAGAGAATGGGGAAATGAGTAGGTGTAAAGTGTATCAGGATAGAACTCACTCATTTTGGGTGATGACTACACAGAACTGTCAAGTATGGATTTTGAAAAATAGCTCTCAAATAAATAAAATTTGGTACTGTAAATTCAATAGAATGATCTGTTTAAGGGCTAGTGAAGCATAGTTGTCTATTTCATCTATTAATTTACTCATCTCTTAATTTTGATAATATTATATGTTTAATGCCATAACTTCTATGCATGAATCCTGAAAATACAGAGGAGAAAATCTAAGCACGTACGAGCTTACAGACAAAAACCATTAGAAATATGCCATTATATAATTACCAATTATTGTGTGTAATAGAAAAGAAAATAATTCTATGCTATGAGATGCTATAATAGGGTATAGAAATTTAGAGTAAGGCATCAGGGAAGGCTTCTTGGAGGAAGGGTCATTGAAACTGAGATTTAGGGATGTAATTGTCCACAAAATGTTTTGGGAGAAGAGTTTCACAGGTACAGAGAATTACAGGTCCAAAGTCACTGAGTCAGGAAAAGTCTTGCAAGCTTTTCAGAAACAAGAGAAGTTCAGTGAGGCATTTGTATTGTGAGTAACAGTGAGGTAGATCAACCGGGAAGAACCTTGTAGATTATCTTAAAAATGGTACATTTTATCCTGTATGCAAGTAAAAATCATGTGTAGTTTTAGAAATGAAACTGCCATGATCTGATTTATGTTTTATTGATTTGCTCTGGCTGCTCTAAGCTGAATAGATGGATATTAGAGGTCAAGAGGGGAAATGCAGTAGCAGATGTCTAGAGTGATGTTGGCAAGGATATGAGGATAGTGTCAATGGGAAACTGAGGTAAATAGATTTCATGGCATGTCAGTCTGCTAAAAGCGTTAGAAAAGCCTTCAGACCAATGGGGCCAGGAATAAGATGGGCCTGCCTGGCAGGTTGGGCAGCAACAGCTATAGTTACTAGCCAGAAGACATAGTTAATTTTACATCATGTTGAGATCTAAGAAATAATGGAAATACTGGCTCTCTACATTGCCAACACCTATCTATGCCAGAAGAACAGCTGGGGTCTGTCTAGCCTTAATTCTATGAATTCTAACTAAATACTTGAAATCATACTATTAGTAATCTAGTTTAATCATTGATCACTGGTAAATTAGAATGCTGACAGCCAGTCTGGGAACCTATCCACATTTATAAAGTTGTTTCTTTGGAGCAAAGAGCATGGCACATTGAAAGAAACAGGGCCCGTATAAGGTAGAAAGGTGTCGAGAAGAATCCACTGTACAGTTAGAGAAACAGAAGATCCAAATGGAGCTGTTCTATCACAGATGAATGTGAATTGCAAATAAACGACTTAAACATTTTACAAAAACATTTTAAATTAAAAACATTTTTAACAATGTCATTTGAGATGTATTTCTAATTTTAAAACAGAAGAAACTCTTGCTAATATCAGATAGAAAAATTCTGATATAATGAAAGTTTGAGGGAAGAATTAAAAACAGGGTTAGAGTGAGAATTAGGAACAAGACAGGAGACTACCTTAAACAGATATCAATTCCATAGTTAACAGTTGAAAATCTAGATTATTCTTGTTAAAATCAGGACAACATAAGAATGCAAGCTATCTCAGGAAAATTAGCATTGCTCTATAAATATTAGTTACTTTAATATACGAAAAAAATGATATACAAAAGTAGAATAGTTGGTACTTTTCCTAATTATATATCTCTATGTCTGAAAATTCAAAAGAATTGCCTAAAAGATTATGAAAACAAAAAAGGATTCAGTAAAGTGGCTAGTTAAAAATTAATACAGTTTTTAAAAATATAGCAAAGACAAATATAAAATATATTATTTATTCATTGAGCCAGATATCCACAATGTCAAAGTAACTTAAAGATTTATTTTTATTTGCACATATAAAATGTCCACATTATATCGTTTCCTAAAAACTCAAGTATATTTAATATGATATTTTGAAAAACAATCAAGCATAATTCAAAGAAGATTTATGTGTCCTGAAATGTCTAGTAGACCCCATATTAAATTTTTTAAGTTTCTCTCTCTGATGAATGTAGTAAAGAGTTGTGTGAGAAGTTATTATATCTTGTAAAAGTATCCATTGTTTTCCCACAGCTATATGTCCCACTTATACAAAAATATGCTTTAAAAATCAAACTACTACTTAATTTTCTTCTCAGGGCATTATATTTTTCATAAAAGAATGTTACACATTTTAATTACATTTTAAACAAATTTCAGATTTTCTAATACAATGTAAAAAAATACCACTTGCCTGTGTAAAAAGGGAAATGTGAGTTTTGCTTCTTGAATTTTCCACCATATCTACTTTAAGAATTCAGATCCAATATGCATTTTTTTCAAACTTCTAAGAAAAAAGTTATTTTTCTAATTATTGATATAATATGTATAATCTTTACAAAACAGCATTTTAAATATTTTTTTAAATTACTGGAAATGTTCAGCTATTCTGTGGAAACATATGAAATGATATAAACACAGAAGGAGAAATAGTTTGCTGCCTCTGTAGGTCTTCCCATTTCTACAACAGACAATATAATATCGATTGCCCAAAATGTGTTACATTATTTTTTAATTTGTGTATGGGTGAAAGACTGAAATTGCTTCAGATAAATGAGTCTATGTCATAGTGATCTATGTAAAAATACCTGCAAGCTATAGAACTATCAAAACATTTGCAAGTCTATGGTCACCAAAAGGATTTTGATTTGTAGATAATATATACCTTCAACTAAATTACCTCGCTTAACTGAACATAATGCAATGATAGTAATTTTCATTGCCTCTCACTTTGCCTTTTATTTCTTTTCTAACTTGCATTGCACTAACTCTTAGTTCAACTGTTGTAGCTTCAGAATCAGTGAAAGAATAAAAACTACACATTTCTATGAAATGGGGGCATAAATTTCAATTCAGAATTCCATATTATTTAAATAAAGAAATAATTCTAAAAAACTGTGTAGCTATTGTCAGTAGATAAAATGTAATCCAATCTGTCTTTTTGATCATTAGTTAATAGGTATTTTTCATAATATTGGTTTTTCAACAAGATAAGACTCCCAAACTATCTTTACACACATCTTATAAATTATTGAATCCATATAAATTAAGAGACTAGTAAGGGAGAATAATAAAAATATACTGTTCCCTGGTTGGTATAGAGGAAAAAAGAGAGCAGAATTAGACAAGGGTTTTGAATAATGGTCATACTCCTCAAATCTAATAATACATATTGTTAACACTTATCTTGATCTGTAGAAAATAAAACTTTAATTCAGGTTAATATGTATTAGTCATAAATAAACTAATAAATATAATAGGACCCTCCTATCACATTCTACTGTTGTGATCTTCAGCAAACAATTTTATCTCTCTCAATTTCAGTTCCTTCACTTTGTAAAAACGTGGATAATGGCATTTCTCTTATAGGGCACGGGATGATTAAACAGTATCAAGCACGTGAAAACTTTAACCAAGCAACTCTCAGACTAAAGATGGAGGAAAATGCAATAAATGAAGTTTCCTTGCTCTCTCACAAGGGTATTGTATGATGGAGGACTTAACACAATTTTACATTCCCAGAAGAAAATGTATACCCAATGAAGAAAATGTGAATAGGTATATTTCTGGAGGGAAAGGGAATGAATTAGACCTTCACGTTCAGGCAAAATCTTTTACATGGTGTTTTTAGAAGTAGGTAGCTATTACATTGATTGTTTGGCAGATAGGTTGGAAACAAGCTTGCAAAACAAAGAATAAAGGTGTTTTTTTGTTTTTTGTTTTTTTAATCACCAAATCACTTAAGTCAAATATCATTTGGCCCTACAAATTGCACCTAAAACCAAAAAGACAGTGGCTGCCTAAGTCTTCCGTGTCTTTCTGTTTTCTCTCAATCTTTCATGCCTAACCATGCATATTTTAAAAATTTGTATATATGCATGAGGTCCAAGTGCAATTTTGCTACATTGATATATTTTGTTGTGGTGATATTAGGGCCTTCAGTGCATCCATTACTGGAGCAGCATACACTGTACCCACCAGGTAACTTCCCATCATGCAAACCCCACCCCTGTTTTGAAGCTGAATTATTATTATCAAACTTGAAATTCTTAGGGCCTTTCTTAAATGAAAAGATAAACAGATCAACAGATTAAAATTTAAAACTGCATTTTGATATAGTCAGAACTGCAGAGGAAATTTAATTTTTCATCTTTGACACATAGTAAAGAAAGAATACAATCAGTAATGATATGAAAAAGCAGATTTTTTTCTCGAAAGACATGGGGAAAAAGAGATAAAGGATGCTCTAAAATTGAGGCAGCCAAAAAGGAATGAGAGAAGAGACTTGCAGGAGGGGACAATTAAGGCCAGTGAAACAAGAAAGAACACCAGAAAAACAAAAGTGTGTCTGACATGGCTGCCTGCAGCCCGAGCAGGGGACAGGGAGGGTTAAGGTTAGGACAGAGCAAAAGGCACAGAAGAACGCATCAGATGACTCTTGGAATTACCCTGGCCCCAGTGAAACCCGAAGCCAAGTGATAGAGCAGGTATATTTAAGGTAGTCCAGGGAGCTTAAAAAAATAGAGAAGGAATTGGATATCAGAAAACATTTTGTGATGCTGTAATGAGATCTCTGCCTTAGTGGATACATGCCCTAAGGGATACAATGCAAGTCCTGTTATCTGAAACATGTTGAATTAGAGAGGAAAATCAACCTGAATCGCCTGTGAGGAAACCCTTATAAGATCACATCATTTATATTATGGTTACAATTTTTGCAAATTCTGTGTTTTGTTTTATGACTCAGTAACCCACTAAACAGAGGTACATGAAATTAGTCAGTTAGAGGTAAGGTATTATTTGTCTGCATATAATTGTGGTGTTTGTTTGTCTGTTTGTTTTAATCTGTAAGACCTGATGATTCCACAGTTTCTTTGTCTAAATCTAGCCAGCTGTGGATTCAGAAATCCCTCAGATAACTGGACCATCCAGTTGGAGCCTTTACATAGCTTGCATAAAGCACCTGAGTAATTGGCTCTTTTACATCAGACAACTTAAGGAAAAGGAGTAAAAACAGGAAATAGATACCCTTGGCTGCCTCCCATAGTTGACTAGATTTTTGCTGCTGTCTGCAAAGCATGCTGTTAGTTTGTGTTCCCTATGATACTAAATCAGAAAATGTTTGCCACTCACCATGAAACATTTTATCTAGGAATGCAGATGTGTGCAGTTTTGCATTAACAGAAAGAAACATTGTTTGCAAATAGCCTAATATTTTTCAAGAGGGGAAATAAATAGAACAAAGCACCTAAGCAGCACTCGATTTTTCTTAGCAAACTGAAGCTATCATGTTTTATTTTGATAAATGATGCTAATGATGCTTGGGGACTTTTACAGGTGTATAATTCCTCATTTCACTACACGATTGTTTCTGTTTTCCATTGAAGCACCCGATGCTTGTGAACACAGTTTGTTAGCCTACTTTCCCTCATCATCGTTTTTGGCGTCATGTATTTAGAAATTGAATAATCAAAGGTAAAACTACCCCCAAATTCTCTTTTATCCCATAGTGCCTCTCATCCTTAATTTTACTGTTGCAGAGAGTTAGTGAAGCCAGCGAATTTGTTTTTCCCTAGACAGCCAAAACGGATGTGAACTAGTTCCTTTTATATTAGATTCCATGTTTTTGGGGTGGATCTCCTACACTGGCTTACTGGAAGAAATGGAAGATTTAAGAAAACATATAATAAGTAATTATATCCTATCAGTGCTGTTTGGCCATGAGGAATGTTACTTCTTGAAACTGCACAATTTGCCAGGTTTTGACGGAGACATTTTACAAGGTCCTATTAGTAAATCAGTCTGCAGAGGTGGAATACATAACATCTGGGAGTACCATCAACATAGTCTTGACCTTAAAAGTTAGTTACCTTACAGGAAGTCACAGCTCACCCCAATCTTATCCTCTTCATCTTGAAGAGTCAGGGACTAGATCAGTAAAGGTTAGATTTAAGTAACTCTCCATAGTCAGGGATTTTTCCAAAAAGTAAGCAAAAGCATAGACTTAGAGTAAGGTAGGGGTTCTTTTTCCTTTTGTGTTTTCACCTCTTGGTCCAATGGAAAATGACCTTCACAATACTCACAACTTATGGCTACTCATTAGGGCCACAACTGACCTCTTAAATATGGATCTTTAGGTTATTTATGAGGGACTATAGAAATAGCTCCACTAATTTTAAAAATTCAAATAGTTAGCATCATTGAAATAGTGAAAATCACCCATATTTTCTTCCCTGCCCTCTGTCACCAAAGAAAAATATTTGGAATATATCCTTTCAGAAATGTTTTAAGGCATACATCAACATTCTGCTATAAACAGTATAATAATGGCCATCTTTCAAGCCACATTTAGGGTAATAATCTACTCAGCCTCTCCTGATCTTCTAATAGATATATTTTATGACTGTCAAATTTTCTCATTCCAAATAGAAATAAGATTCACTGTCAACCAATATACAGCCTATGTAGGCTGCTACCATGAAGTGTAGACTGTTACTTTTTGATTCTATGCAGCCTCAGGGTAAGACTGAAAAGTATAGTGATAGAATGTTGTCTTTATCATATTACCTACGCCATGGCTTATTTTGTTTATCTGTATAAAATTAGGGACAATTTGATATATAAAGTGAAATTTCTTATTAGATCCTTTAGTAGCAGCATTTTACAGAATCACAGAACAAGAAAGAATGTCGACAGTCATGTAATACAACCTCCTCCTTTTGGAAATATGAATGCTGAGATGCAGAGAAGTAAAGAGACTTGTCCAAGGTTCACTGGTCTGAGGTCAGCACATGCAGCCCAGGTTATGTCCAATTACATGGTATTGTCTGAGATGAGTTAACTTTTGAAACCAATCTTCGGCTATAGTTTTTTCTGTATTTTGTGAACCTGCCTCTTCCTCTTTTATTTCTAAATGAAGACTCCGTAAATTTACTTTACTTCCATAGCAGCTCTTGCCATCATGAGAAAGATCAAGTTCTTCCTACAACAAATCTTGGATTGTTAATGGTAAATCTTTTCTACAAACCCTATGAAATGGCATTTCTACTCTGCTAATTCCCTTGTTGGCATATGAGTATTAGTTCACTCTAATCCTATACTTGTCTCTTATTTTTATAATTCCACCAACTCCACTTTGCCCCATTGTCCAAATGGTACATGAAATTAGCTCACAGGTTTTATGAAATTCATTTATTCACAAATTCAATGACTTTAACT
Source organism: Piliocolobus tephrosceles (assembly GCF_002776525.5). Taxonomy (NCBI): domain Eukaryota; kingdom Metazoa; phylum Chordata; class Mammalia; order Primates; family Cercopithecidae; genus Piliocolobus; species Piliocolobus tephrosceles. The sequence goes on from NC_045444.1 coordinate 52,738,635, forward strand.
TTCTTCAAAAATCTTTGTTATCTAATATTTGCCAAGCAACAAATCTATGTCATTTTAGGAAATGTAATTCTACTTGATATCCGTTTTCTTAATGTCTCCATGTGTTTCTAGCTTCAGACACCACATGAAGTGGCATTCTCTATTTAAACAGACTTCAGCACTTAAATGATAATGCTTGGTCTTTTTCTATGTAGAGGTCACAAGAAAGAAAACTTTTAAAGACCTCATGAAAGGTCCCAGAATATCCTGAGAGGATTTAAAATTATTAAAGCTTTCCTCTCCAACTGTGGAACTAGGTGACATTATTGGGCTGAGGTCACTTTGAATATGGACTCCAAGAAAGAGCTCGGTATACTATTGTTCTACCAAGTAAGACCTTGGCATTTTGTTTCTCAGATTGTTAAAAGATCTACTCTAAGAAGACTGGAAAGTAAAGGCATCTATATTTTATTATTGTCTGTCACAGACCTTTTCTTCCAGACCTGGCTATATTTTTGTACCGTTTGCTAACAAATGATCGAGGCTCAAAGTGTAATAAAGAATGATGGAATGTAAATCTCTGTTTCTCTTATCTCTTGCCTTCAATCATGAATATTTTATCCACATATAATGTCACAATTGATATGCTCAAGGCAGCTGCAGACACCAAACACCTTTCCAGACAATTGTACTAAATTGCAAATAACTTGATAACAGTTGTTTTTGTCCTTAACCATATTAATTTTAATTTCTCAGCTGTGCATCCTGATTCTCTGTAATTGCTTTTATCAACTTAAATTTTGGCAGTGATTTTGAGTTCTGTCCCTTAATTAATAAAAGTGTTTATCATTGAGTTATTCATCGGCATACACTTCTGATTTTGAACCTTCAAAACTCAACAAGTAATTCCTCTCCCAAGCCCTAATGCAAGTAACAAACTGGTTGGTTTCATCTATATTAGATGGGATTTGGATAGTCTTGGCTTTCTTTAGGAATAACTGTCTTTGTCTGCCTGTCTCCAGCATCAGTTATATACAACAGATTCAAGATGCTCTTAATCAGGCCTATAATGATCTGGAAGATAGGGAACAGAAACATGAACTATATATCAAAAATCACGATTAAAAATCTTCGGTGCTACTTTCTTTTCATTTGATTATTTATTCAAGTAGAACATAAAATCCAGGGAGTGAAAGTGTTTACTGGTGTCTTTTCTACTACTAATATAATCATTTTAGAATCCAGTTTATGAGCCCATATTTATAGCCTTCATTCCCTGGAAAGTATATATATTTTAACATAAAGCAGTATCAGTGAAAACCGAAGAGTAAGAAAAAATATCCCCACAATATGTGTGGGTTCTCCAAGGTATAAAAAATATTAGAGAGTGATGAAGCTCTTGGAAATGTGAATAAACGTGAAAGGAGAAGATCAAGAGACCACATATGCATAAAATGAATATGGCTCTAGAAGAGGAGAGACAGAGCAAGATAATACATCTGAGGAAGAAGGGATACGATATTGCTGCTCTTTCTGTGAGCTCAATTTCTCTGTAGAAATATAAACAAGAACGTAAGTCCAGAAAATATTTTGCTTCTCATTTTCTCTTTTCTTCCTGTCCTTTTTTTCTTCAAATAGATTACAGATTTGTTTTCAAAGTAATTTTCTTCAAAATCTGTTTGGAATAAGCATGAGAATCTGAGCATGTAAAACCAGGAGGGATGGAATAGAAATTTATCATTAATGATTTGGAAAGAAACCAAAAAACAAAAGAAAAGAAAAAAGATACAATCCATGCTTATTTATCAATTTGACAACTATTTTATTGAGGTCCTACTTGTGCTAAATGTTGTCCGGTTCCCTGGACATCTTAAGGTACATATTCCCTTGTCCTTTCCCCCAAGGAATATGTAGTCTAAAAGGAAGACTCATATTATTAAAGTCTGTAACAGAGAGATGTATTGATTATGGTGATGGTCAGGAGGAGAGATGAAGTTTTCTTGAATAGATCAGAGAAAATAAATCTCACGAAAGACCCGTGGTAGATATTACATGGGAATGGGAGGAAGATGGAAAGGAAAAAGAAATTACAGAATGTATTTCTGTTGATACCTATAATTCTATAAGTTCTTTCTGCAAGAACACGTGCAAAATAGGCAAAGCCATAAACAACTTATAAGATCTTGGGTATTTCTTGAATGTGGAATCAGAATGGGGTCTGAAGTAAGATGAGACTAAAGGAATATTCAGGGGCCAAGTAATATAAAAACCTTGTTCAGCATACCAACAGTTGGTGATTTGAGTAATGGGAATAATTGATCATTTTAAGCAAGCAAGTCAGAATTATGCCTTAGAAAATTCTCTTAGACTGCATTGTGGAGCATGGATAATAAGAGTAGATCTTATTGGGAAACATCATATCACTCTTAAGATAGTATAACAATTTCAAAGTGAATAAATGGAGATTTCAACTAGGATACTGCTATGGTTTGGAAATTAATGGACAGAACCAACAAATAATTAGGAGTTAGTATGATAGGAGTTGTTGATTGGTCAATCTGGGTGACCAAAAATGGTGATGTCACACAGATGATAGAATAGGAGAGGGTACCTTCCATTCCCACATAAAAAGCCATACAGATAGATACCCACAACTCAAAATGGCCCAGAGAGCATTTGAAGGCCCATTAAAATCTGTAGCAGTACAGTGGAGCATAAAAAGAAAAAATTAAGAAAATCTACTTGGAAAAGATTACTGCTGAGACTGTCATATCTGAGCTACCAGAAGATGACTAGGGGCAAAGAAGCAAGGTGGAGGATGTCAGTATCAGCTATGCAGTGGGAACCACCTTGACTTCCAGCAGCCTACTCTACAGAGGACACCAGCATGTTTTGCCACTGAGGTAACTAAAAACCATGCCCACCAAGGAACTCCAGAGAGGTGTAAATGACTGCTCACTTCTTGCCCAGTCAGGAAGTGGCTAGTGTTGAACTGCTTTAGGAAAGGAACTTCTACCTTTTCCAACCCAATGCATACCCTGACCCTGGAGCCATAATACCCTGTGAGTGCTTATACTTTAAACCAAAGCTCCACGGTTATCCTGGGCAGGCCCACATCTCAGACACAGGAGTCATCACCATAGTGAGCTATCTCACACTCTAGTGTAAGTAACTGTAAGTGGGTCCATAAGCCAGACCAAATGCCAGGAGGGATTTCCTCAGTCACAGCTCTGGTGGGAGAAAAAGAGATTGAGAGAACTTTAGGAGTCATCACTTCTGGAAACCCTAACAACCCTTGCTACCACTGAAGACATCCAAAACATTGACCACTAAGAATACTGGAAATATTTGTCAACACTGACCTCAGCTGATAGAATTGCACAAAGACTACACAGCTGCACACTCACTGATATTAGACCACTTTATCCCACTAAGCAACCATCTTCACATCTCCCACTTCCAATAGGGGAAGGGCTTTCCACCACAAAAGTAGCTCAGAAAGTCTGAAAATGTTTGCAGCTCCATCAAATGTACAGATATCAATGTAGGGCAAAAAGAAACATAAAAAACCAAGGAGACATGAAACCAAAAGAACACAATAAGTTCTCAGTAAGTGACTCTGAAGAAATGATATATGAACTGCATGACAAAGGATTTGAAATAATTGTTTTAAGGAAGCTCAGAGAACTTGAAGAAAATACAAAGAAGCAATTCAATGAAACCAAAAAAAAAATGATAAATGACTACAACGAGAAATGTAACTGAGAGATTCAAATTACAATAAAAGAAAATCCAATGGAAATTCTGGAGCTGAATAATAAAAGGATGAAATGAAAAATCCAATAGAAAGCACCAATAGCAGAGCTGATTAAACAGAAGAAACAATCTATGAGCTCAAAGACATGTTATTTTATAATATAAAGCCAGTGAGAAAAAGGAATGAAGAAGGCTTTCAGAATTTATGTGATAGCATCAAAAAATATGTTATATCAATACCTAGTTTATTGAGTGCTTTTAGCATGAAGCGGTGTTGAATTTTATTGAAGGCCTTTTCTGTATCTATTGAGATAATTATGTGGTTTTTGTCTTTGGTTCTGTTTATGTGATGGATTACATTTACTGATTTGCATATGCTGAACCAGCCTCGCATCCCAGGTATGAAACTGACATGATTGTGGTGGATAAGCTTTTTAATGTGCTGCTGGATTCCCTTGGCCAGTATTTTATTGAGAATTTTCACATCAATGTTCATCAGGGATATTGGCCTAAAATTTCCTTTTTTTGTAGTATTTTCTAAATAAAATATTTAGGAATAAATTTAATCAAGGAAGAAAAAAACTGTATACTGTAAACTACAGAAAACATCAATGAAAATTTCAAAGGAAGTCAATTTCAAATGTTCTAATTTCAAATTAAATGAAACTAAGGTTTGGGTTTTTGGAAAATATAAACAAAATCAACAAACATTTACTGTAACCAGTAAGTAAAAAGAGAGCTCATTATCTTATATATAGAAAATGCTAAGGAATTTATCAAAAGACTCTTAGAATTAAGAAACAAATTCAGTAAAGTTTTAGCTAACAAAATCAATATACAAAAATGAGTAGCATTTCTGTACACTAACGACAAACTATCCACTAAAGAAATGAGAAAACCCATTTTCATTCATTACAAAAAATAAAAAATATTAAAATACTTAGGAATAAATTTCATCAAAGAGATGAAAGACCTGTACACTGAAAACTGTAAAACATTGATGAAAGACATTGAAGAACACACAAATAAATATAAAAATATCCTGTGTTTATGGAATGGAAGAATTGATATTATTAAAATGTGTATACTACCCAAAGTGATCTAAAAATTCAATGCAATTCCTCTCAAAATTCCACTGACAATTTTCATAGAAATAGAAAAACAATCTAAAATTTGTATGGAACTACAATAGATCCTAAGTAACTAAAGCAGTCTTGAACAAAAAGAACAAAGCTAAAGGCATCATACTACCTGACTGAAAAATATACTACAAAACTATAGAAATCAAAATAACTTGGAGCTGGCATTAAAACAGACATAAACCAATTGAACAGAATAGAGAGCCAGAAATAAATCCACACATTTACAATCCATTTTTTTTTTTTTTTTTTTTTTTTTAAGAAAGATGTCAATGCTTCTACACAACAAAAAATCAGGTAACAGAGTGAAGAGACCACTTATGGATTAGGAGAAAATATTTGCAGGCCATATGTCCAATATGGCATCAATATCTAACATATACAATCATGTGCCACATAATACATTTCAGTCAATGACAACCTGCATATAGGACAGTGGTGCCATAAGAGTGTACCATATTTTTACTCTGTCTTTTAAATGTTTAGATATGTTTAGATACACAAATACTTAACATTGTGTTACAGTTGTCTATTGTATTAGTCCGTTTTCATGCTGCTGACAAAGACATACCTGAGACTGGGAAGAGAAAGAGGTTTAGTGGACTCACAGTTCCACATAGCTGGGGAGGCCTCATAATCATGGTAGAAGGCAAGGATGAGCAAGTCATGTCTTACATGGATGTTGGCAGTCAAAGAGATAGCTTGTGGAGGGAAATTCTCATTTTTAAAGCCATCAGATCTCATGAGACTTCTTCACTATCAGGAGAACGGCATGGGAAAGACCCATGCCCCCCCCATCACCAACCAACATGATGCATTTACCTCCCACTAGTTCCTCTCAGGACACGTGGGAATTGCAGGAGTTACAATTCGAGATGAGATTTGGGTGGAGATACAGCCAAACCATATCATCTGCAGTAATCAGTATAGTAATGTGCTGTATGTATTTGTAGTCTAGGAACAATAGTCTATATCATATAGCGTAGGTGTGTAGTAGGCTGAAATATCTAGGTTTGAGTAAGTACCTTCTATGATGTTCACAAAACAACAAAATTGCCTAGCAATGCAGTTTTCAGAATCTATCCTGTTGTTAAGTGATGCATGACTGTGTGAGGAACTCAAACACCTCTATAGAAAGATAATCTGATTTTAAAAGGTTCAATGATTTTAATAGACATATCTCAAAAGAAGACATACAGATGGCCAACAGATACATGAAAAAAGTTCAATATCATTAATTATCAGAGAAATGTTACTTAAAAGTACAATGAGATATTGCCTCACACATGACAGAGTGGCTAATATCAAAAAGACAAAATATTACAAGTATTGGTGAGGATTTGGAGAAAATGGAATCCTTATACACTATTGGTAAGAATATAAATTATTATAGCCTTTATGGAATGCAGTATGAAGATTCCTCGAAATTCCTCGAAATTCAAGATTCCTCAAAAAACTAAATATAGAATTACTATATGATTCACCAATGTCACTTCTGCATCTTCACCTAAATGATTTGAAATCAGTTTGTCAAGGAGATGTCTGCGCCCTCATCTCTTTTGCAGCACTACTCACAACAGCCAGGATGTGGAAAAATCTAAATGTTCATCAACAGATGAATGGATGATAAAAATGTCATGCATGTACACAGTGGACTACTGTTCAGATTTTAAAAAGAAAACAATTTTGTTCTTTGCAGCAACATGGATGGGACTGGACAACATTACTCTATGTGAAATAAGCCAGACACAGGAAGACAAATAGAGCATATTCTCGCTTATACATGGATATCTAAAACAATTATGTTCAAAGCAGCAGAGTAGAATGTGGTTACCCAGAGGCTGATGGGTTTGGAGATGATGGTTAAAGAGTGTAAAGCCTTAATTCAAGAGGAATATGATTTTTTCTTTGCTATATATTGCACAGCATGGTGAATATAGTAGTAATAATGTATTGCACAGTTCAAAATTTCAAAGGAAGTCAATTTCAAATGTTCTAATTTCAAATTAAATTGATTTTATTATTCTACATAGTATTTATAAATCATAACATCACTTTGTAATACATATATATGTAACAACTATAACCTATCAATTGATGATAAGAAGTAAAAATTAATAAAAAAGAAAGCCAAAAACACACAATGGGGAAAAAACACCTTCTTCATAAATGGTGAGGGAAAAACGAAATATCCATATACAGAAGAATGAAAAAAAATCGTATTTCTCACCATCTACAAAAATCAATTCAAAATGAATTAAACATTTAATTGTAAGACCTGAAACTGTTAAAAAAAAAAAAAACTAGAATAAATACATGGGAAAAACTTTATTACGTTTGCCTGTGTAAGTGATTTTTTGGATATCATCCCAAAAGCACACAGTCAACAAAAGCAAAAAAAATAGACAAATGAGATTATATCAAATTAAAATGCTTTGGCAAAGGGAGCAGTCAACACAGTAAAGAGACAACCTGTGGAGTGGAAGAATATATTCGCAAACCATACAGCAGATAAGTGTCAATGTCCAAAGCATATAAGAAACTCAAGCAACTTAATAGTAAGAAGACAAATACCCTGATTTAAAAGTGAACAAAGGAACTGAATAGATGTTTCTCAAAAGAAGGAATATGAATGGCCAGCAGCTATATGGAAAAGTGTTCAACATCACTAATCATCAGGAGAATTCAAATTAAAACCACAATGAAATATCAGCTCACACCAGTTAGAATGGCTTTTATCAAAAGATGGAAGATTAATGTTGGTGAGAATGGGGAGAAAATGGAAATCTTGAATATTGCTGGTGGGAATACAAGTTAATACAGCCATTATGGAAAATGGACTTAAGGTTCCTCAAACAATTAAAAATATAACTACCATATGATCTAGCAATTGTGGTCCAAAGGATATAAAATCAGTATATTGAAAGGATATCTGCATTCCTATGTTTGCTGCAGCACTATTCACAATAGCTAAGATATAGAGTCAATCTAAGTGTTCATAAATGAATAAATGCATAAAGAAAACATGTAAAAATGCAGTACATATATATATAATGTATATTATACACACACACACACAGTGAAATACAATTAGCCTTAAAAAACAAGACAGTCCTGTTAGTTGCAATAGCATGAATGAATCTAAAGAGCATTAAGTGAACTAACCCAGACACAGAAAGACAAATACCATTTGATCCCACTTATATGCAGAGTCAAAAAAAAGTAGAACTAATGGAAACAAAGAGTAAAATGGTAGTTACCAGAAGTTGCAGGGTGGGAGATGTTGGTCAAAGAACACAAAATTTCAGTTAGACAGGAGGAATAATTTCAAGCAATTGATTGTACATCTTGGTGATTATAGTTAATAACAATATATCGTAAACTTGGAAATTCCTAAGACAGTACACTTTAAATGTTCTCACCACAAAAAATAATGTACTTGAGGTAATGTATACATTAAATAGCTTGATCTGGCCACAAAATATAAAAATATCAAGCATCCTGTTGTATGCCATAGTAAAAATTGGGAGACTAAGGATAAGAATAAATCAAACATAATTAAGATTATTGACTTGAAAAACTTATTGGCTAGTGGTTCTATGTCCTAAAATAGAGATAACAATAAAAGTAGTAGATTTAGCAGGCAAGAGTCTAATATGGACTATAAGCTGTACTCACTACAATTCAGATATTTCTATGGAGACTATGGGACCATCAGGGGTGTGCTAAAACAATCAAAACACCTCCTCCCTCATGTTTTTGTTTTGGTGTAGGGATTTTCAAAGGGAGTTTTGGAGGTCTGTCCAATAATCTAGGCATAATCAAAAGAAATGTTTTGGCTGTTAATGTGATGTTGTGATTTATCCCATGATTGTTGAAACCTACCAAGACAAAGGTTACAAATTGAATGGATGAAAATCATAGCTGGGCACTAATAAAATTAGAATGTAAGAAAATAGCATGTTACTAAACCTAGTATAGTGTCTACTATATAATATCTCCCTCTGAAATTTTTGTTAAATCTAACTACAGCCTCAGCGTCTATGTTTCTTGAAAGAGTTGTTTCAAATTATTGGATTTTAACCCCCTCAAAAACATTATCGATAATTATACCCAGATATCAGTAATATCGTAATTTCTTTCTTGTACACTATTTGACTTCTGTCCTAAGGACAGAATTGGAGACATGGATTGGGGTAAACCATGACCTGTTTGGGAAATGCAGCAACTCTGGCTGGGAGTGTGGAGGTGATCCTAGGAAGGGAAGGCAGTGGATAAAGGGTCATTATGGAGCCACATATCACAGTGAGCAACTGGAGTTAAAACCCAGGAGAAAATTCTGGAAATGTGTCAAACATGTGCCTCAAATTTAACACAATTCAAGAAGCCAGGAGTTATTGTTTGGGGAATGCTAAGAAGGAGGGAGAGGAGGATTAATTTCTTGATACTTTCAGTTTCAGCAGAGAATGATAAGAGCCCCCAGGCGCAGATGATGCTACTGACGATTGTCAAACAGCTTGAAAGATTTGAGGGGTGTGGGCAGGACATAGTCAGCATCAACCTCAAATACCCCTTAGTTATATTCTGTTTTGTCAGCCCCTGCTGCTGCTTTCCAATTTCCTAGAAATATGTGACACATTTGGGTGGAGACAGTGTTGGAGTGGAAAAAGAGATGGATGATAATGAGAGTACACATTGGAATGTTTTTGACCAACGTACCCATGTTACCAATTTGTGCCTTTCTTCTCAGCAGATTAAAACTGAATTTAGTTGAGTCTTATGACCAGTGTTGGTCCTGTGCAATCCTCTGACAAACACAGGGTGTGGTTTATTGCCTTCTCAATTTCCCTTTGGCTTTCTTTTTCTACCACTGGAAACCCTATTTACCTGTACCCTGGGTACCAAGTGCCGTTACACTGTCCTCTGGTTGCCATTAAGTTTTTTCCACAGACCTGAACATCTTAGACTTCCCAATGCTCTGAGATTACATTGTTTCATGCCTTCCTCGCTTCTATTCAATCTCCTATTCTGTCTGTGCGTCAACCAAGAAACAACGGAACAAATTCAATGATACTAAAGTGCACATAAAAAGACACGTATATTAATTCCAAACAATTACAAATTAACTCAAAGCCATTAATCTCTCAGATCATAGCAGAACAGTGTGACAAGCCAGGGAGGGAGAGATTTAAGGGGACAGAAGTTTTCCTAGCACCTCTCAAAACATCCCGTGAACTCCTAATTCATACATTCAAATCTGATTCTATCTACTCATATTCTGATCTATGGAAATGTCCTAGGAAAGAATTTCAGGTTGTGAAATGCAGACTCTGGCGCTCTCCATTCTAGAACAATACCATTTAGATAATGTATTTCTTTGTGAAATATTATTATATTGCAGCAGTGCGCTCTGGTGAAACTAGGCTTTTAAATTGCTAATTGTTCATTTCAAAATGATCCCTGGGTTCCAGTTTGCCTGAGAGTGTATTTCCTAGGAGAAGGAACAAATTCTGTGTGTGAGTTTTGCCGAGTCAATGCAGTGTACATAATGCTCGGTAACTTAACCCTCAATTTTCCAATCTCTTCTGAAAAGGCAGAAGAAGCCATCACTCGCTTCACAATTGTATGTACTATCACTGAGGGGCAGCTCCTGGAACTCCCACTCCTTCCTGACCTCTGCCATCTTCCTGCTCAACTCTTGTTTCTCCCCCACAGAGAGGGTATCATCTTTCCATTTATAATATTTCTCTGTCAGTTTTTCTTTTAAGAAAGCATTAAAAAAGGATGACTAAGAGGAACACCAAACATTTTAGGGCAATAAAACTTACTCTGTATGAGACTCTAATGGTGGATACACGTCATTACACACTTGCCAAGAGAATGCACAGCACCGAGAGTGAACTCTAATGTTCACTCTTTAGTTAATCATAATGCATCAATATTGATTCTTCTATTGTAACAAATATACTACACAAATTCAAGATGTTAAAAATAAGGGAAGTTGAGGTCGTGGCTGAGAAGGTTTTTTTGTTTGTTTGCTTTGTTTTTTTCTGAAGCATCATTTCTCAGTTTAATTCCTTATTGAATATCAGTAAGTTGCCAGGATTACAGTTTGAGTTTTTAGAGGTCAAACAAGGTAAAATATCTAACTTATTCATTGCAATAATTCACATTACCTTTTTGGAAAGATACAGAATATATCAGGATATATCCAGTCTCTTACTGTAAGGCAAGAGGAAAATTTTTATCCTTGCAACTTTATTTGCATTAATTTTATCTTGTGGAAAGAACTCCATTCCTTTAAACATTACCAGTGAGAAATAATTCGTGGAATCTAACACATGGTAAAAATTCATTTTATCTAATAATGGCACAATATACCAGCTAGGAGCCTTTCTCTAGTGACAGACAACTTGTTTAAAGAATAGCTTATCTTTAAACATCCTGTTTATATCCTCTCTATGCTTAATGACTCTATTTACAAAACAGAGAAATCAATACGGCCTGTCATAATACTGCATTTGTTGTGATAATTAAATGAGATATGTTGAGCACAGTTTCAGGCACAGCATAGACATAAATTTGCAATATTTATCTAATATTATTATATTATCATAATGTCACATAGCATTTGGTTATTCATGCTCGAAACATACAAAGATACTCCTTTCTTTGACAATGTGCTAATTAAAGACATACATCTGTGTTCTGCAAACCCTAAGCAGTAAATAACAACTGTCATAATTTCCCAAGAAATACATATGAAATGTTGGTGATAACTGAACAGTGTAATCATAAACTGGTCACAGTACATCATTTTATCAAGCATTTCCACAGTGGTGAACTAGCATAATGTAAACTGTAAGAATAGTGATACATCCTGGGAAATCTACCAAGCTATTAGAGACTTGTTTTGTAATCATTTAATTATTTCTTTTAACAAATATATGCAGTAACTTCCTGTATGCTGATCACCATTCTAAAAGCCGGAATGCAGCAGCAGCAGCAAGATGTAAACAGTTCTACTCTCATGAAATTTATAATCCAGAAAGAAAGGGAGATAATAAAAATTATTTATTTAATTACAATTGTGATGAGCCATTAAAGTACAGAATTTGAATAGGGTAAATAATAAGGTGTGCTAACCTCTCTGAGAGGGTAATGTGGTTAGACAAAACTTAGCCCCATAAAATGTATTTTACAATTCATTACTTCATTAAATCATGTTAAAATAATAATTTTCAAATTTGGCACTTACTATCTTTATGATTTTTGGCTAAGTTACTTAAATACCTCTGGCTTCAATTCTCTTGTTTATAAAACACAGATAATATTTATTTAAGTGGACACTGTGATAACTAGGAAAGAAATTACTGGCCAATACTAACTACTGAGTATCTACTCACATGTTAAAAACATAACTGTTGTCTACTCTCAGACATTTAGATGTAAAAATATTGGATGTTATTGTAATCAATCTAAACTTTATAAATGTTTAATTTCTGGGTAGTTGTAGTTTGTATTTTCTCAGGCTGCATACGAGTGTGACATTTGTGTGTATGCATGTGTGTGTGCATCCACATTTTGGGGTGGCTTCTGTTTCACTTATGGTAGAAGGAGATTCCAAAATTATTGAATCTTATACAACTTTGACCATTTTAAATGAATTATTAAATAGGAATGAAGTGAAACTGGGCTAAACTATTGAACATGAACACCTGGTTGATTCTGAGACACACATGCTCCCGAGACACTGATGTACAAATATGGAGCACTGGCATCCTAATGTGGGAAGGTGATGCATGATTCCAAAGCAGTTCTGAGTATATCCAAAGGCAGCGAGGCTCTCTCTTAATTTAAAGAAGTCTAGGTGCAGCGACTCATGCCTGTAATCCCAGCATTTTGGGAGGCCAAGACAGGTGGATCACGAGGTCAGGAGATCGAGACCCTCCTGGCTAACACAGTGAAACTCCGTCTCTACTAAAAATACAAAAGATTAGCCAGGCGTGGTGGTGGGCACCTGTAGTCCCAGCTCCTCAGGAGACTGAGGCAGGAGAATCACTTGAACCCAGGAGGCAGAGGTTGCAGTGAGCCGAGATCATACCACTGCACTCCAGCCTGGGCGACAGAGTGAGATTCCATCTCAAAAAAAAAAAAAAAAAAAAAAAAATTCCATAAAAGGTATACATTTCTCCCTTTTCCAACAATTCTCTCTCTGTGGATTTAAGAGAGCTCCCAAAATTTTGTTGTTGTTACTTTAATAATGACATCCCTTTAGGATTCTCAACTTGTAGAAAAAAATGGGGGAAAAGATTTTCCCCAGGGTCGGTTATTGGTCTATGAGTACACTCACAACTTTTAGAGAAATAAGAAAAAATTTCTCTGGCTGTAGGGTTTAAACAGTTACCATGTCTTTAATTATGAGATTTAGAAAACATCTGAAAAAAATTGAAAATGACTTTTCTAGAAAAGGCCTATATAAAATAGAATTGTTAAATGCAAGCTCTATCATGGTTGCTGCAGGCAGAGGGAGATTACACTGAAGCAAGGATGCAGGTTAGTGTTGATTTCACCTGGAGAGCCATCAGCCACATTTTTTTTTTGCCCCATTTGCAATCCTTGCATCACAGCCTTCCCTTTACTTGCAAACATTTTCAGACAGATTTTGAAAGCAAGTTGAGTGAAAGCAGATTACAATTGTCTGTCCCCAGTTTTCTGATTCACAGAAATTTAACACAGAAATGTGTCAAAGTGATGTTAGAGCAGAAAATGTCAAATAATAATGAAAATAGTTTTTCAAGGTGATCATTGAACCTGTTGAGAGGAAAGGTCTGATTAAGAATCGCACAAAATATAAATCCAGTTTCTTTGGAAGAGATAATGGGTGGGGAGACAGAAATTGGAAATTACTCAGTTAATGGAAAATAAAAATAAAAATGTAGCATATTTTTATTTCAGTTTGATCCTTGAGAGTTTCATTGACATGGACACTTCTTGGCTTCCTGCAGGGTTAGATCATTTACATCCTTCTTCTCAACATCTTTTGCCAGCTAACCATTTCAAAATTACAGCTAAATTAAAAGCACTGTCTGTTATTTGCTGTATACTGGAACTCACATCTCCCCTTAGAGAGCTCTAAGCTCATTCAATGAAGCATAGCACTTAATTTCATTTGCGGAGTTTCTGCTACTCAACTTTCCACAAATTAAATGAGATCATTCATTGCTTCCCCTGTAGGCTAATGGGACTTTTATTGTTTGTCCACATTTAATGTCCTAATATCTCAGTTTCATAATTTAATGTTTAATAACAAATCAGTGATGGAATTGAACATACTGTAAAATAGAAATCCCTAAATTTATTACCTTCCTGTGGCTCTATGGAACCTTAGACCTCTTCTAGCTCAGAGAGTTGCAAACAGATGCCTACAAGGGCCAGGAAGGCTATTAATATGTGAACTGAACTTGAAATAAGAGAATAGAGCAGATTGGGTTCTATGATGACTTGAAGAAAAAGTTTGCTATTTTAAGGAATGAAAATAAGCATCAAGAAAAAATATGTAGAACACACATTTAATTCTATGGATAAAATTTGTCCTAAAGCTCACAAGTTTTGTAATTTGGTCTTACCTACCTTTCCTATGCTATACCTTAGGAAATAACCAAGGAGCAAAAGTGATTTAATTAATTACCAAATTCATTTATGATCCCCAGTATAGTGTTTGAAAAACTACACCAACACGGTCTCTGTACTTGGGATGAATTGCACACGTTTATCATTGTGACCTGATACAACAAGATGATGTGAACATTAGAGGAAAATAAAAACTGACATTGGATTAGGATAAAGAGACAAACAGCAGGAATCAGTGTGCATAGTATATTAAATAAGCAAAATAAGTAATTGAAAGTTGATCATTCACAAGGGTTGTCAGGATAGCCACTGTAGTTGAGATGATTCAACTAATCAACGTAGAAGTGTCCACTATAAAATGAGAACAGAAAAGCCAGTAAGAGTATAAGACAGACTGAAAATTATAGTCTTTGCTTTTTTCTATCTTGGTTTTAAGCCTAAGACTAAATGGCAGGCATTTTTAAGCCACCAAATTACAAACTAAACTGGCAGTCAGAGAGTATATTTATATTCTGTATGTGGGGTAATTAATTGGAATATGATCCTTCTTTATGAATTCAGAATTTGGAAAAGAATGATACAGCACTTCCATAAGTTGTTATAAACAGTGAAAATTATTTGGAGACATGGAAAAACACAATTTCCTGTTTCTCGTGAAGGAGACAAGGCAAACCCAAGCATGCTAGCTCATGTGAGCAAGATTAGAAAAAAGAGCAATGATCCTGGGAATACATTGTGTTTCTGCCTTCAGGGTGATTTTATGATGTTAGTTCTTCTGGTGTGAAATTATGCCAATTCCCGGTATTCAGTAAAAAGGACAAAACATGGTAATAAAATAAGCTATTTCATATATTGTTGTTTTCATGTTTTGGGTTTCACTCAGAGCTAAGAAACTTCTTAGAATATTGATACTTTTTGAATACAGATTCACAGTTATCTTTGTTTCTTTAGAAATAATTTATCCTTTTGGCCAGCGTAATGCACTAAGAAATATGTAACTAAAGTGAACTAACAAATATGTAAAACACTTTGGATGGATGACATTTAGCTAGGGTTTTCAAATTTGTCATTTTTAACTCTAGGATGTGTTCTGAATGATATGTTTCTAGTTGTCTTATAAAAATCGTTTTATTGAATGAAAAAGCAGGCAGGAAAATCTCTTTCGTATCTGGCATTGTAAAAAGACACTTTCTGAGCACAGATTCGTTGTCTATGAACAACCAGACCTGTTTAAATTTGGGGACTCTTTTTATGTGAAACTGAGGAAAGTAAATGAGGTGCTGCTATACCTTTATAAAGCTAGAGGAAGTGGATCAGATTAACAGGTGTAATTTAGATGATTCAACTAATTAAGGAAAACGTGCTTCATATGAAAGGAATATTTTGCATGAAAGAAACAGCTAAGATTGAAAGACTTAGGCAGGGCTGAAAGTGTAAATCATAGTGTCAGTATATCCTCTGGAGCAGGGGCCTTCAAACCGTGGTCCGCAGACTGGTACCAGTCCATGGTTTGTTAGGAACTGGGCTGCACGGCAGGAGAGTGGCAGGAGACCTAGCAAAGCTTCATCGTTATTTACAGCCACTGTCCCTCACATTACTGCCTGAGCTCTGCCTCCTGTCAGATCAGCGAGGCATTAGATTCTTATAGGAGTATGAGCCCTATTGTGAACTGCACATGCGAGGGATCTAGATTGTATGCTCCTTATGAGACTGTAACTAACACCTGATCATCTGAGGTGGAGCAGTTTCATACCAAAACCATCCTCCCACCCCCACCCCATTTATGGAAAAATTGTCTTCCACAAAACCGGTCCCTGGTGTCAAAAAGGTGGGAACTGCTGTTTTGGAAGACGGTTCAGATGGAAAAAAGAGGCTACACATTAATCTGTCCCAGAAGTAAACTTCCAGAGAGCCGACCTAATATTCAGAGATTTTAAAAGCTTCTCAAAGCACTTGATACCATGAATGTTGGGGAGGACAGTGGTTGTGATAGATTTAGTACTTACATTTTAATATTTGAATATAAACTGAAAACTAACTTAAACATAGTGATGAGTGTGACCTCAAAGAAAGCAAAACTGGGAAAAATATGTTTAGAGAAATTTTGATAACTAGATGCTCTATTAGAACTTAGCAACATTTACTGGTTACTTTTGTTTCGGGTAATACTTGCATTCCAAATATGATTTGCTAGGGTAACTCTTTTCTGTTCATCTAATGAGTCAATTGTTTAATCAGCCAAGCTCTCTTTCTTGCTCTTTAGCTGGACAAAATTACTTGGTGAGGTACCACATTGAAAACTGTCTTATCCAGTCTCACATGCTCCTAAAGCACTTTTCATGCATCCTCTAATGCACTTTTCCCTTGGTGAATTGAGTTTCACTACTGAGAAAGTAATCAAATGCTAAATCATAAAATTAGTTATCCATGGATTTAAACCTTCTACAGAATACTTACGTTTTCAAATGTTATGTTTAAGTCAAATGGCTTCTTAATTGTTAGCATAAGTACACAAAACAAGAAAACACATTTATTTTAGTGGGGAGTGGGGACTTGCTTGTTCTGGGATACCATACTTCAGAAGAAATGAAATCCGTGAATTGGCGTAAGTAATTAAAAATATTTCTAAACTCTGCACAATAGATTTTTTTTTTATTTTTTAATTTTAAATTTATTATAAATGTATGCATAAATTTCCAGTGGATTGTAAACTCTTTGAAGTCAGGTTTTACATTTTATTTCCCACAGTGGACCCCTTCCTAGCACAGTGCCTGGTAGCTAGACTGTATTGATAAATATTTTCTAAATAAAGTAATAAATATGCTTTGTAGAGAAAAGGAATTTCAGATCAATACTTGTATGATTTTCTAAATCATGAATTTCTAGGTTTGATTATCTTAATTCGATACTAAGTTATAAAGACATAGTGTGCACAGTAATTTACTGGCTTTTCTAGGGCATTCCCTAAAACTAAGTATCTGTACAGTACAAGTGAAAGAAACATCATACTTGGTAGAGAAAAAAATCCCTAAATTTTTGTATAACCCCTGAGGAAACAGCAGACTAAAAAATAGATTTTCTTGACCTCTTCAGTGACCCCCTTAATAATCTCAAATACCATGGTCATAATTCAATCACATACCTTCTTGAGTGATATCTGATTAATGGTGCTTGCTTTATGTTCTAAGGTAAGATTTGGTTTTCTTCTAGGTTTAATAGTCCGCATTCCTCTCTAGGAACGTGACACGAAAAAATAAAAATGTTAAAAAGCCAACAAGTATTAATTAAGTGCCTATGCTAGGTGCACTGGGACTACAAAAGGACTTCTAGTCCTTCAGGATTTTGTAATATGATGGGAAAACCAAGGGGTGTGTGTGTGTGTGTGTGTGTGTGTGGGTGTGTGTGTGTGTGTGTGTGTGTGTGTGTGTGTTGTTAATGAAAATACTAGGATATACATGAAGCCATAAACAAAAGACCCAGCAAAAAATCAGATAGAGCAAGTATAGCTTCTCAATCTACATCACTTTTCTGCTTTTAAATTCTGGTAGATACAACTCATCCCATGATACTGAGGTGGAATTTAAGACTTGTTCTTTGATTTTCAAAAGACATTTATGGTCTTCAACATAGTTTAGGCAGGAAAAATTGTTTGCAGGCAATAAAAATCTACTCAGCCAAAGATAAAAGGATTTATTATTTTAAAAATGTATATTTTAAAATTTTAAAGAAAAACAGAACAACTAAATGTCAGTAAGCCTGGAAAACAACAGAGCTCTAGGGAGTTCAGCTGCTGGAGTTCATGGACTCTTACTCTAATGATCTGTTATTACCTCAGCTAGCAACTTATTAAGTTTCTGCATATCTTAGTTCAAATTCTCAAAAGGGAATCTGATTAATTCAGATTAGTTTATGGATTAGTTCCTCTGGGGTTGGATAGCTTCTCTTGGCTCAATCAGCCATGTCAGGGGAATGACATTGCTAATTAAGGATAAACAACAGGAAAGAAGATATTCCTCTAGTAGAGATATTTATGATGCTGGTCCATATTTATTTACATGTAAATGTATAATATAAAACAGACTACATGGATATTAATAGAATGTAATTACCTTATCCTAAAACAGTATATTTATAAGCACATCGTTGTTCTTACTTCTGTGTATTCAACATCAATGAATGGCATACAAGCCAAAAAATTGCTGAAGTCAAAACCCTGGTGATACAGTTTGAATATCCGTCCCCTCCAATGTTGAAATGTCATGCCCATTGTTGGAGGTAGGACCTGGTGGGATGTGTTTGGGTCATGGGAGTGGATCCCTCATGAATGACTTGGTGCTATCCTTCAGTAATGAATGAGTTCTCACTCTATCATGTCACACAAGAGCTGGTTGTTTAAAAGAGCCTGGCACCACCTCCCCTTTCTTTTGTTCCTTCACTTGCCATGTGATATGCTGACTCCTCCTTTGCCATGACTGTCAGCTTCCTGAGGCCTCACCAGAAGCTGAGAAGATGCTGGTGCCATGTTTGTACAGCCTGCAGAACTGTGAACCAAATAAACCTCTTTTCTTTACAAATTACCCAGCCTCAGGTATTCCTTTATAGCAACACAGTTAGACTAACACACCAGGTATCCTTCTTAACTGGTTCCCTTAATTTTTCTACACATCCAATCAGTCACCAAATCCCAGTTTTTCTATGCCCTAAATGACATTATATTGAAATCACCTTTCCATAAGTGATACTTTTCTGCCATATTATATAATCCATGGAGAAACTGATTTATGTTTGGCGTTTTCATCTCTGGTATCTAGCACAATGCTTAGTACCATTAGCCCTGACTGACTGCAGCTTTATGAGACCTGAATATAGGGAATTTTGCTAAACTGTATCCCCGAAACTGTGAGATAATAAATGTGTGTTATTTCAAGCTTCTAAATTTGTGGTAATAATTGCTATGCAACAATAGATAATTAACACAGTCAACTTTTTTCTTTCTGCATAAGATTTTTCAAAGTAGTTAATGACAAAGTCTCATTTTAAATTCTGAATCTATGGTTTTATTTTCTACAGTGTAGTATTGACTGCACATAGAACACAAAAATGGTGGAATGAGTCAACAAGATGAGGACAGTTGTGGGTAAATCCTCAAATTTTTTCTTTCGATTCTTCTTCTTTTTTTTTTTTTTGCCTCTCCACCATTGTCTAGGACTGATGTAGGTTATAACCCTAAACTGTTTCAGTTCAAAAAACTTTGTTGTTTGAGATAGGAATCATTACTGAATCACTGTTTAGCTTCTGTATCACACTTCTGCACTTTTTAATCTTTTCTGTAAGATGCCCTGAAAGTATCAGGTGACCTGTTTTTGTTTCAAATCCAGATCCATCTACCACAGGTACTTCCTTGTTCCAGGAAGAGAAGCCGCATTATATTCCCACTTATAAAATAGTAGATAGTATAGTTCCAAATCTGCAAAGTTTTGTATTGATGTAACAGAGATGCTTCAAAATTATAGTTTCCTCTTGACGTTTCAGGGACCATGATATCCTGAAATATCTAAGAGATGCTGAAATCTGGAAGAAACACACCCTAACCAGCTGTGGTAATGGGGTGAGTGGGGAAATGAATTTTACCACCTACATACTCCAAATAAATTACAAAACCCCATAAGGCATGATGACATAAAACTGGAGAAGTAGCAGTCTTATGTGTAAAAAACTTTGTTGATTATTCATTCATCACTGTCATAGCAGAGCAGGAGCTTCTGAAACCATGCATTGGCCTCTCCCTCTCATCAGAAGACAATAATCTTACAGATGGCTGAGTTCTTCCTCTTCCTCTGCTCCTGGAGTTACCTAAGCTCACATATGCATAAAGTCTCCACATTCTTCTGGAATTTTTGTCTCTGGGATTGCCAGGAACCCCTCAGACAGCCTTAAAATAAAGCTGACGCTTTGAGGCATCATCATGAGAGGCCTTGAGCTTTGTGATAAGCTGTCTCAGAACACCCAAGACAGCATTTAGCTATTAAAGGCAAGACATTCAAGTAATTGAAAATTGATCAAAATGGAGTAATTATCTACTCAGAGTAAGCCTAGGCTGCATAAGACAAGGAGGCAGAGGACATGTACTTTAAATTAGGAACCCTAGTCTAACAAGAGATATTGTGTTCACACTGAGATTTCAATTTGTATATGTGTAAGCAACTCTGCTTTTATATGTGAGATCATCTTTGTTTTAAAGAAAAAGGATCTGTTTCCTTAAGAAGTTTGGGTGCTGCAGTTCATAAAACACATTATACACATTTATTGAATCTTAAAATGTGTTAAGATATCTTAGGGTATCAAGAATTAGGTAAAAACTTGTAGTTAAATAATTTGCCAGAGTGTATATTTCTAACTAGAAGGACAGAATGACTCCATGAACCTGTATATGTATGCAGCTAAAAATTCCACAAATTATCTATTTTAAAGCCAATAATAATTATTTTTCTAAATAGTGTAAGCTTATAAAGAAATTCAACTTTGTCTTCTTGACAAAGTTGATATGATAGAACATAAGCAGGAAATAAATAATTGCCTAAGGCTAGAGGTATTTAAAAAAGTATTTGATAATTTTAGTGTTTTTCTATTTTTTTCAAAATATGTCAAGTTTGTTTTAGAGATTTAAAAAGGCAACTTTAGGCCGGGCGCGGTGGCTCAAGCTTGTAATCCCAGCACTTTGGGAGGCCGAGACGGGCGGATCACAAGGTCAGGAGATCGAGGCTATCCTGGCTAACACCGTGAAACCCCGTCTCTACTAAAAAATACAAAAAACTAGCCGGGCGAGGTGGCGGGCGCCTGTAGTCCCAGCTACTCGGGAGACTGAGGCAGGAGAATGGCGGGAACCCAGGAGGCGGAGCTTGCAGTGAGCTGAGATCCGGCCACTGCACTCCAGCCTGGGCGACAGAGCAAGACTCCGTCTCAAAAAATAAATAAATAAATAAAATAAAAAGGCAACTTTGGGTAAAGTCTTAGAGGTAAAATATATAATGAAACAGGAATGTAATGTTTAATTTAAAAAATAATTTTATGACTTTTTTTGCATAATGATAAATGTAGTTACTGCACACAGAATTACTAATTTGTGTCATTCATTCTTTTTTTCTAATTTTTCATTTGTGTGCCAAAATCAATAGCTAACCATTTTTATAAATATAGGATAAAACACAAATTAAAAGAGAAAATGTGGCTATCAGTATGTAACAATTATAAAATCTAGTTTTTTCTATGAATGAGTTTTAATGAAATGGATAATCTAAATTTTTCTGATTGTATAAAAATTGTATTTGAAATATCTAGGACAATTTCAAGTTATAAGTCATATAAATTTTTGTAACAATGCTTTAATAATTTAATTACTTTCTTCTTGATACATTCTGTTTATCTAATTTTTCAATTGGCTTTTAGAAGATTAAATTTGTGTAACATTTTAGTAATAGATACATTGAAATTTTCCATTAGACTGTCTGTAATTCAAAAGGGTTCTAGTTATGTATTTGCAGAATCATGAAATGCAAAATAGGATTTCAGGCAAATTTTCAAAAATCATTTTTGTATAGAGTTACTTAGCAATAATATAGCATTTCAAGGTACTAGATATCTTCCTCAAAACCACCCTGGAATAAAATAAAGAATTGAAAGATACTAAATGGTAATACTATCTGGGAATTAAATGTGTAAATTTGCAAGCCTTGGCATAATAGTGCACAGCAAGATATATCAAGGCTGTGAGGGAATATTATGTCTTATAAAAAGAAAATGAACTTTCAGGTTATTAAAGCGAGAAAAATAAATATCAAAACAGATTTTGCAATGTAAAAATGTAATTGCATATGTGAAAACGTGTAGATTTTAATGTTGTTTGAAACTGAATGTAGAAGACAATTGTTTTGCGCAGCCTGAATTCATACATATGAGTCTTATGCACATAACCAAGCATGTAACCATGGCGGATAGACCAGATGGTGACTAAATAAAACACTTATACAGAGCTTTGGAGATTAAATTGCTGATTTTTTTTTTCTTGCCACATCTCATAAAGTCGACCAATAGAAGTGATTTCTAACATTCGCCATCAGAATCTAAATAGCAACACCTAAAAATGACGCTTTCTAAGAGTATGGAACTGTCTAAGAGTATAGAACTAAGAGTATAGAACTGTATAGAACTGTCTTTCTTAGAGTATAACACCTTGAATTTAAAATAAACCGCAACAAATCATACATCCAATGAATATTTCCATAGCCACACAGAGTGAGTTATAAGTGACTCTAAAACCAAAGTAAATTGAGTATATATATTTATTGTAATGCATACTAGACGCAGAAATATCTATACAGGAAACACAGAACTAAATTCAGTAGTTTTATTTTTATTAAATTTTTAGTAGTTTTATTTTTAGTATTAACATCATTTTATCATTATTTTTGGATTATTATACAAACAATATGTATTCATTTTGTTAGAAATATTTTCACTATAAGTAAACAGTAGAACAATTACTGAATCAAAGAAAATTAAACAGAAACCCCATAGTGTTAGAAGTAAGTGGAACTATTAATAGGAAGCATACATTTTTTAAAATAAACTAAGCGTTTATTTTGAAACTTTGTACACTAAAGTGACCTAGGACCCCAGCAAACATAAACCTAATATGTAACCTCAGCTCTTAAATTATGATTTCTAATACGAACTATTCTCAGAAGAACTCAAGTTGCTGTGAGCAATGGAAATGTCATGATTGAGTAATGAAGATGCAAGCTAGGTCTAGGTAGGATATTATAAAGTGGCCAAAAGAAAATGTGTTTTAAACAATTGATAGCATTATGTCAAAGGGACATAAGAATCCTATTAAAGAGATTACTGTTGGCCAATATTTTGAAAATATGGACATTACCCAACATAATAAAACTAACTGTTTGAAACATATTGAAGATATTAAAGTCAATGAGTTCATAAAGAAATATAAATATATTTGGATAAAATAAGTTTCTGTGGAGTCTTATTTATTTCTGTTGATTTTATCAAGTCATTTATTGTATTTTATCTTACCTTTCATTCTGAAGTAAAAAAAAAACCCATAGATCCCTGAACTGGTCCAAACATGCTTCAGCAGGAGAAGCATGTACTTTTTCTGGAGGAAAGTTTCCCAAACATTAGGGTCACAGGGCTACTACAATTAAGATGAAATGACATACAAACACAGAATACTGAATACACAAGAAGACAATAGGTGCAAGAGTAAGCAAAAGTAAGCAAAAGTCCTTTATATACTAAGAATGTTTGAAGAAATAATAGATGTAATTGCAAAGTTGAGAACACACAAAGCCACAAAGCTTAACAGATACATTTTTCTAAAATTAAGTGTCTAGAAATAATTTTAGTAGTAGAAAGTTCAATATGCATGGTAAAATCCCAAGAATAAATTAAATGGAATTTAAATTTAAAAATGTATAAGCTCTGTTATGATAGATGGCAAATGAAATAAGAAAATAGCAAACAAAAAACAGGAAAAGCAAGAGGGGAGAAAAAAATAGGAAAAGCAGAACAATAATAGATTAAATGTAAAGTAATTGGTGCAAGACCCAATAATTGCACTAAACGCAAATAACAAAAATATGAGTTAAAGATGAAGGTTGCCAAATTGATTTTTTAAGTCAGCTGTTTATAGTTGTGGTAAACATAATGATGGCTAGCCAAAGGTGTTAATGTTTTAATCCCCAAACCTGTCACTATGTTAGCTTACATGACACAAGAAACAAGTGGTTAAAGACATCGAATTGAGGAGATTATCTTGGAATATCTAAGTCCACCCAATGTAAACACAGTATTGTAATAAAACAGACTCAGGAAGGTCAGAGTCAGAGAAGGAGATATGACAGTTAAAGGGAGGTAACAATGAGAGAGAGAGATTAATTTGAGGTTGCTACTGTTGGCTTTGGGTGTGGAGAAAGGGGCACAGCCAAGGAATACAACCATCCCATTAACTCTGTAAAAGATATCATGTGGAATCTCCATTTCTTGTTTGTTTGTTTTATGACTTACAGTATGTATCTGCCTCTCCATTGTTAGTCATATTAAGATAATGGGCTAACCATCCTAATCCAAATATAAGCTAAAGTGGAGTTGTGCATTTTAAATCTCTCTCAACTGCCTCCTCAACTCTGAAAGACTAAGATATCAAGTACTGCCTTCAAGAGTTTCTGTCCCAGATCTCTAAACTAGCTCCATACAATTTTAAAATCCAGCAAATGTCCAAAGAGGAAAGCCGACTGTGAGCTTAAGAACTCCATTTCCTATGAGAGATCTTTACTTCCTAAGTACCAGGAAACTAGATTTCACTCTGAGATTTAGACCCTATTGACCTAAATCTCTAGCTTCTCAACTACTCCCAGAACCCAGCAAATTCCCATGGAGAAGAGTGGCCATGTATGAGGCCCCTCAACTTTCCAGTTTTTAACCCCAACCCCACATTATTGTTAAAATTTTGCTTGCTCCCTTTTGTTCTGGCACAGAAGCATGGGTTAATCTATATCCTCAGCCAGAATTGGCAGACAAAAAACAACCACCAAGAAACAACTTGTGATTGTCAGCTCACCTGGGGAAGGCTCTCCTCTCCCTGGAATGGTTGCCTATCCAGTCTTTATATATATATATTTATATATATTTATGATTTTTTAAAATCAAATATCTGGTCTAATTGTTACAGAAATTGGCCTTCTGTGAGTTAGTATATCATGCCCAAAAGCAGAAGTCCCTGGGCTGCCCAGATACTGTTTCTAGTAAAAACAGAGTTTTATTTTAAATCTTCAGTATGTCTTTTTGCTTTCACAGCATGAGAGTACTGATAAAAAAATAAATAAAACAATACCAGGACTATACCTGAGCTACAGCCTGCAAACACTTAAAGCAGAAATAGCTATACAGGAAGATTGAGGAAAGCATGTGAATGGGAACTGAAAAAATATGAAAATTAGGCAAGTATGGTGTTTGAGAAAGCAAGAGAATGAGACTATGAGGTTTGTTGTGTTGACTTGACTAGGTCCTCATACCCAGGTTTTGGTCAAACGCCAGTCTAGAAGTTGCCATAAGGGTGTATTTTTGTATTTTTAACATTTAAATCAGTAGACTTTGAGTAAAGCAGATTATTCTCCATAATTTGAGTGAGTTTCGTCCACTCAGTTCAAGACTTCTAGACCTCCAAGGAAGAAGGAATTCTCTTTCTCTTTCTTTTCCCCTTTTCTAGATGAATGGCTGGATAGATAGATATGTGGATATCCCATTGCTTCTGTATTTCTGAAAAACTCTAATACAGCAATAGTACAGATAGAAACAGAACATTCTTGAATCCTGTTGTAAAAAAATCAAGTAAAATAAAAACACAAAATGGCCGTATAACATAGATGTCATTGTGGTCCTTGGTAAGAGCAGTTTTGGTGGAATGTTGGGGAAAACAGCCTCAGTAGAGAGGGTTGAAGGAAAAAATAACGAAGGTAAGTGGATATTTTGACTATAACACAATAAATAAACACTACAAATAATGTCTTCCCTCTTTGGCATTTATTCAGTGCATATTTCTTTTCTTCAGTAAACTTTTGCTTGGGAAGGGTAGGCCACATCTCTAATGCCACACAGCTCCTAATACATTGATTTGAAGAGTCTAGGTGCTATTTAGTATTTGTAAATAAAACATTGTATGATTTTTACCCAAAAATGAATAACATTAGTAATTGGTAAGAAGAAAGGTTTTTAAGGTTGAATAAGGGTGGCACAAGGGGAACCTATACAACATACATAAAAGTTTGTTTGAAAACAGTATAGAAATGATTACCTGCTGTGTTAGGCTGAATAATAGTCCCTAAAAATATCCATGTTCTAATTCCCAGAATCTGTGAATGTTACATTACATGGGACTTTGCCAATGTGATTAAGAATCTTGAGATGGAGAGATATTCTTGGATTATCTCAGAAGCCCTACATGCAAGCACAAATGTCTTATAAGAGGGAGACAGAAGGAAACTTTACCAGAGAGGACAAGGCAGAGAGAGGATGGAGCAGAGAGCAATTTGAAAATGTTGTGCTTCTGGCCTTGAAGGAAGGTGCCCTGAGCCAAGGAATACAAGGAATGAAGTTTTAGAAGCTGGAAAAGGTGAGGAAACAGATTCTTCCTAACAGCCTCTAGAAGGGGAATGGCCCTGCTAACCCCTTGCTCTTGGCTCCCTAAAACTCATTTGTACATCTGGCCTCCAAACTGTAAAATAATGAATTTCTTTTGTTTTAAGCCACTAAGTTTGTTCTAGAAGCAATGCTAAAACACCCACATTCCTAGTATAGAGGATTCACTCCCTGAAGACTTAGAACAAGATTTGATTGGTTATGTGGGGTGGCAGAGGTTTGAGTACCAGTACTCTAGACTTTTCATAGTTTAAAATGCCTGGGATTTATGCTGTGAGTCATGGGGAGAATTAGTAGTTTTTGCATGGGAAGGTAACTGGCCAAAGAATGTTTTAGGACATATTTTTCTGGTAGCAGAAAGAGAAAGAAAATGAACATTGAAGTCTTGATAAGCAGCAGGACGAATCCATGTTTGGCTCGATAAGGACTTAGATAATAGTAGAAGTAACATAAAAGGGTAAAGTAATTGCTGAAAGAAATTCTCCACAGTTGGAATTATCATGATGACAACTTCTACTTTTGAATTAAATAAGCATAAAGATCAAAAAAAATTTTTAAGCTACAGTTGTTGGGAAGACTAGAGGAACCACAAATTCATTTGACATTCTACATGTAAAGGTCCAGCAGAAACAGATATCTGAAATAAGTCTGATAAATTAAGGCTACCCATGGATCTGTCTGCATGATTGAAGCCCAGACAACAGATAAGCTCTCTTAGAGAGACCAAAGGCACAGACAGAGGTTTCAAAGTTGATATAGAAGGTGAGAGGAATAACTAAAAATGAAGAACAGCTTGGGGAATATATCTTATAGTGGAGAGATTTTCTGCTGTATGATTTCTACTTCAGTCTGACAGCCTAGATGTACATCAGATTTCTTATGGTAAGAAACCGTATGCGTTTTATTTTTATGATTCCCTCCATTTAGGTCACAAATGCTTTCAGACTTCCTAGTTTTAAGAACTCCACATCTGCTGGTATGAAGTATTTTCTTCTTCAGGCAGGGTCTTCAATGAACTATTATTTACTGTGCTGCTAATAAATTTTAGCCTGACTCAGTCAAAATTGTGAGCTAAAATGTTGGTCTTTGGTAACCTTAGTCTTACCATTTATGCCTTAGGAGCCCAAAGCTTATGCGTGTTGCTTAGATCCCTGTATGCAAACTTTTAGTCAGAGATTACTGTTAATGCTGTGTTGCTTCTCCCAGTAGTATCTTTGCATTTTGTTTGGAGCAAGTCACCTGTTGATCTTAATTTTAGAATTCAGGCAGACTATGGGGAAAAATCCAGTTTCTTCATTTCTTCTTTCTATTGTCCCCTTTTCTTTTCTTTTTTTTTTTTTATTTGTTTTGCATTTTTCTCTTTTCCTTTCTACTTAATGGAATAAAAAATGGCATCTCCAACTTCCTAAATCAAGCTCTGTAATTGGTCAAGTCAGGTAGCAGAAAGGTTGAGTTCAAATCTGGAGTCAACAGAAGACAGAGTGATGCTCCACTGACTATTATTCCATTTACTAAAATACAAGTTTTATTTTAATTGTGAAACTGCCAGTAGAGTAAGGTGCAAAATGAATCACCATGAAGTTGAGTGCATTTTTTGTATTCTTCTGCTTGAGCAAAAATAGAACAACAGATGGCCATAAATTTAGGGAAGCTTAATGAATTGGCAAGTTATGACATGAAGTAAGTTGGAATGGAGTAACTTAAATGTCTATTAACAAAGGAGAAAAATTCTTCAAAAATGTTATTTTTTTGGAAAAGAGAACATATTATAATTTAGATTATCTGTTTTATCATTCTTTCATTGGTATGTTTAGTTTAAGATCAGTTTCAGATAAGCATACTGCCTCTCAGCTCTACAATTTTACCTTAAAGAGGCACAACCCTATGTCCTTTGAAGCCAGAACCTTGGAAAGTTCAAGGTTTATAATAAACTTATCACAGACAAGGAGAGCCTCTAGGCAGAAAATATGTTCCCCAGAAAATAAGATTGAGGGCCAGACGCGGTGGCTCACGCCTGTAATCCCAGCACTTTGGGAGGCCCAGGCAGGCTGATCACAAGGTCAGGAGATCGAGACCATCCTGGCGAACAGGGTGAAACACCGTTTCTACTAAAAATACAAAAAATTAGTTGGGCATGGTGGCGGGCGCCTGTAGCCCCAGCTACTCCGGAGGCTGAGGCAGGAGAATGGCGTGAACCCGGGAGGCGGAGCTTGCAGTGAGCGAGATCGCGCCACTGCACCCCAGCCTGGGTGACAGAGCCAGACTTTGTCTCAAAGAAAAAAAAAGAGGATTGAGTCATATATCCCTACTGAAGTCTGCTCTATATGCTAGAATAATTATAAAGTGGAGTAGTTTTATAAGTAAATGTGAGCTACATAGAAAAGATGAGAGAGCATTTTGTGTGAATTTGAGAGATTTGTGGGTAGCAGGAGCTTAATCCCTATTACCATATTTTTTAAATTATATTTTCTCACATTAAGAATGTATTTATTGACGGGATTCATCCAATACATACATAGACTGGAAGAATGCCTAATAGTTATTCTATAAAATATTTTTGGCAAGTCGTTGTACCTTCCTCCACAACCAACCAACAGCTGGTTTTTCAGTGTGAGAATATGCAGTATGAATATTAATAAAAATTATCAAAAACTGTTGGGGAATACTGAACTATTCATGAAACTATGCCAACCAGCTATGTTAACCCTTCTAATGGAAAGAATTCACGGATGAATCAGTAGAGAACATTCTGCTCTTTACATTAAGACTATAAGTTAATGCATTTATTTTAAGCATAGACACTTTGCATTACTTAGAAATTAGTGTGAGTGATTCAAATGCCTGGAAATTTACAAATCATTCTTCAAAATTATTTTTAAAATAAAAGCAATTAGGCTGCATCACAAAATAGTTCTTGTGGTTCTAAGAGCAGCACAAAAATGTAAGGACTATGAGCTTCGATAAGATAAGAACTACAAATTGTTTATAGAATACTATAAAACAGAGGTTAGCTTGAATTTGTGAGAGTCAATTCAGTAACATAGCAAGGTTGGAATTCAAGTTATGGAAGGGTAAAGAGAAAATGCAAGCAAGTAATTATGGGCAATCAGCTATATTGCTCTTTCAATAAGCTTATCTTTTTTTTAAGAGAGGGAAGATTATCGTTTTTAAAAAATGAGGGAAGTTTTTTTTAAAAGAGGGAAGATTATTAGTAAAATAAGATGTCACTCTATTTTAGATATGCTTAAGATGCCGAGAGCACCCTCCTTGGTTGCAAATTGGGGAAGGAATTTTTTCCTCTTCATATACAACTTTCATTTTTATCTTGAGGCCTGTGTTTACATGCACGCCAACTCTGTTAGGTGCAATAATTGTGAGTTTTGGTAACTATCTTCTGTATCACTTCTGAATGTAGCCACAGCATTTTATAAAATTTATAAAATTTACATCAGGACTATATGTTAATGCATTTATTTATAAATTTATAAAATACTGTGGTTACATTTTATAAATACTGTGGTTACATTCTTTTTATAAATACGGTGGTTTTATGTTTTATAAATACTGTGGTTACATTCCGAAGTGAAACTGAAGATATCCCAGCTCCAAAAAATGTTCTTGTCAGAATCTTAGACATGTACTTGACTATCCTCTAGAATTTTTAATAAACAAACATCTAAGTGTCATGTATACTCTCAATATTCTTCCCCCTGCTAAGATATGGAGGCATTTATAATTTGGCTTTCAATGCCCAAACCCCAAAACTTTGTACAACACAACAGGATACTTATCAGATAATGACTTTCTAATTAACTATATTGGTTAGAAAAAAATTAAAATCTCTAATGAACCTACAGAAATAAAATGAGTAGTTAAGTTTAGCCTGAGAGTTTCCAAAAATCTTTTAACTTCTAAAATTAGAAGAAACTAGAATCCTTGCTTCGCTCAACCTACAGCATCAGTTGGATTCAACTGTATGTGTTTTTTAAGTCTTTTAACAACTTTTTCAATACACAGGGAAATGAAAACAGATTTTTAAAAATAATTTTCTCTTTGATGTCTGGTTTAAAAGACAATAAGAAAATATCAATAAAGTTTAAATAACTAGGAATTGCTCAAAACTCTAAGGATGTTGGAATACCTAGAAAATATACTAAACAGATTTATTGTGTTTAGGCAAAGCTGTTTTTAAGAAAAGATTTTAATTTATGTTATTCTCTAAAGAATTTAAATAAAAACATGACCCTACAAATAAACCATCTAAAATATGTTTTTTATCTTTCACATTCATGGATCTGTCTAAAATTAATACAATATAATTTAAGAGGTCCTTACCAAACTGTCTTCATGACTTTGCAATCAGGACCAATAGAATTGTGTTCTATTCTTGTCTGTCATGTGTTATTTGTGTTCTAATTGGAAGTCAGTAATTTTCTCTGAAACTCAATGTTCTCATTTGAAAAATGGGAAGATAATATGTTTCCTCAAAAAAATTGTTGTGAGAATCTGTCTTAGCCTGCCCAGGCTGCCATAAGAAAATACCATAAACTGGGTGTCTTAAATAACAGAAATTTATTTTCTCACAATTCTGAAGGCTTAAGTCTGAGATCAAAGTGTTAGCTTGGATCAGTTTTTAATAAGGTCTCTCCTCCTGGCTTTCAGTGACTGCCTTCTTGCTGTGTCCTCACATTGCCTTTCCTCTGTGTGCTTGCACTTCCCATGTCTCTTCCTGTTCTTACAAAGACACCAGTCCTGTTGAATTAGGGCCCCATTTTGATTACCTCATTTATTCTCAGTTATCTCCTTAAAGGCACTCTCTCCAAGTACAGTAATATTGAGGGGTAGTGCTTCAACCTATGGATTTTAGGGCACACAATTTGGTCCGTAACAGTTACTGAATCAGAATCTCTAATAATGGAACTTGGAGATCTACATTTTCAAAAACATCCTGAGAAATTCTTAGCCACACTGAAGTTTGAAATCAAAACTCTACAATTTATTAATGGCTTTTGGGGGCATATGATTTGTATTTTAATGGGCAAAGAAAGTGATGACTGTCTTTCTTTCCCCTGTCCTTTATGGAATAGCTCCAGTTACCAATAAGAAGAAATATAGTATAATAGAAAAAGTTCAAGATTTTCAACCAGGTATGGTGGCTCATGCCTGTAATTCCAGCACTTTGGGAGACCAAGGAGGATCACTTGATCAGGAGTTCGAGACCAGCCTAGCCGCCAAGGTGAAGCCCCATCTCTACTAAAAATACAAAAATTAGCTGGGCATGGTGGTGGGCACCTGTAAACCTAGCTACTGGAGAGGCTGAGGCATAAGAATCGCTTGGACCCGGCAGGCAGAGGTTTTAGTGAGCTGAGATCGCACCACTGCACTCTAGCCTGAGTGACAGAATGAGACTCTGTCAAAAAAAAAAAAAAAAAAAAAGCTCAAGATTTTGAAGATGTAGGGGGTTCTGTCAGAGAAAAGTTGCACTCGACAAGTTGAACCGGCAAGAAAGGATTTATTTAAGACTATCACTTTAGGGAAGAGAGATTGAAAGCATCTCTGCTGAAACGAAAGTTGGTAGAGTTTTATAGTGGGGTGAACTGGTGGAAAAGTACTGGAGGACATTAGTGGAGAGGTGGTCAGTGTGACTAGGCCATTTGTGTTAACTAATTGACACTTACTGAAGTTGGGCTGCTACCTTCCCATAGAGACTGGGAGACAGGAATGCTATCTTTCTTGATTTTTAAAAAAAAAATATTTTAATATGACTACATATTAGTTGTACGCTATTTATGGGGTACATGTGATGTTTTGACACAAGCCTGCAGTGTCTAATGACCACATCAGGGTAGGTCCTTGAGAAAACTTTTCGGGGTTGTAAAACTGGCAAGAAGCTGGGAGAAGATTCAGAGAGTCAAATAAATAATTTACAATTGAAAGTTTTCTAAAGTAGATATTCTGAGGGAGTCAGGGGTCAATAGTAAGAAGTCTGTGTAAAGTATAGTCAAGCTGCAGAAAATATTAAGGCATTCTTAGCCACTTTGAATACTATCTCTGTCACTAATCCTGTGAACTTGAACAGGTCATTTTCCTTTTATGACCTGGACAACGTGAGCTTTTGATTCAGGGCTTCTATTAAAATCACTAATGCTAAAATTCTGTTTCAAAGGCTGTTATTCAGCCACTAGTCACCATGATTGCCTTACTGATTTTTAAAATATCCAAATCATTTTGAAATTCTTTGTAAATGACCTCTGGTCCTTCTTGTGACTCCTAAACCTTCCCAAGATATAGTCAATGCTTCCAGGACCCTGCTTTAATACTAGGATTATGTCCATCTGATAGTAGTTATTAAATATTCAGAATATCACTCTGGGATATTGCAATCTACTTCACAGTTATCTAGAAATTAATTCTAGTAAAAACACGGCATTAGCAATAAAGACTTCAATAGGACTTCAATGTATCTTATTTTCCTAAGAATCTAGACTTGCCACTGTAATTGCTGTATGCTCCCAATCTGGTGTCAAACGTTTATTTTCCAATTTTTTTTTTAAAAAAACCTTTTCCCTTATTTTCAGTTAAAGTCAATTGATTTTGGCCCCATGTAAAATATGCAGGAGATTACAAATGAATCAAAATATTAACTGTCTTTTAACATTTCTCAGTCTATTAAAGGAATGGAAATAAGCAATTTATCTATAAAGTGCTGAGAGAATGCATGACTAATTCTGATTGTTGCTGGTGGACAGGTTAGGCCTATGATGACTGGAAGAATTAAAAGTGTTTCTGTTAAGGTACATTTGTGGATGGTTTGCTTGAATAGAAAAAGAAAATTTAAGAGACCCATTAGAATTTTATTCAAATATTTAAAGATTGTTTTTTCATATGGAAAAAGGATTAGACTCGTTTTGTATGCTCCCAAGGTTTAGAACAGGCTCAATGGGAAAATTGCAGAGATATTTTGGGTTTAATGCAAGAAATATAATTTTTCAAATGAGAGCTTATTCAAAATCCTTGCTCTGGACTTCCACAACTCCTCTGCCAAGCACTTTCAACAATGAATTATAGTCAGAAATTAATTCACTGGAATCTCATACCAAAATATAAGGTCCTGGGGAATAAAAGACTGCATGGGATTTAATTCAATAACTAGTGACTTTTTTTTCCAGCTGATCTTGGATCTTATGTGTGTCAAGTGGATGAAATAATAAATAAAAGTGAGTTTCTTACAATAATGTGCCAACCCAGTCTGGAGGGCCCATTCATACATGTATTGTAGGAGAAGTCTAAGCATCTAATAATTGTTGAGACTAGATGATTTAGCACAGCCCAACAGAAGTAAGTGTTGTTAAGACACAATGCCCTAAAAGGTCCTGGTTGACATTCAGTGCATTAGAATCTGAACTTCAGCAACCAGGTAAGTTTACCCAGATCAGATATGTATAACAACACTGGGAGAAAGTCTTTAATTCAAGTCCTAATAAAGATACCACAGCCTAGCTGAGAATAAATAGACAAATATTCAAGAATGACGAATTGCTGTGGATTTATTATGTAGTCAAATATAAATACTATAGTTAGGCTCCAGTATAAACTTGCTGTCTGTGTCTTCATGGGAATGGGCAAAATATCTCACCGCCATCAAATTGAATAGTTGGTGCACTTCTTTATTCTTTAGAGTGGGCCTAGAGCAACTTCTCAAGCCTATTCAGGTGGCAACTAAAAATTAGAGTTGGCAATGAGATGAAAATTATTTTCAAGCTCTTGTCTAAGGAAATACTCTATTTCTGATATAGTGTCTACTACTCTTTCAAATCTTGCTGTCTTCATCTGTCTCCCACTGTTACAAGCTTCCATGATGGGATGATAATGTACTGAAATCAGGTTCTTTATCATTATTTCCAAATACTTTGAATATCTGCTAAAAGGATTCCTCAAAATTCACGTTAAAATCAATTATTATTTTTACTAAGTGATTTATTATTTTAATGCACCCACAGGTTTCTGGTTTTCTGCTTAGGAACTATACCAATGTTTCTTAAAAATGTCACTCTCTTATTTGTCCATGCTGTTTTCATTTTGTTAAATGAGTCATTTTGTTAAATGAGTCTATGGAGATGAGAGGGATACATTAAACTTTTCTTATGGGAAGAAACATTTGGGCTCAAAAGTAAAAACGGATCCCTCACTGGTTAGAAGCATTGACTCAAAGGCATGCCTGGTTTCATGCCATTAATCTTCACCCTCCTGGGCCTCCAAACCCCATATGTGCCAACAGTAGTCCCATTACATCCTTTTCTGTTGGGGATATTGCTTTGTTTTAAAGCAGAAGTAGCAAAATGATGCTGATTCTTGTTTTTTCATAATGACTGATAATATTTTGTTTAAAATAATGAGAATCAGCCCTGCCACAACTTGGTCTTGAATGCTATCATCTTTATATCTAACCAGTCACCTTACATGTCCAATATTCCAGCTGAGTATCACTTCCAGATATATTCAGCATAGTTACTCAATAGGAGTACTTAACAAAGACGAAATGTCACCCAAACTGTATTTTCTCTCTGTGTTATGTGGAATTTGCCTGACTTTGGTCAGGATATATTTTGTCTATCAAGTTTTCTGCGTCTACAGTTTTTGTCACTCTGTCATGGAAGGAAATTAAGTTGATTTGACAGGATTTATTTTTCACAATGCCAAGGAGATTTTACCCAGTAACCCATGATTTTCTAGGTGCTTGAAAATTGATTTTTTGATGACATGTTTCAGTAAGTTTTCAACTAAGTAGTGATGATGACAGGTCTATAATTTCTAAAGTTATCTTTTTTTTTAATCTTCCCAGAGTAGAAACAAGAAACACACTAAGATAAGTACTGCATTTAGTCTTTTTAATATAGCAGAATGCCTAAGTCCTTTTTAAGTTCATAGATGTTGAGCTAATTGTTCTTTATTGACTTTGGCAAACTCTTGAAAAAATAATTAAGTCACCAGAATTTGCAGTTCAAAATGTGGCCAGTTTATAACATTAGCCTTGCAGTCGAACCTTTATATCACACCCTGTATCTTCTCCAAATACCATATCATAACTGCCCTATATTTTAAGCTTTCAAACAAGATTTCTGAAACCTGCAGTTTGAATACTGGCTAAGCACTGCAGTTTTTATATAATTTATGGTCATTTTTATGTATGAAAATTCATTGATTAAAGAGGTAAGATTTAATTTATTATATTAAAGTGCATTTCTTTTTTTTTTTTTTTTTTTTTTTTGAGGCGGAGTCTCGCTCTGTCGCCCAGGCTGGAGTACTGTGGCTGGATCTCAGCTCACTGCAAGCTCCGCCTGCCGGGTTCACACCATTCTCCCCCCGCCTCAGCCTCCCGAGTAGCTGGGACTACAGGCGCTTGCCACCTCGCCCGGCTAGTTTTTTGTATTTTTTAGTAGAGACTGTGTTAGCCAGGATGGTCTCGATCTCCTGACCTCGTGATCCGCCCGTCTCGGCCTCCCAAAGTGCTGGGATTACAGGCTTGAGCCACCGCGCCCGGCCTAAAGTGCATTTCTGCTATTGAATTCCTTTATGCAAAATAATCAAAATTGTCTTTGGTAGTATATCACTGAACCCCTTATATATAAAAACCCCAGATTGGAATACGGAGCTCTTAGAGGACCAAATAAGAATCAAGAGGTTAATTAGACTCTGCAATTATAGTCTGTGAAGAGAAAGAATTCACTCATTTGAAATAGTATATAGTTTACTATATGTAAAATAAAAATAAAATGATCTCAGAAACTGTGGTCTCCTATAATTTGTAGAAGTTGATAACTGATATCTCTTTTTTTTTTTTTATTATACTTTAAGTTCTAGGGTACATGTGCATAACATGCAAGTTTGTTACATATGTATATATGTGCCATGTTGGTGTGCTGCACCCATCAACTCGTCAGCACCCATCAATTCATCATTTATATCAGGTATAACTCCCCAATGCAATCCCTCCCCCCTCCCCCCTCCCCATGATAGGCCCCAGTGTGTGATGTTCCCCTTCCCGAGTCCAAGTGAGCTCATTGTTCAGTTCCCACCTATGAGTGAGAACATGCGGTGTTTGGTTTTCTCTTCTTGTGATAGTTTGCTAAGAATGATGGTTTCCAGCTGCATCCATGTCCCTACAAAGGACGCAAACTCATCCTTTTTTATGGCTGCATAGTATTCCATGGTGTATATGTGCCACATTTTCTTAATCCAGTCTGTCACTGATGGACATTTGGGTTGATTCCAAGTCTTTGCTATTGTGAATAGTGCCGCAATAAACATACGTGTGCATGTGTCTTTGTAGTAGAATAATTTATAATCCTTTGGGTATATACCCAGTAGTGGGATGGCTGGGTCATATGGTACATCTAGTTCTAGATCTTTGAGGAATTGCCATACTGTTTTCCATAATGGTTGAACTAGTTTACAATCCCACCAACAGTGTAAAAGTGTTCCTATTTCTCCACATCCTCTCCAGCACCTATTGTTTCCTGACTTTTTAATGATTGCCATTCGAACTGGTGTGAGATGGTATCTCGTTGTGGTTTTGATTTGCATTTCTCTGATGGCCAGTGATGATGAGCATTTTTTCATGTGTCTGTTGGCTGTATGAGTGTCTTCTTTTGAGAAATGTCTGTTCATATTCTTTGCCCACTGTTTGATGGGGTTGCTTGTTTTTTTCTTGTAAGGTTGTTTGAGTTCTTTGTAGGTTCTGGATATTAGCCCTTTGTCAGATAAGTAGATTGCAAAAATTTTCTCCCATTCCGTAGGTTGCCTGTTCACTCTGATGGTAGTTTCTTTGGCTTTGCAGAAGCTCTTTAGTTTAATGAGATCCCATTTGTCAATTTTGGCTTTTGCTGCCGTTGCTTTTGGTGTTTTAGACATGAAGTACTTGCCCATGCCTATGTCCTGAATGGTACTACCTAGATTTTCTTCTAGGGTTTTTATGGTATTAGGTCTAACATTTAAGTCTCTAATCCATCTTGAATTAATCTTCGTATAAGGAGTAAGGAAAGGATCCAGTTTCAGCTTTCTACTTATGGCTAGCCAATTTTCCCAGCACCATTTATTAAATAGGGAATCCTTTCCCCATTTCTTGTTTTTCTCAGGTTTGTCAAAGATCAGATGGTTGTAGATGTGTGGCATTATTTCTGAGGACTCCGTTCTGTTCCATTGGTCTATATCTCTGTTTTGGTACCAGTACCATGCTGTTTTGGTTACTGTAGCCTTGTAGTATAGTTTGAAGTCAGGTAGCGTG
Organism: Piliocolobus tephrosceles; assembly: GCF_002776525.5. Classification (NCBI taxonomy): domain Eukaryota; kingdom Metazoa; phylum Chordata; class Mammalia; order Primates; family Cercopithecidae; genus Piliocolobus; species Piliocolobus tephrosceles. The sequence goes on from NC_045444.1 coordinate 52,776,639, forward strand.
ACGCCTCCGGCTTTGTCCTTTTGACTTAGAATTGTCTTGGCAATGTGGGCTCTTTTTTGGTTCCATATGAACTTTAAAGCAGTTTTTTCCAATTCTGTGAAGAAACTCATTGGTAGCTTGATGGGGATGGCATTGAATCTATAAATAACCTTGGGCAGTATGGCCATTTTCACGATATTGATTCTTCCTCTCCATGAGCATGGTATGTTCTTCCATTTGTTTGTGTCCTCTTTGATTTCACTGAGCAGTGGTTTGTAGTTCTCCTTGAAGAGGTCCTTTACATCCCTTGTAAGTTGGATTCCTAGGTATTTTATTCTCTTTGAAGCAATTGTGAATGGAAGTTCATTCCTGATTTGGCTCTCTGCTTGTCTGTTACTGGTGTATAAGAATGCTTGTGATTTTTGCACATTAATTTTGTATCCTGAGACTTTGCTGAAGTTGCTTATCAGCTTAAGAAGATTTTGGGCTGAGACGATGGGGTTTTCTAAATATACAATCATGTCATCTGCAAACAGGGACAATTTGACTTCTTCTTTTCCTAACTGAATACCCTTGATTTCTTTCTCTTGCCTGATTGCCCTAGCCAGAACTTCCACCACTATGTTGAATAGGAGTGGTGAGAGAGGGCATCCCTGTCTTGTGCCAGTTTTCAAAGGGAATTTTTCCAGTTTTTGCCCATTCAGTATGATATTAGCTGTGGGTTTGTCATAAATAGCTCTTATTATTTTGAGGTACGTTCCATCAATACCGAATTTATTGAGTGTTTTTAGCATGAAGGGCTGTTGAATTTTGTCAAAAGCCTTTTCTGCATCTATTGAGATAATCATGTGGTTCTTGTCTTTGGTTCTGTTGATATGCTGGATTACGTTGATTGATTTGCGAATGTTGAACCAGCCTTGCATCCCAGGGATGAAGCCCACTTGATCATGGTGGATAAGCTTTTTGATGTGCTGCTGAATCCGGTTTGCCAGTATTTTATTGAGGATTTTTGCATCAATGTTCATCAGGGAGATTGGTCTAAAATACTCTTTTTTTGTTGTGTCTCTGCCAGGCTTTGGTATCAGGATGATGTTGGCCTCATAAAATGAGTTAGGGAGGATTCCCTCTTTTTCTATTGATTGGAATAGTTTCAGAAGGAATGGTACCAGCTCCTCCTTGTACCTCTGGTAGAATTCAGCTGTGAATCCATCTGGTCCTGGGCTTTTTTTGGTGGGTAGGCTATTAATTGTTGCCTCAATTTCAGAGGCTGCTATTGGTCTGTTCAGGGATTCAACTTCTTCCTGGTTTAGTCTTGGGAGAGTGTACGTGTCCAGGAAATTATCCATTTCTTCTAGATTTTCTAGTTGATTTGCGTAGAGGTGTTTATAGTATTCTCTGATGGTAGTTTGTATTTCTGTGGGGTCGGTGGTGATATCCCCTTTATCATTTTTTATTGCATCTATTTGATTCCTCTCTCTTTTCTTCTTTATTAGCCTTGCTAGCGGTCTGTCAATTTTGTTGATCTTTTCAAAAAACCAACTCCTGGATTCATTGATTTTTTGGAGGGTTTTATGTGTCTCTATCTCCTTCACTTCTGCTCTGATCTTAGTTATTTCTTGCTTTCTGCTAGCTTTTGAGTGTGTTTGCTCTTGCCTCTCTAGTTCTTTTAATTGTGATGTTAGAGTGTCAATTTGAGATCTTTCCTGCATTCTCTTGTGGGCACTTAGTGCTATAAATTTCCCTCTACACACTGCTTTAAATGTGTCCCAGAGATTCTGGTATGTTGTATCTTTGTTCTCATTGGTTTCAAAGAACATCTTTATTTCTGCTTTCATTTCGTTATGTACCCAGTAGTCATTCAGGAGCAGGTTGTTCAGTTTCCATGTAGTTGAGCGGTTTTGATTGAGTTTCTTAGTCTTGAGTTCTAGTTTGATTGCACTGTGGTCTGAGAGACAGTTTGTTATAATTTCTGTTCTTTTACATTTGCTGAGGAGTGCTTTACTTCCAATTATGTGGTCAATTTTGGAATAAGTGTGATGTGGTGCTGAGAAGAATGTATATTCTGTTGACTTGTGATGGAGAGTTCTATAGATGTCTATTAGGTCCGCTTGGTGCAGAGATGAGTTCAATTCCTGGATGTCCTTGTTAACTTTCTGTCTCGTTGATCTGTCTAATGTTGACAGTGGAGTGTTGAAGTCTCCCATGATTATTGTATGGGAGTCTAAGTCTCTTTGTAAGTCTCTAAGGACTTGCTTTATGAATCTGGGTGCTCCTGTATTGGGTGCATATATATTTAGGATAGTTAGCTCTTCCTGTTGGATTGATCCCTTTACCATTATGTAATGGCCTTCTTTGTCTCTTTTGATCTTTGATGGTTTAAAGTCTGTTTTATCAGAGACTAGGATTGCAACCCCTGCTTTTTTTTGTTCTCCATTTGCTTGGTAGATCTTCCTCCATCCCTTTATTTTGAGCCTATGTATGTCTCTGCATGTGAGATGGGTCTCCTGAAGACAGCAGACTGATGGGTCTTGACTCTTTATCCAGTTTGCCAGTCTGTTTCTTTTAATTGGAGCATTTAGTCCATTTACATTTAAGGTTAATATTGTTATGTGTGAACTTGATCCTGCCATTATGATATTAACTGGTTATTTTGCTCATTAGTTGATGCAGTTTCTTCCTAGG